>NC_090925.1:224927273-225237042 GCF_040938575.1 Ambystoma mexicanum
TACAAATGTAAAATGTTGTACATACCTTCCTTATGACAATCCCCACTCATGTGTAAAGTTGGAGAATTTGGAGAAATGTAAATCCCAGTGAAAAGTGCGAAAAACTGGTAGAGGAGAGAAACCAGGACTCACGGACTGGGGGATTGGATTTAAATGTGAGGAAAGAAATATGTAACCTGTGTATCTGATTTACTAAAAGGCTGCACTTGTGTAAATATGTGTTTGTGGCAAAATAAGATTATAGTTCCAGTAACTCTGGGAGGTATCTGGACACTGTAAATATCACCCCATAAACCTGGTATCATTTTTCTGAGATCCAACCAGCCAAGAAATAGGCGGAGACTTCTACCGTTGCCCAATCCTATTGTTAGAGGCATGTGTAGTAAAGCCTGCCCCTGTCATATAATGTGATGAGGCCACCTGGCATTATAAATAAGAGCCCCTGACAACACACAGAAACACACTGATTCCTGATTTCCTATGCCGGTGTCCTGTTCCTGTCTGTTCCTGTCTTTTCCTGTCTTCATCTTGCATTTATCCTCTAAACTCCAGATCCCAACCAAAAGGCCAAGCATTGCTGAACTTGCTTCGGCTGGGCCTCAATTCTAAAATAATCCCAATAACCATGGGAAATTCTGTGGTGTTTTGGGAAGCATCCTGAATTAACATGGCTTGTTGCTCACTAAATGCATGCCTGCTGCAAACCTGCTATTCAGCTGATCTGTAGTATTCAGTGCCAGTCCAGTGCCATCTGGTAGCCAGTCCATGCCCAGCTGACCCTGTCCTGCTGATTTTTTGCGGCTGTCCTTTGTTAGACCAGATCCGTGTGGTGACAAGAACCGCTGATGGTCCAAAATCCAAAAACTAAAAGTGGACTGTGAGTATGAATAGGAGCCACAGAAATTCATAGTATACCTTGCATTGATTTGTTCCATCCCAATTTCTATGCTATCCTATTCTGACACTGATATTTTATTAATATTGTCAAAAATCATTCTTGAAACCCTGCTTTGATTTCTTGTGCTAGCGCCAACATCTTTAATAATTTTGTCTTGTAAAATTCTAAGCTATTAATCCTGCTTGGAGTGATCGGACTGGGTCGCCAGGTCGGCCGCTGAGGTGCTAAGGTTGAACTTGCGAGTCAATCCCGGAGCTTACTGTGTCTCAATCTGGTCGCCTAGCCTGAATGCCCTAGTGTAGAGTAAAATTGTTCCTTGTCAAAACTGATTTCTTTGTCTTTTTCGTGCCTTCATTTTCTCAAAAACGCACCTCAATAGATCTTGCATAACTCACTCAATTTACCAGCTGGAGACCTCATGTCACCTCCATATTGTACCTAGGATCCATAGCTACACCCCAACACATCACGATTAACAATATTTCACCCGTTTTATTAAAAACCATTTTGGTAAATTTAGGAGGGAATTGCAAATGTTTGCTAATTTTACGTGTCATTTTGATTATAAACTGTTTTCAATTGTCCATGTCATTTCGAATTGTATGCTTTTGCTCAATCCATTGCTTGTGATTGCTAGTATCTTTCCAGTGATGCTCCAGTAAAGAATTGTTTTTGTTTCAAGATTGTTATACACCTTCATTATTTTATTCAGCCATACCCGAGTGTCATTTTAACAATGCAAGGGTTTTTCAAATCTGTCTTTCACTCTCATTTGAGGAGGGAAAGTTAGATTTGAATTCCGTTTCCAGATTCCTAGTCCTAACTGCCTGCTGCTGACTTATATCCATTCAGAAATGATTGTTTGTGGGTTGAGGGCATTTTGCAGGGGGAAATCCTAACTTGAGTACTATCTTTCCGAAAATCAAAAAGTGTTTCTATTCCCTGGTGTTTTATATCTGTGTTGCTAAAGGGTTGAATAAGGTGCATTGCCTCCATTCCTATTGTTCTTATCACCCCATTGGTGATTGCTGCCCCATATTAAAAATGGTATGATTCTTTTAACTTTCAAATAAATAAATACATATTATATTTTATAAACCAGCCTGGTTCATGGTCCATTGTGACCCAGGGTATTTGAAAAGGGGGTGTGATATGTGTGGTATATCATCTCAACATAGAATCTAACATAAAACATAAGCATTTCAATTGCGTCTGCATACTGGGCCGAGACTAAGGTGTGCGTCGCCTGATTGAAATCCTTAACAACTTCCACGCCCAACCGTGGCTGGCAATACAGTAAAAGAACTTCAAGTAGTCCATTCAACCTCCTTTCAGCATGGTTGCAGACACAGGAGAACAAAATGAGGCACCCAGGCTTCTACAGTGGAGAACAAGGTAACATGTTGCTCTGCAGCAACTGCCCTTATCAGTGCTCTTCATAAATCAAATATACTCATTAGTGCACCCTCAGCATTTGAATGTGAAGTACTAGGCCATCCTACTCCTCATTGTCTCTTGGCTTCTCCCTCACAGCAAAATCGGGCAAGCACATTTCCTTCAAAAGCTGATAAAGAGGATTCCTGGCTCACGTGTACCTCCTCCCTGTGCTTCCGCCCTCACCCGATGGCCCATGACTGTTCCACTGGTTTCAAGAGAGCGACACTGACTGGTGTGTCACTTGCTGTCTCCTTGAATTTCTGCTGCTCCCTCACAGGAAAATCAGATAAGCTTAACTCTCCCACACGTTGCCCTTAGGGAATCCTGGCTCCCCTGCTCCTTCTTCCAGCGGTGAGCCAATGGCATGTGTCTCATCAATTGGCTCCAAGAGATAGATACTGACTAGTATGTCACCTGCCACCTCTGTGAATCTCTGTTTCTATACCCAGCAAAGTTAGGTGAGCTTGACCCTCCCATAAGCTGCCGTCATGGATTATTTGCTCCTTTCACTCCTTCCAGGTGAAACTGATGGCAATTGTCTCTTTCATTTTCTTCAAAAAATGGACACCAACTGTTTTGACCCTCCTTTGACCCTTCTCTTAGAATGCCTGCTGCACCTTCCAGCAAAACCAGATGAGCATGTCTCTGCCACAAGCTGCCATCAGAAATTCCTGGCTCCTCCTGATCATCCTCCCAGATGCCACCCAATGGCACGTGTCTTGTCCACTCACTTCAATAGATGGACACTGACTGGTGTAACACCTGCCAGTTCCACAGAATCTGTGCTGCTCCCTCATAGCAAAACAGATGAGAACGTCCCTCCCACAAGCTACCCTCAGGAATTTGAGGTTGCGTCCCGCTCCTCATCCCCAGTGTCATCCTGTTGCCTCTGTCTCGTCCACTTGCTTCAACAGAAGGCCACTGGGCCTCATTATGCGGTAGGAGGTAAGGGATTACCGGCACCGGTAAGGGCACTGGTGCTGGTAATCCCTTACCACCCTATTCCGAGGTCCCTTAGCGGGTCCCTTCCTCAAAGCCTGGTTTTACCAGGCTTTGAGGAAGGGACCTGTTAAGGGACTTCAGAGCTAATAACGGGCCCGGCAATTGCGGCCCGTTATTAGCTCCATCCCCATTCCCATTCAGCCCTATGGGGTCTTGAATGGGAATGGGGAATGGTTCCCCGAATGGGGACTTACCGGATCCTCCAAGGTTGGAAAGACCCAGTAAGTCCCTATTCCAGGAACACGGCCCGGAATGCGCTAAAGGGGTAGCCATGGTGCTAATAGCGCCATGGTTACATCCTACCATGAAATGAGGCCCACTGAGTGGTCTGTCACCCACTTTCTAAAATCTCTGGAAATGGCACTTGAGTTGTTCACCCACTCCAGTTAAGTTAAAGTGTCACATAATGGTGTGTTAGCAAAACAAACCCTAAATATCATTCTCTGACTGTGTCACAGTCACTCATTACCTCTTGTTACCTTTCTTTCCACAACTATTCTAAATTCTCTCCATTTTATATAATCTTCCTTAAATACTCCAATCGTGCCTTCAGCAATGATGTCCTGCAACTCTGATAGCTGCCTGAGACTGAATGGGAGCTCCACCAACATGTCCCCATTTAAGCCATGTGGTTGAGCTTCAGACAACGTTTTTCGAAGTTCGTCTTGGGCTTGTCCTTGATTAATCACCCACTATTCAGGTGATTTGTGTCTGTTGTTGGAAAGTTCTTCCAGGCCTATTTAGGGCATACACAGGAGGTCCATTTTAAACATTGTTCTGCTGTTCATATCCAAACCCACTTTATAATGTTCTTCAGAGTCTAGACTACATTTCTTCTAACACTAGGGGGTCGCAGTCACACTCTGCCTTTGCAATACCACCAGCTCTTAAATCTACATCCTCATGGAAGCATGTAGCAGCTGTGTCCGCACACAGGCAAGAAACAGGCATTCATCCGGCTACTAATATCTGCTTCCAAACACTTACTAGCAAGAACTTCCTCCGACCTAGATCGGAATGTGCCTGGCTCAGCACACTGAAAGAGGTAGACGAACCCTGTCAACCTTTTCTTAGACCCTGGTCTAACAATCCTCATGCAAGGTATGGGAGGACAGTCTTCACAGCCTAGGGGCCTCATTCCGAGGTGGGCGGTAAGGGATACCGGTCACTAGTAAAGAGACCGGTGCCGGTAATCCCTTACCACCCAATTCCAAGGTCGCTTAGCGGGAACCGCAAGGGACGTGTGGTCCGACCACATGTTCTTTACGTGTCCCACTAAGGGAACAGGGCGCTAATAACGGGCCTGATATTAGCGCCTTCCTATGGGGGCTCAAATGGAAATGGGGAATGGCATTTGGAATGGGGACTCACCGTGTCTGCCTAGGGCGGAAGGTCCCGGTAAATCCCCACTCCACCAGACCGGACACAGACACGATTTTGGAGGCAGCCATGGTGCTAATAGCGCCATGGCTACCTCCAAATTCGTAATGAGGCCCTATATCACCACCCATGAGGGCATTTCATTCCCATATCACATATGTCTTACCACTCCATTGTCATCATGCACGTACCTAAATGATTGGAGACTAAGGGGTTCATTACGAGTTTGGAGGTAGCCATGGTGCTATTAGCACCATGGCTGCCTGCAAAGTCGTGTCCAAGTTCTCTGAATGGGGACTTACTGGGTCATTCCAACCTTGGACTTGGAGGACTCGGTAAGTCCCCATTCGGAAAACCCTTCCCCATTCACATTCGAGCCCCCATACGGCTCAATGGGAATGGGGAGGGAGCTAATAATGGGCCCATAAATTATGGGCCCCTTTATTAGCTCCCTGGTCCCTTATCGGCTCCCGCTAAGGGCGGCTGGTTTTACCAGCTGGCCTTAGTGGGACTCGCTAAGGGACCTCGGAATGCATCCTTACTGGTGCCGATAACCCCTTACTGCCACAATCGTAATGAACCCCTAAATCTTCCCCTGTATGATTGTGGGCCTCTTTTTAATATCTGCCATGTATGTTGTGAAGATGTAATGTGGGCATTTGTTAGCATTAACATGTTGGTGTCATACCTCCATTGTAACATGTACAGACCTTCATTCCTCATACCATGTTTCTGTCCCCCTTGGAAGTGTGAATGTCTTTGTATTTTTTGCATGTGCCATTCCACTATTTGATTTCCCAGAAATTAATGGTGGAATAAACCAATACAACTGTTCACAAAAATATACACAATCGTGGTCAGACAAATCATGCGATCACTGAAGGTGAATTGTTCAAAATGCTTTCACTAACATTTACATCGAACTTAGATCACAACTATTGCCTTTTACAGTAAATGTGATGTCCTGTGTATCTTGGCGGATCGCATCATCAGATCCATTGTGACACATAGTTGTCATAAACGCATTTGAATACATAATATAAAAATCCATCACATCAATAAGAGAAGAGAAAAAGGTGCACATCCATATAGTTCAATTGATATCATAATATTTAAAATAAATGCATGAACTTAAAACATGGCTGCATACTTATTTAAAAAAAAAAAAAAAAAGACCACTGTGACACATTGGGCCTCATTATAAGATCGGCGGAATGGCTTAACGGGTTTTGCTAATGGATGCGGACCCGTTAACTCCATTCCGCACGATTACGAGGTCCCCTCGCGGGACCCGGTAAGGACGCCTGGTAGAACCAGGGACGGGAAGAGAGAGCAAACAACGGGCCGCTCGTAATCGGCCCGTTGTTTGCTCACATTCCCATTGAGCCCTACGGGGCTCAGATGGAAATGGGGAAGGTCCGGGCCCGGGTTCCCAGAGGGAGGAATTACCGGGCCCTCTGAACTCGGAATGGCCCGGTAATTCCTCGTTCTGGGAACTCGGTAAAGGAGCCCTGTTTGGCGGCAGCCATGGAGCTAAAAGCTCCATGGCTGCCGCCAAACTCGTAATGAGGCCCATACAGTCTCTGACAAACCCAAAGCAGGTCTTTAGGATATGACACCAGAATGTGTACATAAAAAAGTTGATAAAGTTTGAATTGTCAATAAGTATTTCTCTCTCAAATGTAATGCCTGCTTCAGGTATGACAAAAGCGCCCATCCTCTATGTAGAGTAACGCGACTTTGGCAGAAGCGGGCTGTGAAGATTCCATCTCAGGTTATTACATCGAGGGAGAATTTGTCACATTTTCCCTGAAATCTATCTGAGGGGTGGGTTAGGGTCATAATAAAGGTAGGGGGTATTTGGGAGGGATTTAGGAGGGGGCTGCGGTAAAATGTCCCATAGAACCGGCAGAAGCCATACTCAGTATATTGATTACCGTAACCCCTTAAGTGCCAGGCTATTATGCAAGTCTAATCAAAAAGGACGAGCATACTCGTCCTTGGCACTTTAGAATGTCCAAGGTTGGGCTGAAGCATGATGATCGCTTACAAGCCCTTCATCTGAGCAAGCGCATGTGGTAGGACTACAGCAGAGGATCCCATTGTTAGTCTGGAATCTCTAGTAAGCCAGCCTCCGAGGATCTCATGCTCTTTTGTATAGTTGAGGGCCGGAAATGTACGGGCTAGGATTACTGAGAATGTGTGATGGTTATCACAGGCGAACTACTGAGACAATCCAAGTTCCTGGAGTCAAAGTAGGAACGAGTGGATAACAGAAATGGCCCGCTCACTGCCTTTGAGAAGGTTCAGGTTTGAAGTAGAAACCCCAATCATAAATTTGAAATTAAATGGGATGTTCCTAATTATCTATATGTTTAAAATATAAGTCTCTGCCCTTTCTGTCTGAGACTACATTAACTGAGAAAATAACAACGTATTACTTTTACTTTTTTCTCCATAACATGTTACACTTCCTCTTCCTCGGCACAGTCACGTATTGACCTCTACACCTTTCTCTGCTTAATTTCTATCCCCACCATGTGGCCTTTTTTCCTCTGGGGGGGGGGAGGGTGTGTGTGTGTGTGTGTGTGTGTGTGTGTGTGTGTGTGTGTGTGTGTGTGTGTGTGTGTGTGTTTCATTAGTATCTCTGCTCATCTTTAAAAAAAAAGCCAACGACTTGTGAAAGTTCTAATTTTTTTAGAGCACTGGTGGTATTACCGACACTCTGCAATGATGCAAGTAAAATTAGCACGGGGCTTAGTGTAAGACACATGTTTCGATGCATGGGTGCACCTTCGCAACGTTTGACCTACTCTTAGTACTGTGCCCTGCTGTATAAATGCATTGAAAGGACATGTGGAAGGTTTATGTAATACCATCCTGATTAGTTCTATTGTTGTATGTACACTGTGATTGCTACATTTGTGTCTCCAAATACAGTCAAATCCTATCGAAAAATCGTATTATTTTATTATTAGCAACTTTGAGGCGTCAGCTGAAACCCTACATCTGTAACCATGTTCTACTTTATGAAAATTGTCAATACAATATTGATCAAAAATAAATACTGGGCCGATTGGACGTTTCATTGGCTGGTGTGTTTTTGCTTGGTAGCATTCTGTTTTTTGTCTAAATGCATAGAATTCGGTGTTTTTTTTGGGGGTTGTTTAGTTGTCGTTTAACTCCTGTTGGCCCTTTGTTCACAGCCTCTGGATTTTGAAAGCGGCCCCACAAACAAACTCTCCATCTCCCTTGCAAATGAGGAGCCTTTCTTCATGTGCAAAGTTGTGAAGCAGTCCACGAACGGCCTCTGGATTGTTGACACTGGAAAAACCCAAGCAAGAAAGCTACAGGAGGGGCTGACCAGATCGGTAATGGTTAAAGTGCTCGACATCAATGACCCCCCTGAGCTGCACCCTCCAAAAATCTCCATCTATATGGAAGAAACTGAAACATCTGGAATGAAGCTTGGGGTGTTAAATGCCACTGATCCTGACACTTCATTTCCCAACACAATCAGGTAGGTGGCAAAGTAAGAGCATGGCAGTGCCACTCGCTAGGCGTGCCATGCGTGTACTGGTTTACCATTTAAAGGAATGCTCCAACATAGCACATTTTAGGCACCAGGATCTGGAATTCATCCAACAGCTGGTGAGTCTTAATCAACATGTCCAGCTGCTTGAAAATCAGATAAGAATTTAAACTATGTTTAGCCTCATTGCGAATATGGTGGTGTAGAAAGGTTGGTGGTAAAGTGACGGTAATACCATTGCTGCCACTTTACCACTGCAATATTGCATCTCCAAACTATGGGTTAGGAGGTCAAATGGATTTACTGCATTGTATTACAGCTTACAGGCCCTGTATTATGAGTTTAGCGGTGCGGCCAAACACGGTGGTAATTCAGTGCTAAAGGGGTTACAACTGCATTACAACCGCATTACCACACCACCAAGCTACGGTTTTGAGGTAAGGCAGAGGGAAAACCTCCAGCACAATGCTGGAGGCAATTCCTCAGCTTTACAGCCAAAAAAAAGGCCAAATCTGCAGAATTAACTTCTGGCCGAATTACTACTGGTGGTAATTCTGCTGAAATCCCCATGGAGACCTATGGACTCCAATACATGGGGATAAACACCACCTACCACCACTTGTAATCCAGCGGTAATTCCGCCAGATTTTCAGATGAAATACCACATGTAATGAAGTAAGTAAACCTGTTGGACATCCCAAAGGAGTCCCATGGACTCCAGAAATGGGTAATTACACCACCGTGCCACGATCCTGACAAGTGCTCAGGGCCGAGTGGTGGGAATGGTATTCAAGGTGGGTCGTTTTTCTGCAGATTTGCCATTAGATTATTACCAAAATCGTGATGAGGTCCATTGTCTTCATGGGTCAATAGATATAACCTTGACATTGCAAGACATGTTGTCTTGTGCAGAGTGTCACTTTGCACCGCCAACAGCTTCGCTCACATCTCCAAACTGGTATGTTAGTGCTGACTTACACAGTGCACATGTGTAAAAGGTGGATGTTTGGTAGTGAGTATGCCACTAAGCTTCGACCAAAAGAAAGACTCTATAACATCCACGTTTCCACAAAACAGATACCATCAGCCACCCGGTAAAGGTTTACTTTTATTTTGAGCAAGAGACAGAAAGTCTAATTAAACACTTGATTTGAAAGCCAGAATAATGTAACCTATGGACACACATGTATCAAATGCAAGCAGCCCATTTCTAAACCACATTCCTCTAAATTATGCAGATAGGTGACGGTGATTGCGATATCAATCACATTTTATGATTCGTGTACAGTTTTGTTTTGTGATGATTGTGTTTGATCATGGATAACGTTGTGCTCTGCTAAATATATATCCTTGCTGACTATGAATTGTGCGTGTACAATTCGTGTAAGGTACCATCTGTACTAACAATGCAATGAAGAGGAAAACAAAGAACAAAGAACATGCAGTTAGTAATACATTGGCTGGCACTAAGCTCTAAACAGCATGTCAATTCAACAAAGTAAACATATAGCTACCTTTCGCCAGCATCAAACCATGCTCACTCTACTATCCACCAGCTCCAAGGGGCACAACTACACCCTGGAAAGGACAAAGTAAATTGTATGGCATGAAAGCACTCTCAACTATGCCCAGCAGTGTGCAGGCATTGCAGACAGCAGGGGTCTGCACCTTGCGCCTCTACAGCTGTGTTGGACTATAGATGTCATGATCCCTCACCATTGACTGTGATTGCTGTGGCGGATTGGAGCTGTAGTCCAAAACACCATGAGAGCCAAAGGTTGCAGACCCCTGGCATATAGTGTTGTTTTTACCTCACCCTTTTCATGTGTTCTACCAATAATTCTGCAGCAGCTCTAAATTCATTTATCAGTCAAAACAGGAAGGACTTCTATCTCACGGCCTTAGCACTGTCTACTCAGTGCTAAGGATGTGACATACACGTCATTCGATGAAACCACTAATTTATCATAGAAATAGCTGCAGCCCTCCTTGTTGGGTCCTCAAATCTCGGCTCCCTAGAAACCCCTTCCCGGACGCTGTCATCAATAGTGATGTCACTTCCACCTGCTGAAGACGTGTGACTTGTCATTGCTGTTTAGTGAATTGCTCTAAACTTGCAATAGTACTACTTGCCTTTGCAATCTGATTGCAAGCATTGGGAAATAGCACCATTGCAGAAATGTATACGGATACTAAGAATCTAAATACTGTTGAATGTTTTGTATTAGTTTGCAGTAACTTTTGCAGAAATGATGTGAATACTCCGGCCTTTGGAGAATATATTTCGAAATTGCGTACGTAAAACGGATGTTGTTATGCAGTGTTACTTTAAGCTCTCTTGCTTGCATGTTTCAAAGTCATTTGGTGCATTGCAACCTTGAACATTTAAAAACAATAGAAGCACGCTGTCTCCATGCGTATGATGCAGAGATCATTCTGTTCTCCGTTACTTTAAACCACTGAAACACCTTTGCTGGCTACACATAGGAAGACCTTTTCAACGGATGGCCTCTAGACAAGTGGTGGTCAACTGGGGCCTAGGACTCCCATCAGCCCTAGATAGCATATTCAGTGTTGCGGGGTGCTGGGCGTAGCAGGTCAAAACATATGGATTGCTGCCGGTGCTGCCACTGCTCTATAACACGGCAACGCTGGCAACTACGATTCGGGTGGTTCTAGAATTCAATAATAAGGTTATAATAATAAGGTTGCTCCATTGCCATAGGGTATAAGGTATGAAATGTGGGGTCTCAGATGGTGCAAACATGCTTGCACTGATTCTTTACACCAGCCTCGAGGGCCGGAATCCTAATGAATTTTCAGGATAGCCATCATTTATCTGTTTCTCCTCTGCTTCGCACTTTCCACCTCTCCCCCCTTCCATGCACTTTTCCCCTCCCCCCTCTCGCATGCACTTGCACGTTCTAAATGTCACTGGGCCTAGTAAGATCGCTGTTTTGTTCTCCCCTGTTCCCCTCCCTTGCCTTGTCGCGCTCTGAAACACTTGTGTACGAGCGTGATAGAAATAAAATATCAATCAATCAATTTAAAATTATTGTATGCAAATTCATCTCATGAGTATTAATGAGGGATATCCTGAACATCCAACATGTTTCCGGCCCTTGAGCACTGTAGTTGACGACCCTTCTTCATTCTTACCTGTGACCCAAGAGGCATGCACATTGATATGTATAGAAACCCCATAGATGCTCATTGAATGGTGAACACATATGACAGAAATTAAGTTACAGAAATTAGTTTGCCTTATGTTCGGTACCTATCTGTAAGTAACTATGAGTGAGTTGTTCACAGTAAGTGTACATATTCCCTATCACAGGTACTCAGTATTTAAAGACCCGGCGGGATGGATATCCGTGGATGAGCATTCGGGTGTGATCACCTCCAAGGCTGCTTTGGACAGGGAGTCTCCATATGTAGTGAACAGCAGCTACACTGCCATCCTGCTCGCAGTGGATGACGGTAGGTTACTGATCATCTGACCTCTTGCGCCCAATCCAGATCTTCTGAGTTCAACATGAGTGAGTGGGCAAAGTGAGCAAGAAAGTGAGTGGGTAAGGGAATGAGTAGGTGGGGAACTGAGGGAGCAAGTGTGTGGGAGAATGGATGCGTAGGGGAATGCATGGTTCACTGGTAACATATGGAGTTGGAGGGTTTTTTACAGAGCACTTGCTTTACTTGAACTTCAGGTTCAGAGATTGTACCAGCTTTGTTTCAGAGGAAGAAATTGCATATACTAACACGATATTGAGGTTTGCTCTGTGAGTCTCTCTGGGCAAGTTCCAAAAGATTATTTTCATATTTTGTTTTAAAGTGTCAATCGCCCGCGTTTCTGTAATTGGGATTTTCTCTTCAAAAATGCTTCCTTCGTATCAGAAACCTCAACATCTGTCAATGCCTTCTTATGAAGGAATGCAAAGTACTTTATCCTCCTCAGTGCCAAATAACTGTTTTTCCTCAATCCACCTCCCCCATCTGCCACCCTGCCCATTTAAATCGTGGAGGTCTCAAGAGGAATTATGTCGCCAAGGAAACAGTTAGCAACAGTTTAATAAAGTGATAGGTTAGATTTATTTATTTATTTTATGAAAATTACAGGGAAAACAATGCAATTTGGTTAAAAAATTGCATACAAACCTTTTTAACACAGATTTACAGAGCAGCGGACCAGTGTCCTTAACGATGGATGAGAAGATGTGAAAATAAGTCCAGATGATGCAGGGGAGCTATACATATGAACCAGGGACAAAGGCAATCGAGAATGATATAGGAACAGGATAGTGGAGGAAGTGCTAGGTTTTAGGATAGAAGGGTGAGCAATAAGTGATGTGGGGTTGTCGCATAGAGGTCGAGGAGAGGAGAACAGGGAATGTGGTTCTTCTGACAGGAGTAGGAGTTAGATGGGCCAATAGGTATGGTGGGGCAAGTATGTATATTGATGTGAAGATGATGAGAATGAGTTTCTACTTGTCTCTCTGTCTCATAGCTATCCAGTTTTACTGACTGGCCGGGGCAGTGGAGGTGAATCTGGGAAGATTGAAGAGTGTACGGAATGCAAAGTTGAGGACTTTCTCAAAAGGTGAAAAAGCATAGTTGTGAAGGCCGTAGACTAGACACGAACAGTAGTCTGATCAAGAGAGTACGAAAGAGGTAATTGGATGCTTAGCAGTGTTGAAGGGAAGAAGATGCCTAATTTTTCTGATGCTGAAGAGATGTACTAGAGGGCGGAGCAACCTCTGAACGGGCCCATGAGATTCAGAGCTCGCCCTCCGGCACCTTAAAACGAGATAGCTGCACCTTGAGGAGGATGGGGAGCAGGATTCTCTTACTCCAACACCAATCAATAAGGACAAGTCAATGGTTTGGCAAAGGGAAGTCCGTTTAATGACAAGTACAAAGAACAGGGAAACAAATGGAAATCATCAGAGCTGCAATCACCTGTCTCGCTTCAACTTCCAAATTCTTCATTCAGACAGCAATATTTATAGTACATTCTTGTCATCACTAACGTGTTACACTCCAAAATTGTCATGCAATTCTATTGGTTGGGGAAGGCAACTTAAATATAGGGGCTATATCTGTATATGGTAACAGAGTGTGTGGATTGGATAACTCTTATTGGGTGGGCGTCTACCCCCATCCCTCTACATCACTCATTATAGAGGTCACTACAAGTACCACGTCTTATTGGTTCTACTAGCTATAGGACCCTAGATTATTTGGTCCATTGTGATTGGGTGGGTTACACCCCTAGGCATAAATCTCCACTTTAATTAGCAGCATTGAAGAATGAACACCCTGATGCTGTGTGCCCCAAGATTCACCCTGCCTCCCTTCCATAAATCAGTACTTTAGGACTATGTGTCAATTAGTTGGCGGAGGATGGCCTCGAAACTGTAGCTTCTTATCAGGAAAAGTTATGGCATCCTCGGGTTCTGGGTGACATCAGACGTTGGTACCTCTTCGCGCTCGGCTGGTCACGTGCCTGTTCACCGTGAATCTGCTTCATTTTCCATCTTTTCGTGTATTTGATTCTTCCTTAGCCTTGCCACCTGCCTGGGGCCTCCTTATCTCAACCTTCACGGGCTGGCTCCTATGCTCTTAAGTTTTGTTTCTTCGAAGTTGCTGCTCTCCTCCCTTCCTTGAGTTGACGTCGAATTCCCAGGCATGAGCTGCTTTGTGCTTATTTTTGATTCCGCTCTTTCCTTCTGGCTCTAGCTGGAATATGAATCTCGACCTGGTTGGCCCCTTGTAGCCTGGGCTTAATTCTGCTTTTACAAAATGGAGTCGCACTTGTATAATGTGCTTCATTGAGGTAGATATATAATTGGCGCTTGCTGCTCTATTCTTCTACTCAGCATTGCAAGCAGCACCGTTTCCTTAGCTTCTTGCGTTCCAAGCCTATTTACAGGTGTTAGTTAGTTGCATACTTCATCTCACTTCATGGTTACGTTTCTTTATATATCAACATTGTTTCTTTTCACAAGTCCAATACATCATTACTCTTCACATTTCGTCCCTATGTGTCATCTTTTGATTGTGCTTTATGTTCATCTGTACGTCTGTCCAAGCCCTTGGGTCATCACCACTTGCCTTCCATTAAGGCTCTTAGGGTCTCTTCGGGGAGAGTTTGCAAGTAGTATTCATTTCATGTTAACTGCTGGTACGGTTGTCTCAGGGGGTATTGTGCGGCCCATGGTTGTCTGCTCATTGGTGCTTCAATAGGTATACAAGTCCTTCTGATGGGCACTGGACAGAGCCCTACTGTGGCTCTCTGTTGGTTTATTTTCTCCTTATACGTCACATATCTTGGCGAGTATGCTTCTGGCATCTCGAAATCGGTGGCTGGAATGCAGGCCATATTTGGGACCTCCCAATCAGAGATTAAGTTAGCTGCTGTGACATATTTAGAGATTAAGAGCAAGAAGTTGTGAGATGGGTCGATGATGACACCAAGGTTGCGAGCAGAAGCAAAGGCAGGAAGGTAGTCTGGCTAGATGAATAGAAGAGGGGGAGTGGAAGAGATAGCCTGTTTGGATGAGAAGTAGGGAACTTCAGTCTTAGAGGAGTTGAACCTGAGCGAGTGAGATGCCATCCAATATTTAATGGCGGCGAGACAGATAGAAATGTTTGACCGTAGCTCATCAGATAAGGAGGGAAAGGAGAAGATCTGAGTGTCATAGATGATATGAGTGGAGATGAATCTGACGTTGTATAAAGCTATCATTGAGCTTAAAGAAGTGGTGGTTGATACCTTGGACCTGGGTCAAACCTCTTGGTGTTCAATAGTTAATCCTTTTAATGAATTAATGTTTCCTGCGGGGGTGTCTTCAGAGCCAGCTGATGATGCCTAGTACCCATATTGGTGGCTTGCAGGTGCTCATCGGATTTGTGTTAGTCCCATAAAAAGAGTATTGCTATGGTTACTGTGAGGACTGAATTGACAGTAGCTCCAGGAGGTGTTGGGAAAACGTACACATAGGAGTGTTAACTGACCAAAGGGCTGGAAAACAAGACAAGACACAGAGTTAATCTGCTTCAACAAAGCCTACACTACCTCAGTGTTTTTCTCTTGCCACCGGTATAGCCAATGATCAAAGGTTTCTGTGCCAATCAGTCTGTATTCACTGTCTTGCTTCTCTGACATCGTCATGCTGAGTTTCTAGTCTTGTTGGGTCGGGTACAGGAGGCATTATTCCAGTTACATCTTTGTCTCCTGTAGCTGAGAACAAACATGACTATACTGGATAAAACGCTGGTGGTATCTTATCAGCTATATCAGAGGCATGACATGCAAAATGGATCCCTGAAGCCACCCAAAACTGGATTTTGGATATTTACATTTCTCAGTGCAATCTGGACTTCCCTGGAAGTTGGGTAGTTGTGTAGACCAATTACCAATGGACATAACTATGCATATAGGCACAGTGATCCTGGGGTCAAACGTATTCATCAGTGTCACGAATGTTACCAATTTACAGTCAAATGTATAGAATTGTAGCTGAGTAACTATAACTATGGGGACATTTTCCACGAAGGGATGCTGAGTGAAACATGATAGACATCAGAAGCAAAGCGTCTGTTGTTTATGCTGTCCCTCTGTGCTAAAATTCCTCAATAGTTAGTTGAAAACGAATATCTGTGATATTTTCCCCCAAAGTATCCTGTCGATGAAATTGCTGATTCCCCCCACCCCCCTGCACACTACACTTATATACGGGGAGACCACCCACAGTTTGCCCCATACGCCCCTTGCAATGTTCATTACCCTAACCCACCCCACACATATAAACGTGCTGAAATGCATATTTTCGAAACATGGCATTTTGGGCTGCAGGATTTTCGGCCACGATATTTTGGGGTTATACGGTTGAAAACTACCCATGTGTGTCTTGTTGAGCCCCTGTGCACCCATTGTCCACCTGCCTGCTGTACCCATGGAGCACCTGTCAATGGGTGGTGATGGGAGGCCTGGGCGAACCAAATAAACCATTAAAAAACAGCTGTTTTTTTAATTGCTTTGGGTTGAGGATTCCTCTCACACCAACAAAAAAAAAAAGAAACAAATAAAAGGAAAATAAAACTACAGGGCAGGAAAAATGCTGTACTCCCTATCATAGTAGTTGATTATAAATGTCACAATCCTGTGCCATGAGGTCTCTGTCAGTGGACACAACATTTTGAAAGGGAAATTATTTGGTCGGGGTCATGTTTTCTTAACCGCGCCCATTTTATCACTCATCATATTAGTGCCCAAGCGGATTGATTGCAAAGAATATTGGGGTTAATACTTTGTCTGAGAAGAAGTGTTGAATAATGTTCCTTTGCAGTTTTGAACCGCCGAATATTACAACACAGGTGTTTCTACTAGTTGTGCGCACTTCCGTAATTTTCACAATTCTGGAATTCGTTCCCCTTGAGGCAAACATGCAAGTGTACGATAACGAGAAATTGAAAAAGGAGCAATGTGGAATACATTTTTGCCTTTGGAAAGATTACAGACTTTGCATTTATTGGTCTCACACAAAACATTCTTTTTCCAGCTTGTGTGCCTTGTTTTTCCACACTTTGAAGCCACTTCACCTGGCAATAGGATGCTAAAATAAGAACAATACAATAAAATTAATTTTAGCCTGTTGCACAGTTAGCATCACCAAATCCTTAAAACAACAAAAGAAGAAGAACAAAAAGTACCTGTGGTATATTAGAATTCATGGCCGTACTTAGCCATTCATTTTTCACTGCTGATGACCGGAAGGTTTTCAAAAGGGGAAAGGTATTTCAGAAAAAGAGTGGTCTTCAAGAAACCCTTACTTATCTTTTCATTATCATTTTTGTTGGTCCAAAAGAGCCCTGTGTTTGATCTGTGAAGCTACTGAAAGGGGTGCTTCCGACTGCATATGTGCGATGAATCGAAAGGGGACATGGGGCACAGGTACCTGTGAAAATAGCCCGTGTTCTGAGCATTCTGATTGGCCAGCGCAAGGTGCTACCGTGCTGTTATACTAAGTCATGCTGCGTCAGTTTATGCTATCGAAGAGTACAACTTCAGGGCCCTCGATTTGTAGTAAGTTCCCTGTTTTTCAGACCTTAATGACAAATCAACCATAGTGCCACTTAGGTTTACATGGACATAGCTCTCAACCATTTGTGTTGCAAAGGTGGGTGAAATCACCCAATTTTGTTTTTGGCGGATGAGATGCCCATTGCAATGAATGGGTGTGCAGGAGGCTTGGCGGGTGAGTCAGCCCTTTACAAGCCGGGTGACACCCGCCAAAGGCGTGTGAGTTGAGAGCTATGCATGGACAGTTTGACATACATGAACTAGCAACTGACAAAGCCGGCAGGTACCAATGAAAATGTGTATTTTATCTTTAAACCCTATCATTCTTTATGTGAAACGTCACTAGCCTATGTGCAGATGTCATTTCGGAGTCGCCAGCGGTCACATCTGCGACCCCTGAGGTTTCTCTTGCTACCCCTGTGGTCTCCCTGGCTACCCCTACAAATCAAATAAAAACGAAAAACGTATATTTCATTTTTTTTTTAGTTTTTTTTTTAAATTGAAGCTTCTGGGTTGTGGCCAGTGCAATGTGGCTCTTTGTTTCTGGAGTGGCTGGATTTTCTGTTGTGGCCTCTTACTAAATAAACAGGGGGTTCCACAAGTGTAACACTTTGAGCAGAGACCCTAAAAAAGAAAGAATAGGAATAACAAGTAATGTGTCTTTCTGGAATGTTATAAAATAATTGCTAGGCTCATTAAAGGGGTGAAAGATCACGTTCAATCGCTTCCCGTGATGTCTCTTTGGGGTGTGGTTAAATTGCATCACTTCTTGTGATGCCATCAGAGGTCAAGGGTCACCTGGCTACCCCTGGCATTTTGGTGAAAAGACGTCCCTGGGCCTAGGGGGCTTTCAAATGCAAAGTTGTCTAAAACTTGGAGACTAGTCCCAGCAATAGGAAAGGGGCAGACAAAAGTAAATATTTGTACTATCCACATAAACTCTCTGGGGGTTGTTGCTCCTCCACCGTTTGAACGTTAGCCCTCTCCTCTGTCTCCTTGCAGGTGTGTGTTTGTGTATAGGTGTGTGTATGTATGTGACAGCAAGTGTATGTGGTTCTTCATTTATCCATGTTCAAATGATGGCAGTATGTTACGCTTACTCCTGAAAGCGGTGTTATTTGGAAAGATGGTGCCCCATAGAGATTTAATCATTTACTCTTGTAATTTACTGGCTCGTCTTTGCTGTAGATGACATAATGTGTCTCTTCTCGCCCAGGGGTCCCGCCAATGACCAGCACAGCGACGCTGGTTATCAATTTGAAGGATGTGAATGACAACACTCCAAGACTCATCCAGCCAAATGTGACCCTGTGCGCCGGACAAGATGAGTCCATCCTCACTCTGCCCGTGGAGGACAAGGACATAAACCCCTACTCTGGACCCTTCCATTTCGAGCTCCTCGAAAAGGCCCACCTGAAAGGTCAACTGGCCCTGAGAGCTTCTCATGGTAAGTGCTACTAAGACCATAGGGAGCTTTTATGATATGATATGATAGGTTATTTATAACGCGCTTAATACCCAGAGGGTTCTTAGCGCGGACCCGGGGATCGAACCTGTCGTGCTCCGTGTCGTCATGCTTCCAAGCCGAGCACGTTGCCCTGAGCTATCCTCCCAAGACTTTTCTTTGTACTGCCCATTTTTGGGCTCATGCCCGAAAATAAAGTTTATGTTGATTGGTAGATTGACAAGGGGAGTTCGAAACACTTGATGGCAAACGGGGGCACTGAATTTACTA
Organism: Ambystoma mexicanum; assembly: GCF_040938575.1. Lineage (NCBI taxonomy): Eukaryota > Metazoa > Chordata > Amphibia > Caudata > Ambystomatidae > Ambystoma > Ambystoma mexicanum. Next base: position 224,946,340 of record NC_090925.1, read on the forward strand.
GGTATCAATCTGCCCCAATGTACGTTTTTGTCTCTGAGGGCCTCAACGAACCAGGAAAACCCAACAGACAGTATGTTCCATGTCTTTATATTGATCCCCCTTTATTCAAACCATTTCCATTCTGCTCAGTCCTTTTTTTTTAATGTGTTGTTTCCTTTGTTTTTCCTCGGTGTAAACTGACTCCTCTTACCTTTCCACCAATGAAAAGACATACTGACAGGCTAAAAACTAAGGCACGCAGGCCATGCTATGGTTCATTTGCTCGTTTACCTGTGAGGTTTAGTGATTGCCTTTTATGTCAATGCAAACCACAGTGGATTCAGAAAAGTCCCCAATTTCCATCCAGCTCTTCCGCAATTGCTATATTATATTGCATTGTGTTATGCGTATAGCACTTACCTGCCCTTGTGATGGTCTTGAAGCACTTAGACTGTATCAGAGTTCGGCAGACCATAGTCTGGGTGATCGACAGTACATGCATTGTTTGGAAAGGCATTACATTATTTGCAACAGTATGCAATCGTTGTTGCATCCACTGATGGCTGGTGTATGTTATTGTCAGAAAGGGTGCAGCAAAGGTTGCTTCATGGAACCTCATTGAATAAGAGTGGAAGCAGCTTGAGTTTAATCTTCTTGGAGTTTGTCAAACCGCTGGCGTGCAGCTACCCGACGACAAAGAACTTATGTGAAACAAGTATGTACTGTGCTACCTACCAATGGGATTAACCCCTGAATGTCTCTTGTCTGCTCAATCAAGGGATTCAGGCCTGATAAAGCTGTCCTTGGGATACCTATCTTTCCCCTAAAGACTTTGGTCCCCATACATGGAGATTTTTGCACAGTTCAAAGTGACTTTGCATTGCTGAAAAGTGACTTTGCACTGCCGACACAAACCCTAATTCATGGAACTGTGCATATTTTTGCAGTGCAAAGTGTATTTTTGCAATGGGGCCCTATGAGTCTATCTAAAGAACGGGAGTTCCAACCAGCTTCGTGTACACCGCACGCACACTCAGAATGTTCTGGGTAGCCGGTTGTGGTCACCTCTATCTGCATTATCACTCTCATTCTGGAATGCAAACTTCACATAAATGTGGGAAAGAATGACTGTTATCAACTTGCAGGGATAGAAGAACTTGATGGTTACCTTGCTCAACCTTGTAAGATGTGGAGACCCAGGACCCCATTTATAACGTGGATGTACTGGTAAAGCGTGCAGTATTTTGGAATATGCCATGTTCTTCCACTATGCACTCTTCAAAGAAAAAAAAAATACATATGCAAAACACCAGACACAGATGAGTGATAACAAGAATATGCAGTTAAAGGCACATACCACACCTGATAAACAATGAATGCAAGCAACCCGATGTATTGAATCTAATAAACACCCATTGATTCTGAGTACTGATGCTTACAAAAATAGCACCAAAGCCCCCCTCCTCCCAAAAAAGAAATGACCTCCAGCAAATAGCAAGCGAAAATGTGTGTCAGTTGCACAGACACCACCCACAGGTGACTACTATTAGCCCCAAAGGATAGAAAAGGCTCATCCAAACGCCACACCACCCAAACCACACAATACACACCACACAAACACCACCATTCGGAAAGGTGGACACCTCTCACTTCACATAGACAAGCTGTTCTTCATATCTGAAGGCATAAGGTGTGATGATGGCAAGCAACAGCAGAGGGCAACACAGATGAGGAGGAGAAAGAGACCACAGAGAGCAAAAGCTGCCCCATGGGCACTTACAGACAGATGCATGCTGACCCTCTCTCGTCAAGATAGGAACACCATCCTGGAATTGCTGCAGCTCATACAGGGTCAAGTGGAAAGTCAAATTGACGCACAAATTGGCGCACTTCCTCTACATCAGTTGGTGGTAGTGCTACATAACCTAGATACTAGCATCTTGCACACATGCTGCATGGCATGTCACAGCCAATTTTCTCGCACATCCTTACATGCTCTTTTTTAATGCTGCTAAACACATTAATCTACCGACTGTCATGAAACTCACTAATGTCATCAAAGGAAGATTCTACAATATTGCTCAGTTTCCACATATTGGTTCCCTGAAGTAAACTCATGTATCATTTGTGCCCACTCATGCCCTCGATCAGCTGTACAGGAAGCACAAGATGCAACACACCCTCAACGTGCAGATGATTTGATTTTGACCTATACATGCCTTGGTCCTAGAGTCGACTGATGATGCAAGGGTAATGATCCACAGTACCCTGCCAGCCTATGTGACCACCCACTGAGGACAAAAGATGTGGCTCATAGGTATGTGTTAGCGCTAACACATGTACATTCAGACAAATATGGGGTGTGTCCTGCTGCAGTAGAGGGGAACTGAAGAGGTTTTGGTTGTTTGCAGAATGGAGCCAGTGGAAATTAAGGGGACCTTCCATGCAGAGAAAAGCCAGGGGAAATGAAGGGAAAGTTCTATGCAAACATGAAGAGTACACCACATCCCCTATACATCAGCGGCAATGCGCACACAGGTCTTGAAAGGTCCCCGCATATGCCATGTGAATCACAACAAAATGCACCAAGAAGTCCTTTTACATCCATCGTCTCTGATGATGTGAGATATCCCTCTCTATCATGACTACTGACAACATTACATACTGAATAAAACCATTCAGGAGGAGATCGGCAAAGCACCGGTAAGGACATGTATCATGACAGAAGCATCCCCACAGCTAAAAGGGCACTTTGACTTCTCACCAGCTAACTCTGATCTTATTATTTCACTTTTAGCTACATTAAAACCTACTAATGACCAGCTTTGTGGTTTTCCGCCATGTGCAGTACATAGTCATGCCCTTTTCAAGGACCAATTATTACCACATTTGTTTGTTTGTCCTTAGCCCCAGGTATAGTTCCACCTGACCTGAAGGTAGCAACAGTATCCCCTTTACTAAAAAAACATCCTTGGAGCCTATGGTCTAGACCAGTGGCAGGCAATCCATGGCCAGCAAAAACACTGGAAAAATAGTCACCCTCCAACTTATTGAGATGTTTTCCTTTTTGGATACTTTTCATTCATGATCAGATTCTGCCCTTGCGGCCCTGTGGGTTGATATACTTGAACATGCGGATGAAGGGGATCTCACAAAAGTCATGTTGGATCTATCCGCGTCATTCAAAACAGTAGACCACAACATCCTTCTGTCCAGGCTGCCTACGTGGCAGGAGTTTCCACCAAGGTGCTACTCTGGTTTAAATCTTTTTTAACCTACTGTCATAAAAAGGGCAGGGCGTATTTTGAATAGGCTACAGCTGGAATGTGGGTTTCCCCGGGGATTTTCTCTGTCACCACTGCTGCTCAATCTTTGTTTACAACCATTGGTGGACATTTTCTAGAAATATGATCTGGATTAACCCTTGTATTCAGATGACACTGAATTCCATATGCGAGTGAGCAATACCTCAGAATCCCTATCTAAAATGCTGCAATGAATCGAAGAAACGGTCCATTGGGTGACAGATTGTAGAGTTGATAGGTTGATGACCACAACTCCGAGATCCTATACACATTTGAAGATAGGGCTCGAGGAATTATACATCATTTTGATTACATCTAACAGTAATAGGACATTAACTGATAGATTTATAACAAGCTGAAGGTGGCCAATATGACCACAACAGTTTATTATTTATAAGACACATTTGTGGTGGCGGTGACAATAAAGAAGAGAACCGTCCATCAACTTATGTGCACCTATTAGCCTGTTTTAGGAAAGTAGTGAGAGAGTTGAGGGCCAGTATCTCTACATCCCCTTGTAGGCGGCACAGCATCGCTATTCTAGGGATGGGTGTGTCACACATTTGGGGACAAGAGATATTTACATACAGGGCCAGTAAGTTATCTATAGGGACTCAGACCCAGGAATGGGGTTAAAACCATTGGGTGACCACTAATAAACTACAGCTGAACCCTACCAAAACCGAGCTGATTCTCATGGGGTGGAAACATTTGTTTGCGGACCACTCTTGTTGCCCACCGCCTCCATGCTTCCTAGGAATACACATGTCTTTTTCATCCACAGTAAAAACTTAGGATGCATTAGGCAGTCCAGTTTGGGCAGGGATCACCAGATTGGAGTTTAGATTAAGTCTATATTGTTCTCCCTCCTGCTGCTTAATCATTTATCAATCAGAAAGACCACACAAACGTTGTAGGAGCTTTGGTTACTTGCATATTGGACTACGGAAATGGTCTTCTTATGGGGATACCTGACAAACAAATCAAACGACTTCAAAGGTCCCAGAACACGGCTGTTCACCAGTGATGAGGAAAAAGGATCACTCACGACTCCAGTGGAATGGTGAACACGTTTATTGTTGCTTCGTGTCGTCTTACTTCTAAGGCGAGCACGTTGCCACTGAGCTATCCTTCCAAGACGAAAGTTGTGATGGGATGAGAAATATCAGCCTTTACCTATTGAATCTCACATATCTGAAGGCACTGAGAGAATGATTTGGAGAGGAGAAAGAGAAAACAAAAACAATTGATATCAAACCATCGTGTCAGCAGATTGTCACTCAAACAGGGTGAAAGATATTTGCTGAGGCTCTGGACATAGGAGGAGGCCAGGAAGCAGGACTGATGAGCAGTTGAGGGTGGACACATGTGAAACCAACCAGGGAGTCAACTATGGATTCTAAACCATAGGCGGCTGGGTTCACAGAGAGCAAGTGGAAGAGCTGTTCTGTATTTTATGGTACATCCTCCGCCCTAGATTGCCTTTAATATCTGGAGACGTTGCACCGTACGAGGATTAAAAAAACAAATCTCTTCTCTTAATGTTAATTAAAAGGAGACAGCCCTTAATATTTAATCCGCTGGCTATTATCATATAGAAAAAGAGTATATGACAATTGGACTGAAGAGAATAAAAATCATTAAGAAAATAAAGAGAGAACTATTTGTAATTATTTAATCCGTGATTGAAATTCTATGTAGTGTGACATTGTATTATTATAAGGTTAGAAATGCAGGGGAAACAATTAGACACATGTGAGAGTTCTTGTAACGACAAGCTGTTTGGAGAACTTAGTGTGCCCTGGTGATGAACGTCTGTGTCATCATTTTCAGTGCAAAGGGCTATTTCACCCACATGTCCGGGCTACGGGCAAGGTGAATAATCACAGGGTTGAGGGTTCAGCTGAAGGTTTTAGGAGAGTGTTGATATATGTGGATTTACCTGATTGTAGTGATTTGGCACTGAATGGAGTGTAATGTAAAGTACTGTTAGTGATTTTATATAGCACCCTTCCACTATTGGTGTGGTTCTGTAAGGGTTGAGGTACATAATTGAGAACATGAAGGAGGCAGATGCAAGACCTGTGGTACTGATGAATTGGGGGTGGAAGTGTTAAGCAAAATTAGCCAGTCTGGAGAATTCTCGCTATCTACTGAGTCCTTCAGCAGCTTTGCTGGATTTCTAGGATTTATTTTTTTCACCTGGTAAGAGCGTGGGCATTTTTTTCCACTCTTACATGTGTTTTGCTGTGTGTGTTTAACATGTTTGTGTTCATAGACTGTGGAGACTCACCTACTCCACAGGCATCATCTTTTTACTGTGTGTTACACAGAACCTTCAGTGAGTGACACAGGTCAGGGTTGTCTTTTAGACTTCCCAACTCATACTTCATTTTATGGGACTGACTACTGTTACTCAGAACACATAAAGTTGACATTAACTTTATTAGCCTCTGTAAAACCACTTACCCAGTACACCCTATCTTACATAGAGTACTGGAAAGGGTTACTAGTTATCCCTTTTTGTCTGTTTCTCTTGGAGCATTGTTTCGCTCCCTTTTCACCAAGACTTGGCTGGTGGCAGTGGTAACTACCCTATGTTTCCTACTGTGGTTATCTTAAATAACCTTGGTATTGTTTTAGGCTATCTTGGTAGCCTCAAACTTAAACCCGCTAGACCATATATATTTTATTTCGTTTCCGGCTGGGTTTAGTCGCCATTTCTTGTTGTAAAAGTCTTTCTTGTGTTTTACTCTGTGCACCAAACCAGGTTTGATTCCTTTGTTCACCGTCTTTTTTAGGGCTGCTGCGCAGAAGCCCTCCTTAGGTGTCTGTATGTCTGGGGGGGACATGATGTGAGGGAGTGTTTTAGGGCTCCCTGCACAGGGTCTCCTTGGAGACCCATGTCACACTCTGAAATGATTGGCTGTGGTGACTGACCCGGCGGACAGCCACCCTGCTGTGTGATTGACAACCAGGCTGTGTGAATGGCGGAAAACTGCATAAAAAGCAGGTCTCTGGGTCTGGAAATGCAGAGTCGCCACTAGAACGAAAGAACCGATGAAGAGCTGACTGAAGAGGACCCCTACAATGACTGAACCGCCCTGTGAAGCCCTGCTGCAGTTCTGAATCTTCATACTTCAATGACAGGGAAGATCTTCAAGGAATCTTCTCCCCTTGAGTTGGTGGGACCAACCAGTTCGCCCAAACTGCAAGCCAGGACTCCCTCATCTGGTTGAATTTGCTGTACAGAGCTACAGTGAACCAGATAGCCAGGAAGGTCGGACCTTGCTTCTGTTTTAAGGAGCGCACCTTTTATTTGTTGCTTTGCTCTGCTGCTTGTTTCTTCCCTGGGCAGTGCAGGACCCTCCAGTCTTCCTACTTCATGTCGGTCCATCAGTCGCTTCAGGAACCGTGAGCCTTTAGGAACTGCCAGGAATGACCACCTCAGCTACAGTTTCTTTTCCATTTAAAGGTACTGTGCAAATCCGGTTGTTCGTTTCGTCCAGCCGCGGTGAAAGTGTGTGAGATCTTTCCCCAATCTGAGGGCTTGTCCTTCCCTACTCTTTAAACTAACTTTTCTGCTGACCAACTTCGTCTGGAACTCTTGCCAAAGATTTAACTGTGAACAACCCTGAGCTGTGTGAGCTTGAGCAATAGACTTTTGTCCTATTGACTTTGGCCCTAAGCCTTTTTGATTTGACGCCATCACTGTAGTTCCTCTTTCCAGAGTGCCCTGCTTACTTACCTGTTGGTGCTGCTCAATTTCTGCATAACTTTGTCTTTCCCTCCCTTTTAAATTGCTAGAGTGCCATTTTGCCCCCACTTCATTTGTGAGCTTAACTTGTCTGGAATCCATTGGGAGTGGTGTGGTGTATTAAGTGTGTGATTTTGAACTGCTTTACTTTAGTGAGATGTTATACAACTGGTGTGTAAATACATGTATATTCTTTTACTCAGAAACCTTGAGTCAGTGTTTGTTTCAATCATAGTAATTGCTGTCCTTTGTGTAACTATTGATACTGCTCACTTGCTCTTGCGATAAGTCTGGCTGCTCAGCCATTGCTACCACTTTTACTGTGTAGTACAGGCTTGTACCAAAGGTGGATTTGTACTGTCACTTGTAGTCTTGATTGTGTGTGGTGTTCCCAAAGGGTACTGCATATAATTCTGCCTAACAGGAAGTACCATGTCCTATGTGTCAATCTGTTTCTATAGGTTTGGTGGAGAGACATGGATGTTATCCATAGCAAAGAGCCCAGAGATCTGAAAGACTACAGTGATTTTGGTCTGGTTAGCTACCGATGTAGTAGAGTGTGATAGGGCCAACAAGGAGAACTTTGTTGTGGCTTGAATGGTGTTGATGTGCTAATGGTTAGGTAAGTGGCAGCTGTCTGACGGTCTGGGGCTCGGTAGTATTTGCAGTGTGAGGTAATACAGGATTTTAAAGGGGAGGCAGTTAGTTGGGGGGGGGGGTAGGCCTAAACAAGTCAAATCTAGCTACAACCCTGCACTCCTACCTGTCCATTCGCAGGCAGGTACCATTTCTCTAGCTCACAATGCCTCATGTCAATCTTACTCTGCATTCCTCTCTCTTTCTTTCTTTCTCTCTTTCTCTTTCTTTCTCTCTCTCACTCTCTCTCGCTCGCTCAATTAGTAACATTGTATCCCATGAGAAACAACACAAGCATCTGCAAGTTGGCAGGTGAGGGAAAGAGGCAGTCTGGAAACTGTAAACATTACCATGAGTTCCTGGTAATGACGAACTATTGGTTCAGAGGAAGTGCTGTTTGAAATTTGAGGGCTGCAGTCACCCATTTCACCTTCATTAGTATGTTGGTTGGCAGGTTGAGAGATGCCTCAAACCTCACTCTAAATGCTCAGGAGATATGTTCAGTGACCTCTGAGCCTTTTGTTTTTCAAGGGCATGGCTCATCAAGGAGGGGTAAAGAATTATCGGGCGTTCATCAGGCATTGGTCAGAACAGGGTCCAGAATCCCTGCTAATTTCTCTCAGAGGTCTTCTCTGCTTCCTCTCACACACCCCAAAATCTTCTCACACAGTGCAAATTGAAACTCTCCCTCCCCCTGCAGGGGGGATCTTCGGTATGAAACGAGGAGCTGAAAACATGGAAAAGATAGAAGGTGGAGCGTAGATTTCTCAAAACGTGCAGCACCTTGGCAGATGAAGGAAGATGGAGAGTGTTTTGGCAGTGGCAAAAAAGGTTTTCTGGTGGGGTTAATAGGATGAATGCAATCACAACTCTGCAATCTCGAGTTTGAAGTCCCTTTGGCCACTTTGCTAGCTAATTGTCTCAGGGGGAAATCCTTAAAAAAACAAAGTGTTTGTGCCACAGCTAAATGATGGAACCAGGGCACAAACCGCCATGTTCCATTCCTCCAGATGGTAAGGGTTGTCCTTCCAAGGGTGCTGCAAGATATGATGTCACCTGACTCTGGTTACCCAATCACTATGGAAAACAAGTGGAAGATAAAGACATGTTTTGAGGGGACATTCTTTATAAGTCACCAGTTTTGAATATTGAATCAAGGTGAATATCTGAAGAAGGGACACATTTTCCAGTGGGTCTTGCTCAGTAAATAATGTAGCTCTTTTTCTCCAAATCAATTTGCTTTTGTGAAAAAATAACCCAATTTCTAGATTGGTGCATTATAAAAAATGCAGTTTTTCTCCACATTGCTTTTTTCTAAAACCATCCGAATTTTCGTTTTTTGCAAATTTTTTCTTTATTTTTTGAAAAACGATTTGTGATAAGAGTGTACGTGTTTTGTCAATAATAGGACAATTTGTAATTTGTCAGAAAATTCAACTTTGGACCAAGAAATTATGAATTTGTTTTTTGACAAATTAAATTCAGCATGTCCCAGTTGCAACGTCCTGATAGGAGTTTCAGTCGCTATGGATGTTTACTCTTAACGCAAAGTACCTGCAATGATCAAAAGTGAGATACGAAAGGTGAACTGCAAATCCCTAAAAAAGGAGTTGGAGCATTAGTCTCATTAGAGCGGATTAAAAATGGTTCTACGCCCAAAGAGAAATCATTAAGTGTTTCAGCCATAGAAAGAAGAAATCTCAAGGTCTGGGTTGGTTGAAATTAATGGAGCGTTTATTAATAATTTGGGGTGTCACAATTGATAGTTTCCGCTATGAGTTAGAAAGTTATTGCGAGTGGGAATACTCGTGTTTGTGTGTTTGTAAGAAAATGTGTGAGCAAGTGAGTATGTTATTGAGTTAGTGTGTGACTAAGTGGATGTATTAGTGATTGTGTGAGGTAGGTGTGAAGGAGCAAATACTTCAGTGTGTGTGTTCTGTTTAACAGAGGTGAGGCATGGCTGTGTCAACCGAGAGGGGCTTCCCAACAAACACAGTCCACAGAGAGCGATCCTCAGGAACGCCTTTATTCGTTATGCAACAAAGGGAAACTAAAAACGACTTCCCCTACATCACATGTGTCCTGTCTTCCTAACATACAGAGAAACGGGACTCAGTGCCTACCCAAAACACTAGAATACTACACCCCCCATACTTTACTCAAACTTTAATACAATGTCATACCATTTCTTCAATCCACCTCCTCTGCCTTCTAACCAGTCTCTTGGAGGGACTCTGGTTTGTTGGCACAGATACCGACTCACTGCCACTGGGGTCAGATGTGTCCACATCTCAGTCCCTGCAATCAGAGCAACTTCCGGAAGAGGCCGAAACCTCGTACCCTGGATTGATCATGCAGGTGCTGGCAATGCCGGGGTCAATTCTCTTGAAAATGAGGGATTCCAAGTAACAGTGTCTTCTGGTGGGACCATAGACCCTTTCACCTTGGTTACCAGAAAGGTCATGGAGTGGAACTCAGGCGTTCTTTACATGTCTGGTTTTGCCATACTCGGACAGTATCTCCTTCTTCAATATTGGATTTCTTAGCTCTCTGTCTCCTATCAGCATAGGTCTTCATCTTCTTTTTGTATACTTCGTCCGTCTCCCTGTCACACCGCACTATCTGGCCATCATGTTCCTCTGCCGGTATGTGGGGTAAACAGGTCAGAATCTTTCGATTAAACATCAATTCCGATGGACATGCACCAGTGGTGCTGTGGGGCGTGTTCTGATAGTCGGCATAAACTTCCTATTTGTGAGAGTGCACACTTGTATGGTGTGCTTGATATATGCCATAAACAGTTCTGCTGCACCATTGGCCTGAGGCCACGGAAGAGTGATCTTCCTTTGTTGAAAACCCGGATGTTCAGCAAACCGGGAAAGTCCTATGCCACTGAATGGAGGCTCATTGTCAGACTTCACTACGGCAGGAACCCCATATGCGGTAAACATTTTGTCAAGCACAGGAATCACAGCAGGAGCGCTTGCTGAAGACACCAAATGAACAACAGGGTACTGTGACATTCATTGATATTAACAAATATTTGCCATTCATCAAGGGACCAAACAAGTCCACAGCAACTTCATCCCACACTTTCAAAGGCATTGCTGTCATTTTCAGAGGTTTGGACAATGTATGGGGCACTGCCGTCTTGCATACTATGCAGGTTTGCAATGTCTATTGCATCATTGCATCCATCTTGGGGTACCATACATTTGCCCTCAGTTGCCTTTTTGTGGATACTATGCCCCAGTTTGATACGTGCACAAGATCAATTACGCAGTCCTGTGCTGGCATGGGGATGACCATCCATTTCTGTTTTAGCAAAGGTTCTTGCAAGGACAAAGATAACTCATCCTTCATGAGGGCAAACGTTCCCACCACCTTTTGTTGTTCTTCCGACAAGGCCGGTTTCAATGGATTTGGGTGTCTCCATCTCCCCGTCAGCACCCTCTCCATGACATGGAACAGCAGGGCATCTGTCTCCACTTCTTCTTGGATTTCCTTCAAATTCAGAGCCTTGAGATAAGCATTACTGATGATTTAGTTGGCATACTGATCCGCTTTCGACGTCAGCAGGGTTTTGCTCCTACCCTGGCTTGTGTATAATGTCAAAACTGTATTCCTGCAGACAGACACCCCAGCGAGCAATGTGGGCTGGCATTTTTGCATTGGGTTTCCCATAGATGGTGGTAAGTGGTTGATGATCAGTCACAATCTTTATTTTTCTTTTCCGTAAATAAATAGATGGCAATGATTTTGCATCCACACAACAGCCAGGCATTCCTTCTCTGGCGGTGAATAGGCACACTCGTAAGTGGATATACTACTACTAGAATATGACACGATGCATCTTGGTGATATAGAACCTTGTTTATATTGTGCCAGCATGGCCCTTAATCCAACAGGACTTGCATCCATCATCACCTCGGTTTCAAGTTCAGGATCATAGTATGCCATGCACTCAGCTGAAGAGTTACGTGCCTTGAGTTTTGTTGAATGCGTCCTCACAGCCACAAGACCAGTGGAAATCCTGCCCCTTCCTTGTGAGCAACCTCAGCAGCTTGCTGACCAATGCTAAGTCTTTAATATACCTTGTACAGTAGCCAGCCATTCCTAGGAACGACTGGTCAGCTGAGATCGATGATGGCATGGAGGTCATTACTAGCACCTGTGCCTTCAAGGGATCCGGCTGGAGGCCTTCACTTGAATATATATGTCCAAAGAACATTAGCGTAGATTTGCTAAATTTCTTAATGTTGAGTGTTAGATTCGCCTCCTCTAGCAGCATAAAGACCCTCCTTAACGTGTCAATGTGTGCTTCCTGACTAGCCCCAAATATTAACATATCGTCACTGTAACTCAGGCAGTGAGGGAATGTGCCGAATGTTCTGATGTATTGCATTCTGGACATTCTGGAAAATCTGCCGCAGATGAGAGGCCAAAGCTTAATCTTTTATAACTAAACAGTCCTATGTGGCTGGTGAGTCTGGTGATATAGCAAATCCCTGGATGTAATTTGAGCTGATGATAACTTTTATTGAGGTCCAGCTTTGAGAACACCCTGGCTCCATGCAAAAGATGCATCATGTCTGTCATCCTGGGATCTTCCTTTCATTGGCCGGATTTGGCATGCGCATGTCTACGCACAGGCCTATTTCCCCCCTCATGTTCCTTTGTGGGCACTGGCACAATTGGAGACACCAATGGAGTTGGCCCTTTCACGTTTTCAATTATGTCCTGATTGAGTAATGGCTGAAATTTCTCTTCCACCTGAGCTTGAATGTTCAGACAATTCCTCTGTACTGCTGAGCAAAATCTGTTTGACGACTTTATTGATGTGGAGCTGGATTTGTTTGTCTCTCATGTTCCCCAATCCCTTGAATAATGAAGGAAACAAACTTTGCAACCATGACTTTTGTACTTGAGGTATATGCAAACATTAATGGGTACATAATGTGCACCAGGCCTATTTTAATTGCTGACTTGAAAATTAGAATACTTCCTCCCGGGAAGTCCTCTTTAACAACATAGATTGTCAATGTCTCAGCCTTCTCTTTATATGTGCAGAAAGATTCAAACATCCCATTGCAGGGAAGTGGCATACTTGATCCATATGAATATATGTCCATGCTGGGTGTCTTTGAACTGGCGACGTGTTTCAGACTGTCATATGTCTCTTTGCTCATAAAATGTACAGTGTCCCCAGTGTCTATGAGGAATTCCTGAGCGCTACTGTTGATATTTAGCAACTGAGTGGGGCTTTATTAGACAGCTGTCTTATTTCCAATGGTGTGAACATACCCTCTTTTTCTCTCTCCGCTGGAGGATGAGTCAGACCTGGCCTGGCACCTAGGCGACACTTCAGTGTTTCAAATCTTCTGGCGCCTTGATTTCCTCTGTTGCTCATCGGGTGTGGTTGTCCGTCTTCGTTCTTGACATCTTCCAGCAGGGCGTTTGGGGCTTTGATGTGATGGAACATATCTGTCTCTGACCTACTTCTGCTATAAGTGGGAGATCTTCAGTTAGAACTATGCTAACTCTCTGACCCTCAACCGGAGTACCTTCTCAATGAGGGCTGTGGACCATATTTTGCCTTTTTACACATGGATCGAAAATGATCCTCCTTGCCACATTGATCAAAAATGATCGTCCTTCCCACATGGATTGAAAATGATCCTCCTTGCCACATGTGTTGCATCTTTGTCCCATGGCTGGGCATGTACCTTCATGGGAACAATCGTATCTGCATCAGTAGCATTTAAATGTTTCCTTTTTAACCATCTTGTCCGTGGATTGGACTTGACATACTGGGGTCTGGGTGGCCTGAGATATTGATTTTGCCTAGGAATTTAGCTTACATGCTGATAGCTATGTCCATGCAAGCCTATCTCATGATCTCCTCTAGGGACCTTCCTTTCTGAAGCAGCTTTTTGCAAAAGTCATCTGACTCACATACTGCTATTACTGCAAGGCTTCAGCCACACAGTAATGATCAAAGTCACAGTACTTCACCCTTTTTCTCAGCCACGTGACGAGCATATCTTGAGTTTCACCCTTCTTTTGGGTAGTTGTGTGAAACATGTGGTGTTTGTTATCTATATTCCTATGCGAGGCAAAGTAGCTGTTGAGTGAGTCAATTATGCCAGTGTAGGTGTCAGTGGCATCTTCCGGCATCTCACAGACATCTAGCAGACTGTGGGACCCAACAAATGCATCAAAATGCCTTGTAAGCATCGTTGTGCACTCCTGTGGCATCAACAGAGACATAAAAGTCTTTAACCATCTGGGCCACCTTTGCACTAAGCTGCTGGTGTTGTTAATATGAAATGGCAGCACCCTTTGCAGTTGTATATATTCCTTATGCTTCTCTGGGCAGGCAGGCCTCACTAGCAAGAATGTGGAAGCATCTGTGGAAGCCAGGGAAGCCATGGAGTCCACAGCTGACATCATGTACGTCTGGGTGCCTCACCTGGATCAGCGGCGGCAGGTATGCTCTATGTGCTCTTTCGCCTCCTTCTCACCACCTACCTTCTTTGTGCCTCCACACTGATAGAACCTCTAAAGTCACTTTGCCAGTGCACCACAGTATTTTTCTGACACAACAGTGTTCATTGAGACTGGTAGAGGTCGCTGTTAGGCAAAGTTTGGATGCAGTACCCTTTGGGTGCACTACAACAACTCTGACTAGAGGTATAGGAAACCCAACCTTTGGTATAAGATTGTACGACACAGTTTTGGTAGTGTGTTGAGCAACCAGAATTATCTCAAGTGAGGTCAATTTGTTACACCGAGATTCACAGTGACAAGTATTCAAATAAACTCTTACACACAATGTTTCTTCAATAAACAATGATTCATTTATTTATCAGTCAGTTAGAGTAAGCCTTCTTCAGAAGGGAGCAATATAAAAAGTAACACACAAATACACTTCAGTGCTATTCACGCTAAGTTTCTAAATCAGTAAAGACCATTTTGGGATGGCCCACAGACACAACCTACACCCTCAGGTGACTTCAATAGCTGAGGTTCTGGGCACATTAACATCTTACTGTTTGCATTTAGAATACAGTTAGGTGTTGGTAAAAGGAAAAGGTGATTAGATCAAGAGACCAGAAATATTCTTAAGCAGGCAAATACTTTTGGTTCACCTAAGCAGAGTCATTCAGTGTAATTGGCTAAGCCAAAGTCAATGGACAAAAGTCTTATATAGGATGAAGCACTTGAGTTAGTTAAGTGAAAGTCTTTGCACAATGTTTTAGAAGTCTTTGAAGAAAAGAAGAATTAAAAGTAGGGTCAAAAGCTGATTAGACTTGTGAGTAGTAGAAGATGCAAGCAACTCTACAATAAGAGGTAAATTCTCTCAAGCTTTACAGTACCTTTGTATTGAAGAAAAAGTTCAGCAGATGACTTCTGCCTGTTCCTGTGAAGCTCTGCAGATCTCTCTGTTCCTGGACCTCAGTCGTGGGGACAAGAGGGAGGAATTCTGGGGACTCCTGCACTGCAAAGGGACAATCACTGCTCACAACTGGCAATCTTTCCAACAAGTGGCAGTTTGGTGTTTCAGCTCCTCATGACTACCACAAATAGCAATACCACAGTTCCTGGCTGTCAAGATGGACTTTCTTTGCTTCTGGGGTCCCCCACTCTGTTGCAAGAGCTCAGGCTTGGTCAGTCCTGCTTCGTGGGTATCCAGTGGATCTTCCTGGCCAATTTAAAAGCAACACACACAATCTGGTGTTCCTCTCCCTGGCTGTATGGTTTCCAGCAACAACTCTGTGGAAATTCAACCAGCTCAGAGAAGGATGTCCAGGTGGCTTACTTTGGAGTTGATTGGTCCCACCAACTCAAGGGGAGAAGTCGTCCTTGCAGGGGCTTCTCTGTCGATAATGATTTTCGAGTTTGAGCACAGCTGCAGGGCTTCACCGGGCTAACCAATGGTCCAAGAGTTGCAGCGGCGTCCTCTTCAAATTCTTCTTTGGTTCCTTCGTCCAGTGGTCGACTCTGCCTTCCAAGTCTAAAGCCTCATCTTTTATTCAGTTCTATCCCATTCATTCCAGTCTAGCTGTCAGTCACCCAGGAGCGTGGCTGTCCTTGCCGGACAGTTAGCCAGGCAATCACTACAGAGTGCATTTGGGTCTCCTAGGAGACTAGGCACAGGGAGTTTTGGGCACTTCCCTCACTTCCTGGCCAACCCAGACACCCTGGAGCCAGAGGCGGGCTTCACTCGTGAATTCCACTAAAGGCAAAGCAAACAGTGGGACCAAACCTGGTTTGGCACGCAGAGTAAATCTCAAGAAGGACCTTTCCACAAAGAAATGGCCTAAAAAAGAAGACCAGGGCCATTTTGACAAAAATGGCACCCTTGGGTGCTTCACTGCAGCTGCGAACGCAGCCCGCAGTTAATGCACACCACGATACCTAAAACAAAACCATTGCCACCAGCCATTCAGTGAGAACAGGGTAACACCAACATGTTACATGAGAAGCTAGACAAAGGGGATACTAGGTAAACCCTCCAGCACCCTATTGTAAGATGGTGTGTGTTGGGTCTAGAAAGTTACAAATGTAAGTAAAGTTAATTTCACTTTACTACTCTGGGAAACAGTAGTTTATCAGAGAGAAGGTATTTAAACCTTTGGGAAATCTGAAAGACTTCCCTCTGTCACTGCACTGAAGGTGCTGTGTGACACAATGTAAAAGATGATGCCTATGGAGTTTGTCAGACTCCACAACCAAAATAAACACAGAGTTCAAAATCACATTAAAATACAAGAGATAGTGGGAAAAAGAGTCTCACTCTCTCAGGTTAAAAGAATGAAGTCCTGAAAATCAAGCAAAGTTGCTGGGGTTCTAAGGTGGAGGGAATTAGCACATTTCTGAGAATTCTCCCTAACAGTCGCTCCCTTATTCTTCTCCTCCACGTGGAATGATGAGCAGCAAGCTACGGGCCCTCCTGGGCTTATCTGGGCTCCCTGCAGCAAGTAGAGGTCCCATTAGTGGAGCCATGGGGCACCGGCATGCAGCTGGTGGCCCTGTGCCACAATTTTGCTCTGTGTCGTGTGGATCTGCTGATTGCCGTGGATGAGCCCTGGAGCCACCACACAGCGTCCACAAGCACCTGGCTCTGATGTCCCCAGTGCTTTGCAGCAGCAGGTGTGCGCGGTGCGCGGGGCTACGGACGGTCCGCAATCTCCTAGCAGCTGTCAACCACGAGGGTCTTCACAACAAACGCAGGCCACACGGATCTGCGCTCAGGAATGTCTATTTGTTATACAACAAAGTAAAATTAAAACTGCTTGGCGCAAACATGTCTTTTTGTACGTGGGCACTCTATGGCCTGATAGAAATACGGTGCAAAATTGCACTTTTAACGATGGTAAGATATTGTAACTCAGGCCAAAGAGATCTGACACGTTATTATTTTCGGTTCTGTACATTTACTGGTACCAAGATGTCTGCCTACAACATAACATGACATGACAAAACACAATGATTGCAAATGAATCGTATCCTTTTTCATATGTCACCAAGTTCATGCTTTTTCACAAGATTTTCCTTAATGGAGGCTTATCACATGCTTATGTTTTCCTGCACAGCATCATTTGCTTTGTCATTTCCATTGAGTTAGCAAATTTAGACGGTGGATCTAAACATGCGTGCATCTGTGGAAGCAGAGAGCCAGCAGGATTACATACGTGGAGTTATTTATTCATATGCACCAATCGAAATGTTGACCAATCAATCACTCTGTCGAATCTATGTCACAACCTGAAATTCTAGTCAAGGACACACAATAATAGTTGCCACTCCTTACGCATGGCGTGTCAATCCTCCACTCCCCACCCATCCCCAGAGCAGTCCAATTTCCTCGCCTTTCCAACCCAACAGGCCCTAGGGGAGCCCTTGAAAATGTTCCAGAATATATGCATACGTGTGCTGCGGTGCCACTTCAAAATGTGTGTCCCTCAATTACACAGTGTGATTTTAGTTTTGTGCGTTTTGTGCACGCTGTTATTGTATTTTTATTGCTTTTGCTGTCCTTTGCTGTAGGGGACGACCTCGAGGTGCTACAGCTGAAGAACATTCGCAGAGGAAACTATACCCTACAATTCCAAATATCTGACAGGCAAGGGATGACGTCTCTTCAGAACCTGACCGTGCACGTCTGTGAATGCACGCAAGAGGGGGTCTGCGCAAAATGGGTGGCCGGCCCGCCATCTTTAGGAGGTGGGGCCATTGCCCTTCTGCTCTTGGCACTTCTCTTATGCTGTGGTGAGTATTGCCCCAAAAATCGAATCTATATTGAAAGTGGACAATGGTCTTCAATCAGATCATAATCAGGTTGGGAGTCATCTCCCAGGTGAGGCGGATCACAAAAAATGGCGTGGCAGACCCGGACCGCCATTTTGTGTGATCTACTTCATTGTTTTCAATTTGTATGTCAGGGTTGGGGAGTGAAGTGGGCATAACATATGCACCTGCATTACATGTTTTGCGGGTGCATTAACGCTAGTATGGATTTTCATGCCCCATGCAATGGATTCTCATTGGATGCGCCTGAAATTGCAACCTGGTAAAAGCACGCAGAATGTATAGTAAATGCCACTTGTCGCCAAGTGTTCATTGTTTGTGATTTGCGAGGCCTGCTCTAGGCACTATCAGTAGCCTGCAACTAGTTGCCTGAGGCGTGATATGATGCTGCTACTCATCATTTAAAGAGAGAGGCAATAACGAGGAAGATCTTAAGGAGTTTCACAGAAGACAGATGTGTGTGGGAGAAGCATGACCCCATCTTGCAAATCGAAGCCTGTGTGACAAGGCCAATATTACCAAGAGACAGAAAGTAACATGGGTCCTGGGGACCATTGAAACAGAGAGTACCATGAGAACTTGTGTGCAATGAGACTTGGAACACCACACAACCATACGTATCGTGAGAAGGCGAGCCCGGTAAGAGGGAGCACCATGCAGCGGAAAGTACCATGGGGCTAGAAGAAACACAACACAGGGAGAACATTGAGATGCATCGTACCATCAGTCTAGGGGCCTGACTACACGGTGCTTGGTACTTCTGTAAATACTGGCTAGCGGAATTACCCTTACCACATGCAGTAAGCATGATGAAAGTCTGCATGATTCTGAGCTAGGCAAACCCATCTGCTGTTCCCCATTTTTGCAGCCCCATGGGACTCCCTGGAGAAATAGTGCATACATGATGACCACATGAAGTAAAGTATCACATGTGTTTCTGCTTTGTTGTGGCAGTAGTTACAATAACCAAGCAGGCATTGCTGAGGAGTGGCTGTAACAATTCATGTACTTTGGCAGAGCGGTGAAGCATGCAGTATTTCCAAAAAGCACATGTTCTACATAGTGACGACTTGTAATCAGGCCTTTCAGTTACAATCAGACCTGGAGTGCCAAGCTATGGTGAGTACCACAGGACTCTGAGTATCACAAAAAAGGTCATAATGCAAAGGGAGTGTACCAAGAGCGAGGGAGTTCAGTAAGATAGGCAGTATCATGAAGCAAGAGGCAACATGGGATGGAGAGAACTAACATAGAATGAACATCCTGGAGCAGCATGCAACATAAACAAGAGTGTGTACAGTAATACAGGGAGTGCCTAGAGATAGCATGTACAGTAGCGCAGGAAGTGCTCTAAGCTGAAGCTTACCATGAGACATGGACTATGTATGCATATATGAATGTATGGAGGCAGATTTCATGTATAGAACATAATACCATTCTGTCCTCTAAGTCTGAGCCAGAAGGCAATCCCCCTTGGTTCCTGGCTGTTTTAGTCTCTAAAATTGCTGATTACTCATTTTTATAGGGCAGAACGTAAATGGTTGAAGTCCAGAAGCAACACTATGTTCCTTCTCTTTTCAGAACTCATACACTCTTTCTCATAGCTGCTCAAACAGGCAAAAGCCAACTATTTCCATGGTTTTGCTAGCTTCATTTGTTCTAAAATTGACAACATTAGATCATCTTCATCCTCTCAGTCCTTTTCTGATTCAAATGTCTCTTATGATAAATGTCCCACTAGTTCTACTCCTTCTTACTCTCTCTTGTCTTTTTCTTCTATTTCTGAGACTGACCTCGCAATGCCTATCTCTCATCTCATCCTACTTTTACACCTTCTGACCCTCTTCCCCTCCCCTTATTAAAGCTTTTCTATCTGCTTTCCTTCCTTTCTTAACTTCCTTTATATTATATCTAGTCTACAGTTATTATCCTGCTTCCTTCAAAATCGCCAATATAATTCATGTGCTCAAAAAACCTTCCCTTAACCCTGTAGAACCGTTGAATATCTGCCCCATCTCCCTCCTTCCTCACCAACCCGAAATTCTTGAATGTCTTGCTATTCAGAACTTAGATCATATCTTAACATATTCAATCTCATCCCACCCTCTTAATCTGGATTTGGTCCTGTTTTTTTTTTTAATTCTAAAGTTTCACTTCTTTCTTGTTTCAAATTCTATTCTCCATGCTTGTCACCACAAACGCTGTTCCGTTCTCGTTCTGTTGGAACTTATTGCTGCCTTCCACACTGTGGATCACTCTATCCTTCGTTCAACCCTCAGATCTCTCGGACTTTCCAACACATCTCTGCTCCCATTTAGTTTATATCTCTCTAATCACTCATTTACCATTAACTTGTAGCTTCATCTCAGTCCTTCCCTCTTCCTTAGGGCGACCATCAGGGCTCTATTCTAGGCCCCCTTCTTCTTTTTCTATCTATGCATCTTTCTCTCTATTGATTTTGGTTCCAGGTACATCTTCGGCACACAGTACTAAACTGATTAATGTCGCTAAACCCTTCCTCTCTCAAGACAGCTGCCCGACGATTGCACGCGCCATTATCGGATCAAGGTTGACTACTGCAATGCACTATTTGCTGGCACTTCCTGACAGAAAATTGCAAAGCTACAAGTTATACAAAACAATATAGTTCGAGCTGCCTTGAATATCCCAAGATGTGAACATATCTCGGCTGCCAGGAAAAATGTCCACTGGCTCCCAATCAAAGAGCGCATTATCTTTAAGTCCCTGTTCATTTCCCACAGATGTCTCTCCAACTCTGCTCCCCATACCGTACCCAGAAAATGTTTAAGGATCAGTCGAGCAGACCTCACAGAACAGCCCACTGCAACAAACTACTGCAACCAAAATTCAAACGAACTAAAGCTGGTGGTGCCAGTTTCACAACCTTGGCAGCAAAATAGTGGAACTCATGCCCCCCGTCCCTGAGAGCAGAGAAATCCTACTGGGTATTTGGGAGATCACAAAAAAAAATGGTTATTTGCATAACTACACATGGTGGGATGCACAAACCTAGCCTGATCACTGTACTTTGTTCCCCCATAATTGCTTTTTCAGATGTATAACTACTTGTAACATCGCCATGATGCCCGGTCGGTCTCCTGGCTTGTAATCTTGGGTTCATGTTTGATTCTTCTTTCTCGTTGCAGTTGCAAATGGCCTTTCCCATCTTGCCAGTTCCATCTCATTAATATAAAAAAATCTGGCATCTATTAACCTTTGTACTTACTCAAATTCTTCTTCCAACTATTGGTCTCTCTTATCTAAATATGTGTTGCCATTTCTATGTTGGTCCTCCCAAATCTGCTATTCTCCCTTTATGTTCTATTCTTTATTCTGCTGTTCGTATTATGTTTTGTCTACCTTGGTCAGTTAGAATTTGTGCTTACTTGGTTCGTCTTCATTGTCTTTCAAGTAAGCAATGATTTTCAATTTTTGGGCCAAGACTTTTTTTTCCTTGATCTCAGTGTATCATCCTATCAGAGAGCTATGTTCTGCTTCTCAGTTTCGTCTTTCTGTTCTGTGCCCACCTTGTGCCTCTTCTCATTCCATTCTTTAGACCTTCTTGCTGTTCTTCTTCAGAATTCTCTCCCCCTTCAAATCCAAGCTCAAACAACTGCTATTTCATTTCTTACACTCTGTTCCCTCCTAATATTTCAATAAGCCTCATTGTTGAGTTTTGGATTTTGGAGTTCATTTCTTATTTACACCTATGATTGTACTGAATTTCTCATTGTCCTGAACTTTGAATAAAAGCACTATATAAGCTTTGTATACATTACCAAATAAATATGAGTGTCCCACGAGAAAAAAACCTCAAGGGACAGATAAGTCTCATGGAATAGTGTGCACGATGACAAAGAAATATTACCATGAGAAAAGAAGGATCATGAGATGGCAAGTGCCATGAGACACAAGTCACATGAGGCAGGGAGTACCATGAATCAAGAAATAGAATACCATAAGACAGGACTCACCCTTAGACAGGCATGTCCTTGGAACAGAGTACATCACAAGCCCGGGAGGCTACCATGACAACATTGTAGTACTCTGGAAGGAGAGTTACATACAATGGAGACCATCATAAGACCCATAGGGACAGGTCAGAAAGTATATTTATGATATGAAAGGTTATTTATAACGCGCTTAGTACCCAGAAGTTTCTAAGCATAGACCCAGGGATCGAACCTGTGATGCTCTGTGTCGACCTGCTTCCAAGGTGAGCACGCTGCCACTGAGGTATCCTCTCGAGACAGAGTACTTTATTACTGTATTATATAAGGAGTACCACATGAAAGGGAGAATCATGAGATAAAAGTATCATAAGTGGGAGAGTGCTAAAAAACAAGAAGTATCATGGGTTAGTAAATACCCAGTAAAAGGGACCGTGAAACACATACAGAGTTACATGAGGCAGGGAGTTCCAAGGGGCATGGCACATCATGTAATCACGTGCCCCAAGCAATGGACAACACCCCAATACAATAAGAAGATAAGAACAATAAGGCAGTGTAAGCCATGAGGCTGGGTGTGATATGAGATGGTGAGCACAACACAGGAAGCATGAAGTGAAAGGTGCATCACCCTTGATTACCTTCTTGTAGCAACAACACTACTCTCTCAGCCTCCCTCAACCCTCAGGAATTGAATTCTGTATATGATAATGCCCATTAGTGCCTCTCACCCAAACAGCCAGCTCAGCAACTCCAGCCAATCTGTGTAGCTGGGAGCTCTACAAATGGATTGGTGGAGTAAAAACATCCACAATGCCCAGATGGCATACTAAGTGGCGAAACACCTCCACGGTGACAATGGAGTTGGAGCCATCACAGAGCTAGGATTGCCTTGCATATCTGATGGCCACATGCGTCACCCACTCCCCTGACTCTGAAATACCTTGGTTTTACCATATCTAATCTTACTTTGCAGGTATACATGGGAATTAATTTCCCATGTACACCGTTTACACATTCTATCCCTTCTTCTCCTGTTTCTACCCCTTCTACTACTACATTTTAGCATCAGGATCTGCATTCATCTCTGATCTTGCCTCATCCTCCCATCCTTTAGTGTGCTGTCTTCCCTCCAAGAACATAGCCTCTTTTCTGATGGCTTATGGCAGGTCTACAAGAGACTTAAGTCCCTTTATCCTACTTACCCTTTCTCTCCCACTCTTAAACCTCCACAAGCGTGGTTAGCTCCTGCACTTTGTGCCTCTTGCTGTCTTCTATGAAAGGGTGAATGGTGTTGGAGAAATCACACTCTCTTCAGGATCTTGCAGCATTATCCTCTTAACACACCTCTTATGACTTTACACTATTTCTAGCCAAGCAAACCTATTTCACTAACCTCTTAAATTCCTCCTCTTCCCAACCATGGTTCCTGTTCCAGTTTCTCAGCTGTATGTTTTCCCATCCCCCTCTTTTTATTTTATGTTTGGTTTACTCTTTTTATTACATTTCAAAACCATAAACCAACATCATGACTATCAAAACAACATGCAATCCTTCCCAGAACAAGTGCAGGTCCAATCACCCAGAGCAAGAAATATTCGAATACAGAACCGTTCTGGAGTAAACCCATATAAAATAAAGCCATTCCATCCCAGCCCCGCCTCTAGAACACCCTCAGCCCACCCACCCCTTCCCCACTGCATATGTACAACAGCCAGAGAAAATAAAACACTAAACAAACGACAGTGACACCAAGGTTTTGCATCCCCACCAAGCCCCCCGCCCCCGACCCCATCAACCTGCCGTTCCACCAATGCAAGGTCTCACTCAGTCCGTCAAGAGTCCCTATTGATTGCGACTGATTGAGTCATGATTAAGGGCCAATGGCTAGGCCATAAGGAGAGACCAGGCTTATAATCATAGCTCACAGACAGGGTGGGGGTATACAAGGACGTAGGCAGACATTAGTGGGGTGGAAAAGAGACAAAGCTAAAAGAATAATGGTACCCCCCCCATGCAGATCCACCAACACACTTTGTGTATGCAGCAGACATATCCATATATGCGCAATCACAGCAGTACCTCCCCGGAGGCACTGCATTGGAAGCGATTATACATAGGGGTCAGCACGTTCGCAGAACTGATCGGCCTGCGTGGATCCTGATAGGCGTTTCAAAGCGTCAAGTTCCAGTAAGTATCGGATTTCCAAATAAGGACCAAGAGCTTGCAGGCAGAAAAGAGCATGATATGGATAAGCTACCAGGTCATGGGGTCTTCGTGCCATTCCTCCCTCCCAGCCCTGGACATCATAGTTCCGGGGAGATCTCAAGCCCAACGCGCAATCTGCCTTTGCACCATGCGGCAATATGCCTCAATAGCTGGGTAGGGCCATATGATATATCCCATGGTGCTCAACCCCCAGCAGTGTCGCCAGCATGTGAGCATGTGTGTGAGGCACATCTTATAAAGTTTACTGGGTGTGTAATACAGTCTCTGAACCATTTTGTATTGGATCTCCCTGTTCTTAATGTTTAAAGAGGCTATGGGGATGGCATCAAAAAAGTCAAACAAGTCCCTTGAATCAAGAGTGGTCGCAAAGTCACAACACCATTGAGTCGCTAAAGTGTGTTTGTGTCTGACATTATTGGGGGTGCAGATGGTGTAGAAAAACATACTAGACAAAACTTTCTCATGGGAAAATGTTTTTAAGATTTGCTAGGAGCAGCAAGGGTGTTCATGGAATGCAGGACTGGCACAGCCAAGTTACTTACTGAGGCACACATCTGGCACACAATGAAACGCATTCAAAATTCTAGCAGTGCTGATGATTACACTTCAAGAAGACATTTTCCTTGAATGTGCCCCTAGTAGAAAATACATTGGGCATGATTTATAGACATGTTTTTACATGGGCACATTTTACATTTTCTTTTTCTTTTTTTTACATTAGGCACATTTTTTCTATATGTGAAGCTCAATAATGTTTGAAATTCCTAATGAGACATGTTTGCAAAGGAACCTTTGGGCATTGGTGCAGCAACTTTGCAGTGAAGCAAGTAATGATTGCACAGCGTTTGCACTTGGGAAAAATGATCTTGGTGACCATATGAAGGCCAGAATAACAGAAGCTTTGCACCATTGCAAGTGCAATAGACACTAGGCCAAACACTTTCCTAGTCCCCAAAAATATATTATTTCAATGCATTTTTGCACCAAGGAAATGTTTGATCTAGACCTAATACTTTGCCCATTGCAAAATAAAGCATTGAAAGCATGTGGGTGGACTTACATCAGCTTTGCACTGGTGGAGGTGCTATCAGCACTAGGGCAACAATTGCCCAGGTACAAACACATGTCCTTTTAACTGGGCAACATGCAAGCACTAGACGACTAGGCCAAACATTGCTCTGCCGCAAAACTGCAGTGAAATGCAATGTAAGAAAGGGTTTCCACTGGGGCAATTGTTAATCCAGTGTTAATTGAAGTTGAAATTCATCACCCATATTGATTGCATATGGTCAATTCTTTCTCCAGTACTTATAAAGTGCTAAACTGCACTGCACTATTTCAACATTTCTATAATCCGGCCCATGTGCCATAACGTACATACATTCACCAAACCTAACGTTACTTGTATCTTTAACATGCTATAAGTCCAGGAATCAGAGAAATCACCCTAAGAGGGATCTGAAAAAAGATCCCTTTAAGGATTAAGCAGATCCTCCGGGCCTTGGAACAAACACATACATTAATGGATGACGCATGTAGTGCCATTACCTGGAAAAGGCCATCAGGTGTTGTGTGTGAAATTCTACACAGACTGACAATTGTGAGTTACAAGCAGAAATTCTTTAGATTCCACGAGCCAGTGACAAGGGATTCATGGCCGTCGCAGAGCCGCGCATTCATCAGAACTGTCTGAGGGTGGAGGCAAAGAGGCTGGGTGTGAGGGGCCAGTAACATTTCCAGGGGTCCTCCAAATTCCTGACAATGGTTGCCAGGATTTTCAGTGCATATGAGCTTAGCCTCTAGTGCAAAGGGCACTATTTTGGTTACAGGACCAGAGAACAAAGTTCATTTTGGTTAACACTCCAGACATAACATACGTGGTGCCTGCCACAATTCTCCGTTTTCAGGCCAATAACATTTGCTACAGTCAATGGAACGCTTGGCATTCAATGGCACAGTGAACTGGGAAAGAAGTCCTTAAATGGAATGATTTCTCTTTGCAGTGTTCACTGACTTGCCCACCGTATCAAATTAATGGATGACAAGGTCATATTCCAGCTATGGCACAGCAGCCATTTTGATATTTCAATGAACAGAACTGTGTTAATGTTCACTCGATTTCCTCACTCAATTGCCAGTCAAAACAGTGATGTCTGCCACTTTCGATCTTTTGTGGTCGATATCATGCCAACAGCGAACAGAACATGTGGTAGGCATGCACAAGTTACTTCTTGTAAACCACGGGAAAGACACCACAGCAGACGCCATCGTAGAAAGGCCAGACACCTATGAAAATGAGCTAAACCTCTCCGACAGGAGCCGCCTGCTCTAAACTACTTGGCCACTCCCACTCTGTATAATAAAAACAAGAGCGGATATGTTTTACTTGAGTTTGCCTCATCGTTGAGGGATGTTTGTTGGCAAAGTGATCAATGGGATAATGTTTGCACTCCCCCTTTATGTGGAGTTAGATACAGCATAGAACACACAATATAGTTGGGGGGCTTGCATCAGAGATTCAACACATTTGAAAATAGGTAAGGGCAAGGTGTTCCATCAATATTTGTCCTGTCTCTGCCATTATAAAAATGACCCACCCCAATGCAAATCTGTCCAACACCTTAGAAATGTGTACTCTCTCCCATCCTTTAAGGCCACATCCTCTCTGGAAAGGACAGCAATAAACCCCATGCATGTTTCAGGTGCAGTGGGGTCTCATCAGTGGGTTACAGCTTGAGGCTCTAGGTTCCAGGAGCAAGGAACACATGTCTCACGCTAGCTCCACTTAGAGAGATTCTTAAGCAGTAACCCCCAAAGCAAGGCACTTCAGTGGCTGGCAATGAATGGCCCGTGGTTAGGTACAGGCCAGAGTGAAGCGAGAAGGATGATGTACGACCCAAGGCCAAGTCCAAGTAGTAAAGGTTCCTAAATTAGGGGTTATAGCCATTAGAACACCATAATGCGTTCCAGTTTGCAAATAGCTTTTTTTTTACATTTTTTTATTAGAGAAACGTCACAGAGTCCAGTTCACAAGGTAACAGAAAATAGCAAACAAAATGGCCACCAAGAAAAATGGGAGATGGGAACTACTCCTAGTGCCTTCTCCCTTTCCTTGGTAGCCATCATTATGAGCTTGGAGGAGTGATGGGTACACTAGAAACCTGCAGAGTGTTGATGAGGCTGGCATGATGTGCATATGGTTTGGGAGACAGTAAGAGAGTGGTTTAATCATGGAGTGGCGGGTGGGACAGCCAGGGTTAACGTAGGCGAGATCCTGGGTTGAAGATGTAGTTGCCATGATCATCAGGGCAATGGGAATGCAGGCCAATACCATGCGGCAATGAACACACTTCCAGCTTCCTGATTGGGTGAGAGGACGAGCATTGACACCCCACTTTGCTAATACAGAGATCAAACATGTGATTTAAATACATGAGCTAACGCTTCAAACCCACTTGCAGTGCAATGGCCACTGGTGCATCTTTTCTCATCCATGAGGCCGAGCCAAAGCAAGCCACAAGCTATTGGCTTGTTAAGGGTTAAATCTAGTATCTGCAAGGTCTGACAAGCTTCATCTCTTGCTGCCTTCTCAGCTCCAGGGGCGTGCATGCCCTGACATGCCTGGAATGTAGTTCACGTTCAGGGTGACGTCTTGTTTCACATAAGAACGAGACTCCAGTGCCTGGGGATTCTGTAAAGTTACAGGCCTGTGCAACTTAAATGGATCTATAATTAGCGCTGCACCTGCAGAGGTAGGGGCACAACTCGCAATGAGGTCGGGTGGCCCTTGCACAAAGTGACCAGAGTCCTCTGATACTCTAACCACAGTAGGAACATAGGCAGGCTGTGATCTACAAAGGGAGGTCCTTACATAATGAAATTGCTCCCCTCGCTCTGCTCCGAGGGGGGTTCTGGGGCGTCTTTTTCACCTGTACACTACCAGCAGACTTTAAATAGCTGCACATCAGTTACAAAACATCTGAATGTTCATGAAGTTAGAATGGGAGGCAGGGCTTTCTTGGTTGAAGCCGAAAAAAGCTCAGAGAAAGCAGAGACTCTCATAACTGCATAAATCTTACTGTAGAGGAAAGCACACGATTCAGAACTCTATACATATGGAAAGATCCAGCAATGAAGAAGCACACATAAATGAAGAGTTAATTACTAGAATGAGCCTTCTTCTTTGGAAGTGAAAGCATGTTATACTGGAATCAGCACAGATGTACACGTGGCAAATATATAGATTAACTTTCCGGTCTACTCATCTGGACTGAAAACACAATATGTTATGGATCGATGGCAATGTTTGTGCCTGCTCAATGCTCTGAGAAACCTGAAAGTGTCTACCTGACTGGGTCTGTCATCCAGGTGGGCAGGACATGGCCATCGCTTTTGAAACCAGTTCCTTGGGGTGGACCAGTGAGGGAGGATCACCTGGATGGGGGTCCTCGGGGAGTGGAAGTGGGATACCAAGATTTGAGACATGGTATCTCCCTTCTTATAACAACTTTTCCCCAACCTACCTCTCAGGATTCACAAACACACCACCCCAATGCCCCCTTTTCAGACACAGGCACTTTCGCATATCACGAAGGATGACAGACTAACACTCGAGCCATTTATCTGACATGTCAAAACACCAGGGTCAGGCAAAGTCAGTCAATTGACCAGAACCACACACACCCGACGGCCCTTTCCCTTCCCTCAGGGATAAAATGTGCAGCACAAGAGCGCAATACAAGCAAGGCAGACCGCATAACGAGGGAGCTAACTCAGCATGGCAGTTCGAGAGGATGAGAAACACAGTGCAAACCAACAGGGTGACAAGGAGAGAAGCAACCTTGCCATTTCCATTCAAGGCCCATGAAACCTCCACAGGAGGAATAGTAAGACTGCAAACAATAGCCAGTGTGTGTTGCAGCAGATGTCAACGGTACACAAGACCCTCCTCCAGTGATAACCAAGCAGGTAAGAGACACTTGTCTCCATGGTACCAACCTTGACTCCAAAGAGAAGGAAAGCCAAGCAGTTCATCACAGCAGGTGAGTTGAGGGGAGAGCCGATAATAAACTGAACTGTGCTGAACAAAAAGTAGCAAACGGCTAATTGGACTGTGAATGCATAAAGAGCTATTGATGCTAAAAGGGTGAAAACCAGCAACAGAGGAATCAGGTACCATGTCAGTGCTCACTCAGGAAAACTCTGGCTGATTACCCGATGGTTGAAACTACCAGTACCAGAAGGCCTTGGGAAAGGTAAGAAAGAGGGTCAAAGTGGTCATACAGGGGTCCAGTAAAATCCTCTCTACAGTCAAAAGTCTTTGACCGACAGAAGATTGTGAAACTAAGGTAAGTAAATCCCTCATTATAAGAATTGATTGAGAGAATGTGCAGTTGACAAAGTTGGAAAGAGTAAACCCGAAGGAGGGATGCTGATAAACAGAGCATGAATTCCAAAGTCCCGATATACAGTGTGTTGACAAGAGTGAACCCCGGCCGAGGGATGACCACAGAGAACTGATCAAAAAGACCTTATGATTTGTGAATATCACAGAAGAGATTGTTTTGAGAAGCCGCAGTGAAACCGGCTGAGGGAAGCTAATATTGAGAAGAGTCTGTGCCTGGAAGAGAGGAACCCAGGGGTGGAAACGGCATCACCCAATGTGCATGTGAAAAGGAACTTTTTGTTTGTTATTTTGGATACATCACGTCCACGGAGGCAAGAGACTTTTTGCTAGGAAAGAGACTTAACCACTGAGGGCCCTGATTGCTGAAAGCGGAACTGTTAGCTCATGCTGGGAAAGCTTGAGCATGTGTTGTGCTCCAAAATCCTACCTTGTCCCGTGCTGAAAACGTGGGGAAGGGAGAGCCCAACTACCGCATCCTGACTTATTATTTGTGTACACTTTAGCATTTAGCGTAAGGATTGGCAATAGTTTTTAATTTTTTTTTTAGTATAGGCTCTTTTACTTGACAAAGACACCACTAGGACTGCCTTATTATTGTTTGATGGTCGAAGCTTGCTCCCATCTTAGATTTAGGTTTAGATCAGACATTTTTCCAACCTACCTTTACAATTTAATAAACACCCTTGAACTGTGATCACTTGTGTCTGTCTTTACTGTTGCCACCATGAGTTTCTTACCGTGCGAACTGTGGAACCCTGCAAATTTGCACAGTTCTGTGATATTTAGGATGAAAATCTATCCAGTCATGTGGCAAGTTGAACCCTTGAGTCATCTCGTTTGCTTTCAAATAGTGAGAATATGGCGACCATGCAACTGCCTTAAACCAATACATGATCAAATAAATATTCACATAGAGAAAGGTCAAAGCTTCAAAGACATCTGTTGATTTTGATGTATCAAAACATTACACAAATAGGTAGCATGCTCCATAACTGTCAATCCCATTGGGCAGAGTTGGCTATCAAGGATACAAAGGCATCCCCTAAAAAAAAAAGGAACCAGGGAAAGGTGGTGTGCTATCATAGCTGTGCCAGTCCCTGCCTATTCCTACCAGGCTACGAAGAACCTTACGTGGTCTCCTGATTTATAAACGATGTGTCAGTGCAGTTGCTTGTCTGTGTCTGTACTCCTTTCCATTCACTAATGTAGCAACCTACAATGGGCTCATTTTTCAAGGCCAAAATAATGAGCTATTCCAAACAATGTTATTTATCAAAAGAGTGCCACGTTTTCAAGAGGCTGCGCGTTCTGTTTTCAGTTTTATTTAGTATGCTTTTAATGCAGCTGTGATTCATTAGAGTTAGGTGATGAAGAAAAGTCATGGTTTTCATAATGCTGAGTGAAAGACACATTCTGCTCTTCAAAAACAATCATGTCAGTGACAGTTCAAGTCCGTTAGATACTAATGCCTTAATACGATTTGTCACAGCTCAACCGTGGTATATTAAAATGCGTTAGTGTCCATAATCCTTAGTGAAAAGGAGAGTTGTAAGACGTTTCCTAAAGTCAGGTGAGTTGTTTATAGTCTTTGCTCTAGAAGTGCAGCGTTCTACAAGAGCAGACCTGAATCGTCCAGGCTTCTCAACCCAAGGCTTTACTTTGTGTAGATTTTGATGGAGTCAACAGTCAGGGGTATACGGCCAAGCACTTGGTGATGTATGTGGGGTCAAAGCTCAAGGCTGCTTTCCTTGCATTGCACTGGCCTATAAACTCAGGTGTGATTGTATTAGTAGACAGTGCGGTTTTTGAGGGTCCTGATACATGTTTATTTGTTTTAAATCAACAATGAGTCTGAAATCTATTTTTTGTGAATGACCAGGAGGAGGCTGTTGCAGCAGGCCAGTGTCAATGTGATTATTATATGGACTGGGCGGTTTGCGTTTCTTTCCTAAGGTAGGTTAAGGTCTTGTGCAGTATATCCAGGTTAAAGCGACATCTGAGAACTATTAATTAGGTGTGGAGGGTCAGTGATAATTCCTGATCAAAGATCACACCTACGTTGTCGGTTTCCCTCATTGGCAAGGGTGCTTGGCTGCAGATTTTTGGAACAGAACATTGGAGAAGCTCTGCTGGCAGTTGGAAAACATATGGGGATTTCTGTTGTTTCTGATTTTATGAGGAGTAGTTGTGCCTCAGACATCCATTCTTGGAGGGTGGATAGGCACCAGGATACCTTTACCAAGTTACAGTGTATTTGGAATCCAAATGGAAGCTTAGTTGGATGTTGTATTGTATTCAGTTATTTATATAGTGCTTTTTCCCCGTGTGTATGGCCTCAATGTGCTTTCTGATTGGAACGCCCTCGGTGACTGCAGTCAATATGGTTGAGGTTCTAAGAATTGAGATTAAGAGATGCTTGTGCGCATTTTCGCCGGCTTAGGACTTAGGTGGCTGGCTAGGCTCCACTAAGCAACGCAAAGTTCAGGCACATGGGTGCGTGCTGTCGGTAGTTTAGGATAGAGTGCAATTGCTGAAGATTTGATGTGTGCCCAGCTATCCCAAATTTCTTTCAGTTGGTATTCGATGTATGCTAGTGGCAGAGGTGTTGATGTGCGTCAGGAGTTTCTGTGTGGACGCTATGTGTGATGCTAGAGGATTGGCATAGCCGTAGCTGCATTATATGGTGCATGGATGTTTGGCTGAGCCTGTGTCCACAGACGTGGCGTAAGGTATATATACCATATGCTTTAATGTAGTTCGGCTGCAGTGTTCTTTTCTTTGTTCAATGTGGACGGCATGGTCTCATTGTACATGGTCTTTCAGGAGTGAAAGTCTGAGCAGCGAGGGTGAGTGAGGTTTATTGCAGTGTACCTAGGTGAATGCTGCCGGCTTCCCTGGTATATTTATCGGGTAGGAATATTGTTGTGCATGGGGCCGATAGTTTGAGAAGGTGAGCCGATGCGAACGCTGCCGTTATCAGTGCTGTGATTGGAGGAGGAGTACGGTTTATTGCAGTGTGCCTCAGCGAATGCTGCTGGCTTCCCTGCAGTATTTATCAGATGGGAGTGTTGTGCTTGGGGGTGATAGTTTGTCAAGGTTATCCGCTGCAAACGCTGCCGGCATCTGTGCTGTAATTGGTGTATAGGAATGTTGGGTTCAGCAATGTAGTTTAGAGAGGGGGAGGGATTCAAGAGGATGATGGTAAAAGCCACGTTTTATGGCCTTTCTGAATTTTAGGTGATTTTAAATATTGCAAATGTGTAGTGGTAAAGAGTTCCAGATAATCGGCGCTTGGACAGAGAACGAGGATCCGCCCAGCCTGGAGGAGTTGTGAAGTGGGACCACTAGGTGAGCTGTGCGAGATCTGAGACTCCTTTAGGCCTGGCAGCATAGGATTTTGTCTTGAAGGAATTCCGGAATGGTGTTGTGGATGGCGCAGTGTGAGATGCACATGGCTTTAAAGGCAGTGCGTCGACCAATCGGGAACCAATGGAGGACTTTTAGTATAAGGCTGTTTTATCTGGGAAGTAGGTTAATGAGCATGCGCGCGGCAACGTTTTGGATTCTTTGCAGTTTCCTTAGTTGAAACACTGGAGCACTTAGGTAGAGATGGTTTGCATAGTCTAGGCGGGACAGGATGATGGAGGTGATGGCCGAGAAGCAGTGAGGATAAGTGTGGTAAGGGAAAAAAATGCTTGAGCATCCGTAGATGAAAGAAACAGGTTTTAGATACAGAGGTGGTGTGTTGGGTGAGGGATACGTCCATGTCCAATGTTCATCCAAGTTTATTACCACGTTTGAAGTTGTCGGTGCTGGTTCTAGGGACTGAAGCCACGTAATTGGTTGGGGAAGGAGGGCTGTTTTCCCGCAAACTAGAATTTCAATTTTCCCTGAGTGGAGGATGAGGTGGTTAGTCATCATCAAGTGGTCAGTATCCCAGTGGCATGATGACAAGACCGGACTGCCGGAGCCTTGAGATTTTGGGATTTTAAGGATGATCTTGGTGTCATCTGCGTAGTTGGAGCAACTAAGATTGTGTCATCGGATGATTGTGGGTAGGGGTTTTAGGTAGAAGTTTAATATTAGGGGATATAGTGATGCTCCTTTTGGATCACCTTTTCTTACTGGTCACAAGGTCGATGTGATAAGGTGGAGGTGCATGATTTGTGAGCAATTTGAGACAAAAGAGGAGATCCATGAGAGGGCTATGTTTCTGATTCATAGTGTTTGAGACTGTCTAGTGGGATATTATCGAATGCTGCATAGAGGTCAAGTAGGATGAGCACAGCGCAATCTTCTGCGTCGGCTGTTCTTTTTAGGTTGTCTTAGATGGAGACTAGGGAGGATTCTGTTCCCCTGAGTGGCCTGAAGCCCGATTGTGCAGGGTCTAGGAGGTTGTTGGCCTCATTGAATAGGCCAAGCTCCTTGTACACTGCGCAGTCCATGAGTTCGGCCGTGAAGCGTGTGTTTGAGATTGGTGGTTAGGTCTGAGGGAGGAGGTTTTTAGGGCTTCCCAGGAAGATCCTGATGTGAGTGAATGGTTGAGGAGTGAGCTTGTGATACTATCTGCACAGGGTGAGGCTAGGATGTTTTTGAGGAGTGTGGGCGGGCAAGTGTCCTTTAGGGAGCCAGAAGGGCGGCTATCTGCTTTGAGCGTGTGGAACTCCTGGTGTGAAATGGGAGAGAAAGAGTCAAAGATTTGTATCAAGTGGGGGTTTTGAGGAAGGCCTGCCTGTGGGCAGGTAGGGGCTGGGGGCATGTGTTCCAATCTAGATATGATGCCGGAGTGTCTGTCGATAGCGACTTGTGGAAGTGTAATGATAAGATGTCACATAGGGCTTGGGAGATGGGTGGGGGATGTCTCAAGCAGGGATATGAATTCGAATATGATTCTATGCAGTTCCTTGCTCGGGTTTTGAGCATTTAGGATTCTGTTCACATAGAATGTTTTCTTGGATTTTCTAATTTCCTGTCTGTATGCTATGGTTGTCCGTGCTAGGGCGGTTTTGTTCTGTGCTGTGGGGTCGGCTTTCCAGGTCTGTTCCAGATGGTGCTTGAGGGTTTTTAGTAATTTGAGTTTGGCGGTAAACCACCGGGGTGTTGCCCCTGATCTCTGAGAGGTGCCTTTTGTTGCCAGAGGTTGAAAGTTTTGATTGCTCAAGGTCTTCCCTGGTGCGAAAGTGTAGGGAGAGAGTTGAGGCATGAGTGTGCTAGATCTGGTTGGTGGTGGTCGTGTTTGGCCTTGAACGCCAGCCCGTGTGCTCAGTGGTATGGAGAAGTAAATTGCTGAGTGATCAGTCAATGATAGGGGGAGGGGGCTGGGTAGATATGTTTGTAGTGCCGAAGATCACATTGAGGGTGTGACCTCCCATGTGGGTGGGTGTGTAGATAAATTGTGTCAAGTTGAGTGATTCTAGATTGTCTGTGAGTGATCGGGTCATTGGGCTTGAGGGCGAGTCGAACCAAATGTTGAAATCCCCTAAGATGGTAATTGTTGTATATAGGATGAGGTTGGTGACCAGCACTTCACCAAGTGTGCCTGCAAAGTTTGTGTTGTAGCCGGGGGATCTGTAGATGAATAGGAAGCTGTGCAAGGTGGAGGGTGAGAGTTGCAGTTTTACCATGACGGATTCCTAGTCTGTGGTGTTGAGTGAGGTGTCCTTAATCATTATCGGGAATTGATGTTTGTGTAGTATCACAAGTCCTCTACCCCTTTGTGATGTGTTCCGGACAGTAAGGTTGTAACCGTGTGAGGAGGCCTTGTGTGTGAAGGACTTGTAGTCATCAGCAAACCAGATCTCAGTAATTCAAAGGATGTCTGGGTTTTCTTATGTGATGAAGTCAGAGATGAGGAATTTGTTTTTGGAGACTGATCTGGCATTGATGAGTACGCAGGATAGTTGGAGGGGTGTCCTTGTAGGTGCTAGGCGGGTATGGTTTTGAGTTGTAGGTGGGCTGGAGGGAGGGGGCAAAGAGATAGGGTGAGCAGGGTGAGGAGGGAAGTGCATTGTAGCGAAAGGGGAACAACGGGAATGGGAGATGAAGGGAATGGGTCTAGGAGCGGGTTGGATGTGGGCGGCGAGATTTGGCTCGTATAGTGTGGTGGCAGTGTTTGTGATCTGGGCTGGAGAATGGGTGACGCTATGTGGGGCATAAGGATATGGGTGAGATTGGGAGGGGCTGTGAAGCTTGGGGTTTGGCCAGAGTTGCTCTTGCTGCGCTGAGACTGGGGACACACAAATTGGAGATGCTACATTGTTCAGAGATGTTATGAGCAGCTGGTGTGTGTGAGTGGTTGGTGGCAGGGATGGTGAGTGATGGGTGGTTTTTTTTATGTCTCGCTGTGTGGTCCAGTATGTTCCGGGGGACAATGTTCTTTGATCCCTCTCTCCATCTTGCTGTTCTTAACTAAGCTTAGTGGGATATATGTGGCAGGGTTAGAGGGTTGGGGTGAGGTGGGGTGGCCTAGGGAGGAGGGGGCACAGGTGAGGTGAAGGGTTGCAGGTTGATGAGGTGCAGGGATGGGGTGATGGGTTGTGTGTTGGTGGTGGTTGAGTTTGGCTGTTGTGGGTCTCATCAGGCCTACCGGTACGCCAGCATGCTGCTCTGCTTTGACCACCGTGTGGCATGGTGTCTGTCTAGTGGGACGGGAACACCAGATTATCTGTCTGAGGAGAGGTGGACTTCCAACTGGGATACAGAGCTAGATATGTGTACTTACCCGGTCTATGGCA
The DNA here is from genome assembly GCF_040938575.1 of Ambystoma mexicanum. Taxonomy (NCBI): domain Eukaryota; kingdom Metazoa; phylum Chordata; class Amphibia; order Caudata; family Ambystomatidae; genus Ambystoma; species Ambystoma mexicanum. The sequence goes on from NC_090925.1 coordinate 224,982,672, forward strand.
CCTCGTCAGGGCAGTCTGCGGGTTTCACAGGAAAGCCTAGGTTTCACAGAGTGGTTTACAGGGATGTAATGCCTTTAGAATTATGGGATCCCAGATAGTGTTTCTAGAGGTCTAAGCCCCACAGGATGGTAGGCAGTAATCAGACCACACCTAGACAGTTGGAGAAGGCCTATGCTTCATGGCAAGGCAGATGTGAGAACAACACAATTAAACTAGAGATTCCTAGACAGCAGGAGAGACCAATGTTTCATAAAATGGCAGATATAAACACATTCACATTTGAGACTCCTAGCTAGTGGGAAAGAGGCCTATGTTTTACAAAATGGCAGATATATACACATACACATTTGAGACGCCTAGATAGTAGGAGAGAGGCCTATGTTTTACAAAATGGCAGATATGAACACATTCTCATATGAGACTCCTAGATAGTGGGAGAGAGGCATTTGTTTCACAAATGGCAGATCTAAACACACCTAGATGTGAGACTCCTAGATAATGTGGAAATAGGCCTATGTTTCACAAAATGGCAGATCTAAACAAAATAGGCCTATGTTTCACAAAATGGCATATATAAACACAGTGGTCTATGTTTTGCAAAATGGCAGATATAAACACACCTAGATTTGAGACTCCTAGATAGTGGGTGAGAGGCCTATGTTTCACAAAATGGCAGACGTAAACACATGCACATTTGAGACTCCTAGAAAGTGGGAGAGAGGCCTACGTTTCACTAAATGGCAGATATAGACAAACCTAAATTTGAGATTTCTAGGTAGTAGTGTGACAATGTGTACCTGAAATTGTGCCTACATTGTCCATTGATGCTGCTTGACAGCAGTGTGGTCTTCATCTAGCTCTTGTGGATACTGTCGGGGGCTGCTCGTAATGGTTGCAGGTGGGGTGAGCGGGGGCAGGGGTTGGTCACCAGGATGAGTGGGGGTTGGGGAGAGGGATGTAAGTTGCTCAGTGTTTAGAGCTTTTCAATGCTAACTAAGGTACTAGGTGCGTGGCACTGCTTTCCTTTTCCTTGAGATAAGCGTTAGGTGGGGCAGTGTTGTCTGCTTTCTGTTGTATATGTGAATGAGGTATTGGGGATAGTAAACTGTTAGGCTGTTCTGGTTGTTCGTCAGTGGCTACCTGCGTCGCTTGCTGACACCTGCAGACACTTCCTGGGGCTGCCTCTTGGGGGCTGCCCTTTGAGTTGGGCCTTAGCTGAAGGGCTGCACAGGCAGACGGGCTGCCCTGGGAGGATGTGTTAAGAGCGTCGACTGGCCAATCAGGAGAGGGGGTAGGGAGGGAGGAGGGAACAGGGGGCGGATCAAGAAGCGGAATGGGGAAACAGACTAGACCGCGCACAGAGCGCTTAGTACATTCATTTTACATCAATAAAGACTGGCAAATATTTAGTATGGATATGAGGCACTTGCTTACCACAAGAAACCACGAGGAGAATGCTGGGCCTGCACATCAGCTGGAATTTCTACTTTGGGGACAAATGTCGGAGGAACCGCCCTCATTGGCAATTGTAAAGTAGGCAAATATGTACGCTTATTAAGCAACAAGACTAAATCAAGTGACAAAGTAGTCAAAGCAGTATCGGGCAAAAATGCTGTCTTGTAAATAACCATTAAATCTGCGGGACAACACATCTTTTTCTTCATAAATTCATCTTGTAGATATTCTACTATCACCTATAACACTGTCTTTTGCCTAGCCAGAGCATACTGACTAAATCTGTCATGCACTTCAATGGGAGAAATTGAAGCATCCGAAATGCATCTAAGTGTGTCTCCTGTGAAAATATGCGTTTCCTCACTCATTGGTTTCAATGGAGGAAGAAATTGCTTATGCACATATGAGGCTTCCAGTCCATTACCATCTAATTCATCATTCTGTAACTGATCAAGCTGCCTTTTAAACTCAAATACCTTCTCAACATGCTCATGTACTTTCGCTGCAGTGTCCCTTAAGCGGGCAAGAACATTCAAATCCCTCAACCCCTGTGGGACATTCAGGTCCGTCAAAACACTCCAAATATCAGCCAAATGCATTCCCATCCCCTCTATTAAAATAGCCTGTTCAGGAATACTTTCTTGGACAGAAATCGCAAATAAAACAGCTGATTCTTCACCCTCTTCTACATATTGTTTAGCCCAGTTATACAATTCTCTTTTTCTAGCTTTAGATACTGCATCACGAGTTTCTATTCTTGAAGCAGGTGCCACCCCTTCAATTACTACAAGTGAAACAGAACCACGTGGTAAAGAAAGTTCTGACAACTCCTGCTCAATAGGTAGTGAATACACTACCACTGGCGGTGGAGACGGAATTAAGGGAACAGCAACTGTTGGTAAGGGTGAGGATGCAGAAGGGGTAACCACAGCAGGAAGCAAAGCAACAACAGGAAGAGGAGCAACAGCAGGAGGAGGAGCAGCAACGAGAGGAAGGGGAACAACAACGGGAGGAGGCGCAACAGCGGGAAGAGGCAAAACAATGGGAAAAGTCACATAAGGAGGTCGCACAGTGGCAACAGTCATACGTTCATTCAATAGCTTATTAATCAGTTCCTCTGAGGTATGAAAATCCTGAGACGGATATATTTTCTGTACTCTAAAATGGCAGCTTTAGTCAATTCTATTCAGGGCATTTTTAAATGTGGTTTTCTGTACAATGTGAATGTGCTTAGGCCAATGTTCATAACCCAATGGTTTTATGTGAATATTGTTTAACATAAGGAACTCCACTTTTAAATGTTACAGGTTCATATATGAAATTACCCAATTCTTCATTACTGAGTGTTTTTTGGGTAAGGTTGTGTTTCCATTGAAATGCAGATCCCTCACTACCAACATAGGAATTTAGTCTAGAAGTATGGAGTGGTCAACCATGTCATACATCACAGTGAGGTCCAGGAGAATTATTTCAGTCATTCTATTTCGGTCCAACTTCAACAAGGTAATTCTCTGGTGTCTAGTAAAACAGTATCTGTACTTCTTTCAGGGTGTAATCCTGAATGGTATGGTATGGTGATGTTTATTTGTAAAGCGCCTTTACACAAAGCAAGTGTTTCAAAGCAATATTTATCATGGAGTAAACACTGGCTCTACTGTAATGCTCTAATTCTTTTGTGCATACCCTTCTAATCAGTCTGGCTTCCAAAGGAAGGATGGCGTTTGGATGCCAATTTACATAATTGTATTGATTAATACCATGAGGTACATTTTATTGCACATCTTACTACAATACCTCACAAAATACACATTGCTATGTCCAAAAAACACTGTCTTCATACTATACATGAACTGCTTGTTAGGAAGGATGTCTCTTAGGTACAGTTTCCCCTCCATTTGTGAACCCCCCAAACCTTTTGCTTTTGTTTGGCTTACCTAACCTGACTTTTTCCAGTGGACCACAGACTTCAGCTGCACTCCTCTGGGCTTTTGCTCATTTGTTATGGGGAAACTGGCAAGTCTTTCAGGCTGTCAGTATTGGGAAACTATGTTTCCCTTAGTCTTCGACTATGTTGCCATTTCTTGCTAACTTTTTTATCTATGTGCCAAGTACCTTACAGTCCAGCGCACAGAGGACCTTTTTGTTTTATGGCCCTAGCAACCCTCTAAGGATTTTTTGATATTTGTACACATGTGCCTAGAATGAACTGGTGGCAGTATTTTACATTTAAAGTATGTTTTTGTTTGTTTTTATGGACCATACCGCGTTTACTGTGTTTGGCCCAAGACTGTGGCCAGTGCCGAAAATGCCTGTGCCACAAAGTGTTTTGTCCTGTCCTTTGGTTGTTTTGCCCCTTTGCATTCCCCCAGGTCAAGAGACCGGGGTATTCCTTATTAGGGCATGCAGCCTCCCACAAAGGCATCTTTCGTGGGCTCATGCATGTCACGTGTACTAGTACCCATGAAGAGTGTTGGGGCTGTCTGGTCCCAATCCACACTACTGGTGCCAGTTTGTCTGGTAGCCTATAATGACTGGGACCACTGTAGGCCACAATTGGCCCACGTTTGGAGTGCATGCAAGAGAGCAGATTTTCGATTGGCTATCTGAGATTTGAGCGTGAACTGTATCTTGGATAAGAGAAGGGGCTCTGCATTCATTCCAGGTCGATCTACTTAGGTTCACACCAACCTCATAAGGAGCCAAGTATCCTTAACAAGAAAGTAAACTTGAGGAACCACTGGTGATGTGCTAGGAAGGTTTGGCACCCTGACCCCGCTGTTGTCCCATTGGAACCCTGTTTTTTCATCAAACCAACAAGGCCTGCAAGGGAGTTTCATGTCTTTTGATAGTGGGAACAACTACACTTGGCTTCTCCTACTTACCATCGCAAAGAGCCTCTTCGGAAGTGTTCCTGATACATCCAGTTAACTGTCCTGCTCAAACCCAGGGTATCACACAGGAACGCTGCCATCCCGAATGGAGACTCAAGACTCGTTAAGCGTGTTATAAAAAAACAATTAAATTAAAAAATACACATTTGTAAAAAACATAAATTATATCACATTGTACTCTTTGTACACAGGCCTAATGTGTACTTGACTTGGCATTCAATTACTTCTTCATGCCTGTTCTGCTTTTAAAAATCTTATTGGATTTGTTCTGTGGTTTCTTGTAGCCGGAAGCTTACGCAAGTTCCCATACTTAAAAGGATTAACTCTAATAGTGTAAACCATTCAAAACGTAATAGACACCTTCATTACTGAAGCGTATATCAAGATATGTTTGTCTTCCGGCCATCCTCACATTCCTAAGCATGTGGTAAATTATTTAGTGATTTTCATTCATAGGAAACATTATTTAGTTCTTGATAAGCCACAACTTAGAACGTGGTAACTTTGGCTTCTTCAGAAATGCCAAACACATGCCAAAGAAATTTGAACATCACTATCAGATAAACATTGCTAAAATTCAGACAATATTCTATGTGTGGCGGCGACTCGTGTGGGAATGAGAACAGAGTCATAGGAGAGAGTTGTGCAGTGTCTGCTTACTACATTTTTGATTGGTACAATGCTAATTTTTCGAATCAGGTCAGCTTTATAGTTTTAAATCAATTGCTCTGTGATCCATTTATGTGAAATGTGTTGACCTCTGTCCTCTGAGGAGACAGTGTCGGCATGGGGGCTTGGTCCTAAGAGGCAGAGAACTCTGAGCCAGATTGTAATCCTTTGCTTCAGCCTGACATTACACAACCTTAAGCTTGACTAGAGAAGAGCACCCTGAGCTCAGTGGAGGACTCAGCATAGACAGTGCTCATGCAACAGGAGAGTTCTGGCAACCTCTGGAATGGAAGGCAAGTGCTGTTTTCTGTCTGAAGCCCACAATGCAGTGGCCCCAACTTCCAAAACAACTAAACGCAATACCAACCTCTCCCCCAACCACTCATTTGCAAGTATATACAGTAGAAATTATTAATATTACTTTCCTTTTATGCAACATATCTTTTAGTTTAAATGTGGTTTCTCAGAGACAGTGGTCCCAGAGATCGTCCTCTAGATACTAGAAATGGTAAGATTATTTACCCAGGATTATAAAATGTGGTGAACTAGGAAAGCTTGGGTTTGAGCTCAAGTTTCATGTCCTAGTTTATAAATGGAAAACAGGCTACATCACCTTTCTTGCATCCCATCCCATCTCTCATATAAGATGAATTTAAAGAGATGAGGTATATAGATAATCTATTGGTAGAGCTGAGATACAGCTGAACCAGGGGGTTTGTCTTAACTAAAAAAAAACAAAAGTCCCATACTTAGCTTCCTGCCTACCCACTACACAAAGCCCATACATAACACTCATCCTACCCACCCCTACACCGCAGAAAAGATAAGGCATGCACCTGGTATCCAGCTTTTCCCCACCAGTACAAATTATGCAAATGGTTAATATTATAATTATTTATGGAATAATAGTATAGATTATAAACTATGAGTGAGACATTCCCTATAGATAGTTAAGGGAAATAAGGCAAAGAAATGGCAATTGATTTGGTCATGATCACTTACTGTGTGAAGTATGGAAGGCAAAGATTTGAGCTGGACTCCTGGTTCCACTGTTTTAAAATCAGACAGAATGGGAGACTTCATATTCCCCCAACTTACCAGACAAACTGAACTTTTTGCCGGTCTCCACGACCATCAATATGGATTCCGAGCATTCAGAGGCACAGAAACTGCTCTTCTGAATACCCTTGAGAATCTGCTTGCGTCCCTTGATTCCAACTCTCAAGCTGTCCTCATTCTACTTAATCTCTCCTCTGTCTTTGACACGGTCAACCATTCCATCCTCATAAAACGGCTCCTTACATGTCCTCGGGGCCCTCGCCTCCCACACCCAATCACCTCAGCTTCTGCTTATACACAGCACTTGCCTCAGCACCCACTGGCCTTTGGCTTTGTAGGTCTGCACGTACCCAATTTGCAGCTCAACGCTCCCTTGCACTTAATACTCTTGGCGCTTACATCTGCTTCTCACCCATGCGTGCAGACACTCCAACACTTAAACTCAGTCCCTCTTCCCCCCTTCTCTTTCTGCACTTGAATGTTCTGAATACTCACAAGGCATAGTAGGGTCATCTTTTTTCCTAAAGTGCATACATTGTTTTTCAATCCCATTTTCCCTCCCTGTTGCCATGTGGGTACTTTAAAACACAATTTACTTGTTGTGTAAGTGCTAAACAAATGCACAATAAATAATGAAATAAAAGAAATACTAGAGCCAGCAAAACACTCCATGCAAAGTTCCTAATTAAGGGCTAAACTAGTACACTTTTCAATATGTCTTGTTTTCAAAGCACCAAGTCACATGATAAATCGGCCATATGAAATATAGAAGAAGTCTTCATTGAAACATATATTCATAAAGCGAATATGCACCACTAGATTAGAAGAAAGGGGTCAAGCCATTCCCACAATCTGGTGAATTGGCATTCAAGTCGGGCACAGATCTGAGCAGCAGACACTTAAGCTGCTCATCTACCTTTTGTCATGATGCCTACCCCCGGGCAGCTGGACCAAGCCCATCTGCCCCGGAAGCAGGCATCCGGATATTTGTTTAAACCTCAGAAGCCCCGGCTAGGGGCTATCTGGGTTCAGTCCCGGCGCCTTAGGCGCCAGGCTCATAGTAGAAATCAGTCCTGGCACCTAAGGCGCCATGCTCATAGTCATCACTTACCTGAGGCAGACCATGCTGCACATGCATCCAGGCCAACGTGAGACCTGGAGGGACTATTTTTCCACAAGGACTACTTTTTCACTCGGGTGTGGTTCTAGGGACGTCTTACCTGGGACTAGTTTTGAAGCCATTTAAACCACGCCCGATCTACAACACACACTTCGCATCATTCTGCATTTAGCAGCGCAACGCTCACTGTGTCTGCAAACCTGCATCCAGCCTTCAGCCACGCCCGCCTCGAACACGGAGCCCCTAGGAGAGAAAGGAAAATAGGAGAAGAGGTTAGATTACAGACTTTAATCTGATTCCTCACCTGATTTCGGATCCTGCATCACTCCGAGCCTGAAGGGACATTCTTCCGGCACGCGTCACATCCCAGCTGCAGCACCGCTCCATTTTCACCAGCCCACAGCATCTCCGACTCGGCGCTGCCTCCGTCACTTTTTCAGTGATTTTAAAAACCTGGGGAAAAGACTAGAAAAAGCAAGGTGAGCCTAAAGAGACTAAAAAGACAATCACTTATATTACAAGACTTACCTGATTATCACTGGAGGCTTTATCCTTCAATGCGCCGCATCTAGAAAAAAAGGAAAAGACAGTGAGCTAATCTCACGCACCTTTACAGGATAGTTTGGGTGATACAGACTCTTACCTGAACGCCACCAGCAACCTCCAGACAGAATTTGCTGCCGCAAATCAACAGGGAAGTGCAAGAGTGAACTTTGGACATTTTGAACTCTTCTAAAACTTGGCAAACTCCGGACTCAATAATCGTCCAGAACCCCAGCACCTAAAACCAGTGAAGTAACTGTTATCTACGTGCCCCTGCATGCCATGCAGGATGGAGAGCTCACCAATCAAAAACATAAGGTGAGGACACTGACTGGGAATATCGGAGGTGGTAATTGGGGAGAACAGGAGCAGGGAGGGGGGGTCTGCATTCACACCCACGGGCTAAATACCGTTCTCCATCTGCAGGAGAATGTTTCTACAAGTCAAGCTTACAAGACTGAGGGGGTCCGTCCAGACGATCATCTTTGCCCTATGCTTCACGCTGGTGGAGGCCGCAGCTGTCTGGGTCCGATCTATGTCCCTGTGGGAACCAGGTGAGCGTAGCACCTTTCTAGATATGTACCTCTGTCTTATTTACCCAATTACCCTTACACATCACCCCCTGGTGTCTTTCCCTTGCACAACATCCTTGATACTCCTTCACCCTCCCCTCCTTTTCATACCTCTGTGTCCTTTTGCACCATCCCTTAATTCTTAACTCAATTCACTTCTCTCACCTTAACCACACATTCCCTTGCCCACATTGCTCAGTCTCTAATTCCTGTCACTCACCACCTTCCGTTTCACTGGCTCACACATAGATGTTAAAGCACCTTTATTTATTTTTCAGCCTCTTCCAGACATGTCAAAGGGTTGTGGCTGTGGTCTAGCTGGTAAATTAAGATATGGAGTCTGCACTTGGACAATACAGATTGAAAGACGCTGATTGGACTTGTTTTTTTTCAGGCTCCCAAGTTTTTATCGGGCCCTTTCTTGGAAAGATGGCTGAATATTTCAATTCATGATAGCAGAGGGAACTGTAAGGGGCATCAGCATGCCATCTGATGATAGAGAGGGAGTAAGAGTGAACGATTATATGTATTTGTGTTTTCAAGGAATCACAGGCAATTCACTTCAAAACAGTTAAACACGTTTTTATAAAGGGCCATTGTAAGGTGGTGAAAATGTGTGCATGTCTAATGCCCACCTTCACACAACCTTTAACATGTAATGCCCAAAAGGGCTCCCAATGGACCCTTATGTGCTTACAGAATGTACTGTAGTGTTGCCAAACACTACTGTAGAGTAAACCATTTCCACCTTCACATTCAAGGTGGAAATGGCTGAAAGGATGTTAAAAAAACACCTTTTTATGTTAACGCTTGCAGAGGTGGTATTTCCGAAATATCTCCAGAGGTATTCCAGAAATGCCACTCGGTAGTAGTAAACTCTGAATTGAGCAGACTTTTAAAAATACCACTGACAGAGGTGGTAAGTTTTTCCAGCTTTATTTCATTTAAAAACCTGGCCTACTCTGAATGCTGCCTACTAATATGTAATACCTGAATGTTACATATGGCTGCTTGCTTTTCAACTGTGCCCAAAAGTTAGTACCACAAACAATCCAACTGCCATTTATAAAACCACAATAGTAATATTGATGGGTGTTATTTAGGGTGTTTCTAAATGCCATTTGTAATGAAAGTGATCAAGAAATTCACCAGAACATAGGGGAAGCATTCTTAAGGAATTAAACTGAGGATACACTTTAGTAAATGTATAGCCTTATTGCCTTGGCGAGTAGGAGTCATGATAAGCTGCTGAGGATTGTATCAGAGCAAAGGTGTGTGGGCCACAGTGGCCAGCATTACCCTCCAGAGTCACAGAATCTGTCATTTTAATGCGTGCATTGCTGCTGTGTGGTATGAACATCCTCCTGTAGCCTAGGCTCTTCTCCCTCCCAACCACCCATTGTAGAGGCCCACATGTGAGGGACACTTTGGCACATCTGCACCATTGCTGGAATCAAGACGACTGACTCACTCCAGACAGAAAGGCCGCACAGGCCTTCTTTGCCATCAGCTCCTTTGGGGCAAGCTGGATTTTGAAGAATGTTCTCTTTTTTGATTATATAGTTTGCATTGTGCAGTTCTGGCCCAGGCAGAACATCCTAACCAGACTGGGGGAGGGGGAATTGCCCACATGTCCCCCATTCCTCATCCACCCCTGTGCACACATGCCATTATGCACTTGTCCACTTTCCCAAACTACACCCCTGTGCACACATGCCATTATGCACTTGTCCACTTTCCCAAACTACATCCTGGATTAGGGAACACTATATTAAGCAACAGAAGAGCCTTAAAGGGGTGCTAGATATGTTGTGCACATGAACACTGTTCACACTGAGTACAAACTTGAAATCCAACCAAGTGCTCACTTTACTCAAATACCAGGCTAAACTCCTCAACTGGCCTCAGCCCCTCCATCAGCAGGAGGAGGTTGAACCCTCCCATGGAGAAGATTCCAATATCAATGAAAATGCACGAGTACCCCCATTCCACCCAGTCTATAAATCTCCACTCCTGCAGACAACGAGATTCAAGCTGTAAAAGCAGTCCACTCCTGAGTAGGCAGTGACTGAGCTAACCTGAGGGTTTGGTGTGCCGTACAAATAAAGAAACTAAACTAAACACAAACCCCATGCCTTCCCTACCAGCATGTAGACCTTCCCTGTGTGTGGCGTGACTGGATATTGACCTGAGGTGGAGTTGCTTTATTGGCAATAGAATGGACTGCCATGCCAACAGTTCACTAAGAGGAACGATTTGGAGCTCCGAGGTTGATGCACGAGACTGACTCACCCACCACCATCCAGGTCCAAGTGGGTAAAAAAGATTTCTCTCCTCTTACAGCTGCACATTTAACCATGTATAGTAGCCAACCAATTGGGTAGCGTGAGCCCTGCCAGATATGAGGGACCCCCCACCCCCCGTCCTTTCAACCATCATCACTTTCAACAGGGAAGAAGGAAAGGAGATCACTATCATGCTGCTTTACTCATCAAGGTAACAATAAAGAGCAACTTTATAGTGCATATTTAAAATGGTTATATTCCATGTACTATCACCCCCACAATGGCTTGCTATTATGTAGTGCTTTTGCCAAACATTGTACATACATCATTTACAAACAATGATCACCTGACTGAAGTTGATACTCACATTTCGACCTCGGAAGGATGACAGGCTGAGTTGACCTTGCCACGATTTGAAACTGTGACCTTCGTATCACACACAGCAGCTGCAAGCGCTCAACCTGCTGAACTGTCTTAATGACATATGAAATGAAGGTACTTCAAAACCATATGTCAATAGAATGCCTGGTATACACACCATCTCCATCCTCTGTTTGAGCCTACGCGGATGAACTAAGATGGCCTATATATTATGTTATGTTATAAACATTTATACAACTTGCAACACCATCATATGTGCCCAATCGGTGCCTTTAAGTACATTTTGCAGTATCAGCAATTCCAAACCCATTATAACCCACCCTCCAATTGAATAGTACATGGAGTTGCAACCTTCTGCTCTCCAGATGCTTCTGTACCCGGTGATCTCTCTGTCTACTACGCTGTCTAGAGCCGATGAGATTTGTAGTCCAAAACATCCAGAGATCAGGTGAGCCCGAGGTCGGTTGCACTATATTATTCGTACAGATTACTCAATCAATTTTTTAGGCACAATTATGAATTCCACTTAAAACTGCAGCAAAAATGTATCACAACACTACACCTGCAAGTGTCACACATCCTAAATAAACAAAACAGGGGCATTACTGTTTGTCTGCGCTTAATTTATCTTTCATTAACACTGATAATCTATTAATTCAAACAAAAGTTCATCAATCAATACAAGAAGCAAAAATAAACCTTTTGTAAGGAGAACAATCGAGTTTCCTCACTAACAATACTGTATGTATTACTTAACCTAACTTAGCCTACACGTGTTTCACTCAGCGGGTTGAGGATATGGGTAATCGTCCCGCCCGCTGCAACCTTCTTCAGGGCTTTGTTCCCGATTAACTAAATACCTAACAATTCATCAACATAGTACTCTTGTATGACAACACATTTATAGCAGGATGTATGATTTCCAATGATCACCAGTAAATAATGAAGTAAAATAATGCAGGAGAGAGAACACACAAGGGAACAAAAATAACAGTATATGTATTCTGAATATACTTGCATAACTAGATAATATACATTCAGTCATTGTTACAGACATGTCAAAATATGATACATGAACAATATACCTGTATCAGTAATGGAGTTTGATATCACAGTACAGCATATTTGTTTATTTTGTCTTAAACATGAATTATCTGCTGATCTAGCAAAATAATAAGAATGGGAAACAAAAAATAAAAAGGGACTAATTATAATATCCATATTTCTAAAGTTAATGAAACATTTTAAGATTAACATTTAATTTAAAATGAGTTTGAATTAATCCACTTGCCTTCACCTTGTTTATGCCTGCTTTTCTACTTATTTTCATATAGCTTTGTTGGAAAAATACATTATGAACCCAAATGACGTTGTCAGGATGTAAAGTTAGATCAAGACCACTCTGTGACCTGTATTTTAGAATTCTGGTCAGGCGATACTGCTCCTGTCTGATCTTTAACCTCTTGAACGCTACTGTCATAAAATAAATGTTCACGGATATGTTTGGTTTTCCTTTCTCACCTCAGTGGGATGTTTGCTGCTCTGTAAAGTGGACACAGAAACGGTGATGGTGCCGTTCGACCAGGAGCCCCTCAACACTATGGTGATCTACAATGAAGAAGGAGGAAACAAGGATTGCGATGTAAGCCATTCGATTCCATTCCGCTTTAGAGGATGTTGAAGTGGTGCCATGAAGGCTGTGAACATAAAACTGGATATTTTGAAATGTGTGGGAGTGTGTTTTAACATTTTATTAAATGTGAACTATTTAGTTATGGTATTATAACTGAAAACATTGAGATTTTTGATTTCCAAATGGCTTCATAATATTATATATTGAAACCAGGCTGAAGAGAGCTTAGTCCTTGGTTTTCCTGTCCTCTATTGTCTGACTGTCAAGCTTCTTGATCCCTATTTTTATATGTGCTCCATGAGGCCTAAGAGCATGTGTTGCAAAATACAATTTAAATAATAGTAACAGTAATTTATGTTCAACACTTGTAGAGTACACAAACATAACACACATCAACACACACTCTCACACAGCAAGCGGATTCCTAATACATGCATGCAGGAGCAAGTGCGGGACTAAAGAAGGGGGACAAGAAAAGGCCCCAGAGAATGGGGAACACATAGGTCCGAATGGCATGATATCAAAACCAGATAAGGAATGGATTAACAGTGGGAGGGAGTTATGAAGCTTTGCAACAATAACTGAAAGGGAAGAGCCCACAAGCCACTGATGGCAAAACCTTTCGAGCTGTGTCGGCCGTTTGGTCTAACAGTGAGACCACAGAGGTTTATGATGAGATAATTCTCACATTGAAGAAACTGACTGATACACTTAGCCCATCTGGAGACCAGATGATACATATGGGGACCTGTTGGAATCGATAAGAGACTAAGATTCTTCTTGCCTACCGTACTGTTGGATTAAAGGACACCTATTGCAAGTCTTCTAGGTGTGGCAATGCAAGGAACCTAAGCGTTTATATGCTACAAATGGCCATCACACAGAGTGAACAGTTAGGAACTAGGAGAAGATATCTATTTGTTGAACGCAGTGGAAGAAGTGCCATTTAAAGGTTTTACTGAGATTGCATTTGCAATGCTAATTACCCTAAACACAAAGTGTAGGCGAAACCTAAATCTTAAAGAAAATCCCCTGATGAATGTTCTACCAATTCGGTGATAGGAACAGAAACATGTTGGGAGTCTTAGTGTAGAGACACTTTATGAGTGCCTAATTTAGATTGTTGTCATTTGTGTCTGGCCATTGTTGTATGTTGTGATTTTTAATCTTGTGAATGTGCCAATTGTGTGGAGTTATTATCCACTTTGTGAGTCTATGGGTTTTGTTTTAATTCATTTTTCATATTATAAATGAAATAATACATCGAATCAATTTGGAAATGTATACAATCTAGGAGTTCTATGTTAATTATTTCATGACAACTGGTATTGAGAGGGACAATGACACATCACGATTTTTGAGAAAGTAGTTGTTAATATAGAGTATGTATCTATTTTCTTATATGCACATCGTGGTCTACCCCTGGCTGTAGACAACGGTTGAACCTGATAGGAATCGATCTTTGGGGGTATATATATTTTGGGGGTAAATATATTTTTACCTGTTTTAGGTGTTTAAAACCTGTGTACTGATAGATGATTTGTCAATTAGATTTTAAACCTCTAGCCAATCTTGAGGAAGGACTGAAATGCCAGACAAAAGATTTTAAACTGAATATATGTGACTTTTAACTAGCAATATGTGGAGTGGACAGTAAAACAACATGATATGCTTAAAATACAAGGTCGAATTCAGGAGCCTGTAAATGGTATTATGTATGACTTGCAAACACTTTTTTCAGGAAATCAGGATAACCTAAATGAAATGCATTAGATTAGTTGGCTGCACCAGTGGTAGTGGAGGAGTCCAGAGAAATTTGAGTAATGAGAGGCAGGAAAGTAAGCATTCTTCTGAGGGACTTACAAAAAAGATACAAACATGAGCAGAGGATCCATAGACAAGGTGGTATCTTGCTTAGTACCAATGTGTATTACCCAGGGAGAGGGGCATGGTGCTTACCGATATTCTGGGACCACAGGGAAGAATTCCACAATGTCGCTCCTTTCTGCCTCACCAATGGGGCCTCACATTCATCAAAGGTTCATATGATCTAGTATTGGCTCATTTGCTTGACTAAGGCAGTTAGACAACCCCTATATTTTCCCTAGATCCTCCTTGGCCAGTACCTGAGTATCCTGTGAGTCAAGTACAGTTTCAATCCAAACAAATGGATAAGCATTGCTAAAGACTGAAAATACATATTAAATAGACCATGAGAGAGTAAGGGATCTCACATCCAACTCATATAGGGGAAGAGGGGGCCAGATGAGTTCAGTTCAGAGTAAACCAGCCTGGTCAGTATCCCAGAGCCAGATCTGGTGGTTGACAATGCCAAATGTTGCATATAGATCCAGGTCCCCATGTCCCCAACATCTGAAAGAGACTAAACCTGTTCTTCTCACCTCCCAAGCAAAATCCTGCTTGCTGTTCATCAGTAGATCCAGAGGCCGTAAGGAAGTCCCTAACTTGATGTGCGTTTACCTTTTCTTGAGGATTCACTATATGATGCAGCAATGACTCATGTAAAAGATTAGCAGGAATTCAAGGATAATTAGAAGGTTTCTTCTGTATGGGGACAACTCTTAAGAGATTAAAGACCAGAACCAGCTATCTAGTGAAATGTGGGCAAATAACCACATAACACATGTTAAGGGCAGGTATCTTCAAATTGTCTTTAAGGACCTTAGATGGAAGGGTATTTAAGTGAAAGCCAATTTCCCTTCAAGGCCTAAATAAATAGAACCTCATCCAAAGTAAGGAGGATATCAATACATTAAGATACAAAGCAAGGCAGAGGTCAAGGAATGTAAAGACGGGAGATGTAAAAAAATAGACACATTAATACACAATCAGAATTTCTGAAAATCAGTGAAACAATCAGCAATGAGAATACAAAGCTGCAGTGAAGAGGCACATTTGTGCTTATCAAGAAAGAGAAACAGCGATTGAAAAATTGGCGCAGAAACCATAGGTTTCAATGAATGAAGCAATATGAGGAGGCTTTATTGACCATCATTCTGTTAAAACAAGAGGGAATTTTTTGGTCAACTATTAATAATTTGGAAGTCAGACAAGAAAAGGTGTGAAGTAATTCATTCTTAGAAAAGGGCTGGGTGACTCATTCCTTGCAATTATATGGACCAGGGCTCTGATATGTGTGATTTGTTTGCCATAAGTGTGGTTGTCTCCTGGCAGCTGGATTTTTCAGCAGAAGATGTGGAAAGAATTATTACGCAATCAAGTGGCTCTAGGGCTAGTGCCCCTAATCAGCTTGCAAATACATGTTTTAAACAAACCCTGCAGATGTTGGCAAGCCAGAGATCTCCCCTATGTACATAACTCTTTTAGATCTTACAATAGCCTTCAACCTTCTTGATAGAAATTGTCTACGAACTGAATCAGATAGTTGGGGCATAGATCAGGGCTTGCACAATATTTTGATTTATTTACATCAGAGAACCTCATTTCAGGTTAAATTAGACAGTGAAGCCTACATGTCTAAGAAAATAGAAACTTGCTCCGGTTTAAGGCAAGGATGTGTGCTGGCCCCTGTCTAATCTGTATTGGCTCACATTGCAAAAAGTGTGTAAAAACTGAAAGTGATCCTCGGTGTACACAGTGATTGTGTCTGCTGCCTGCTGTTCCTTTAACCTGTTTACCTAGCAGCCTGCGATTCCCTCAAAAGCTCCTGGGCAGCAAATGCGGAGTGAAAAGTGAGGAAAAAGTGAAAGTGATCCTCAGTGTTGGGGGCTGCCTCCGGTCTCCGGGGCAGCCCTCTAATGCCGTCGGGATCACCCGGCGGCAGTGTGCACGTCGGCGGACAGCCGGCGTGTCTTAGACAGGGAGACACCCTGCAGCGCCCGGTGTCACCGGGCGCAGGATCTGATGCATGGGGGTGTCACCCCCTGATTCCCAGCGGTCGCGGCTCCGAGGGCACTCGGGCCGCGCCGCGCACACAAGGCCACGACCACGTGGCAGGCCCAACCACACAATGACCACAGACACGAGTTGCCACTTCCTGGGGCTCTGCTGCTCTACCCTCGCAGCGCCAGCAGAGCCCCTTTTATTAACTGGGCACGTGAGCGTCATGACACAGTCACGGCGCTCACGTTGCCCGCAACAACTAGACCCCCAGGCAACATCCCTCCTTTATTATAAACAAACAAAATCACACGACACCCCACCGCAAACATTTGGTGCATTCCAGTCCGCGCACCAGCTAACCGCTACTCCAAAACCCAAACATTTTTCTTTTGACACCGCAAGACAAAACAGGTGTGCTCCAGTCCCCACACCACGGGGCCCCATGACGGGGTCCTCCCACTCAGAAAATTCCGGGATCAAACTGGCCCTCGGCGCCGCTGCAGGACAAGAAGAATACATTCTCTTCGTACTCCTCCCCCATGTCGTACGGTGCTTCTCGGGGACTCTCCACCACCTGGACCGCTGCTGCTTTGGGGGTCCTTCTCCCCTTCACCTCACTCCCCCCATGATGCCCCCATCATGCCGGCTGGGGCTGGAGCGAGACACACTCATGCGAAATGGTCTCCTTTCCCGCACCTTCCACAGATTTGTCCCATCGCCGGGCAGTCCTGCGGGTGAGGCAGATCCCACCCACACTGTTGACATATTGTGGCATTGGGGTCTCTCTTCGGCCAGTCTCCCCTCCTCATCACTCTTCCTCCTGGCCACCTGCTGACAGCCGCCACCTCCTCAACCTTCACTCGCTGCGTGGGGACCTCCATCTTTAGCTGGTTTCTGGAGGAGTCCATGACCGAGGCCCGCACCTCTGCCAGTTCCTGGGCCCTGCCAA
Organism: Ambystoma mexicanum; assembly: GCF_040938575.1. Taxonomy (NCBI): domain Eukaryota; kingdom Metazoa; phylum Chordata; class Amphibia; order Caudata; family Ambystomatidae; genus Ambystoma; species Ambystoma mexicanum. The sequence continues at coordinate 225,000,093 of NC_090925.1, forward strand.
GCTCCAGTATTCGATCCAGGGTCAGCGCTGGGTCCCTCAGAACCTGCTTGCGCAGTTTGGTGGAGCTGCAGCCATAGATGATTTGCGCCCGGATCTCATCCTCCTCGAAGTTCCCCAGGTCACAGCCCAGTGCAATGCCGCGCAGCTTCCCATGGAATGCATCAAGGCTTTCCCCTTCCTCCTGCTTCGCACACCTCATCCTGAACCTCTCATAGTCCCTGTTGACCATGGCTCTGAAGTATTCGTTCAGGGCTGCGACGGCTGCACTGTACAATTGATTTTGGGGTTTTAGTGTCTTGAACAGTCTCTGAACGGCCAGCCCGGCCGTGTATAGGAGTGTCGGGCGTTTGGCGGCGTCTTTGATCTCCATTGCCTCAAAGTACAACTCCAGGTTCTCCACCCAGGCCACCCACCGGGCCCCCAGGCTTGCCGGCGCACCGAGGACATCAAACTGGGGTATTGGTGCCAGCTGACCCCTACATACCCCTTCGTCATCCGACATGCTGTTGGCAGGTGAGGACGTCATCCGCCAATCACCGGTGTTGGTGTGCGCTTGCCGTTGCCAGGCTCAGGTGGCTGTCGATGGGTGCCTGGCGTTCTCCCTGCCCAGGGGCGCACGAGCACTCCAGGTGGAGCTGCAACCCCAGGGCTTGACACCGGTTTGGCCTGTGGAGGGGCACTGCCTGTTTCCCGGTGACCACACCCTCGTTCGATGGCCTTCCTCTTCTGGAACCCTAGAGGGCGCACAAGCACTCCGGGTGGAGCCGCTACCCTCGGGCGTGGCACCAATACGGCCTGTGGAGGGGTTATTGTCCCCTTTCCGAGGTCCCCTCCTGAGAGATGCTTGGGGAAACACAGGCCGTTGATGAGGCCCTTCACACGATCCGTGGGCGGGCACTCCAGGCCAAGTCCCCTTTTCTGCCCTGCGAGGAAACGAAACCTCACTATATTTTTTTTTTTTTTTTTTTGAAACAAAGATTTTCACCCGTGGCAGCCCGGGTGTTCTCCCCGCTCCGTGCAGCGTCGCCGCGGGTCGGAGCTCCAGGCCCCGCACCCTAACTAAAAGAGGGCCGCTCTGTGCATCCTTGCACGGCCGCCGACTGCGGCCGTGTGCGCGGGTCCACGACTCCGCCCGCCGCAAGCACCAGCTGGCGGGCGCAACTTCCTCGTCGCCAGTGTTGGGGGCTGCCTCTGGTCTCCGGGGCAGCCCTCTAATGCTGTCGGGATCACCCGGCGGCAGTGTGCACGTCGGCGGACAGCCGGCATGTCTTAGACAGGGAGACACCCTGCAGCGCCCGGTGTCACCGGGCGCATGATCCGATGAGTGGGGGTGTCACCCCCTGATTCCCAGCGGTCGCGGCTCCGAGGGCACTCGGGCCGCGCCACGCACACAAGGCCACGACCACGTGGCAGGCCCAACCACACAATGACCATAGACACGAGTTGCCACTTCCTGGGGCTCTGCTGCTCTACCCTCGCAGCGCCAGCAGAGCCCGTTTTATTAACTGGGCACGTGAGCGTCATGACACAGTCACGGCGCTCACGTTGCCCGCAACAACTAGACCCCCACGCAACACTCAGTGATCCACGTGAGCTGAGGCTCTGAGGTTTGACACTTTGGTGTGCTAAATGGACTTCCGTACCAGAGAAGGCTGCAGTTAAGTGTAACACACACAGCAAGTTGGAGTTCACCAAAGTTTTTTTTACGGCGGCTGACTATCCGACAGTAGCACGCAGTGGGAGACTGTGGGGCTGGACCCTTTGATACCATCCGTGTCTTTAGTACATGCGACTAGCTGCACATTGCCTTTGATATTGCTGTTGCTGGAGGCTCTACATGCAAACCGGAATCCATGTGGCCAAAAAGTTGCAGCCTGACTGTGAAGAGCGGTTATTTATATTTTATTGTTTTAACCATATCCATTGCCTTGGACACAGTCTGCGGAAAACTCAAACTCAAACCTACGTGAAAATAACTTTTGGTTTTAGTCTTCAACAGCAGCTTGGTATCTAAAGCTTCTGCGCACTCATGTGAGTGTTCAAACATAACAGATTGTTCCTGCCGTACTACAATATTGAATTGTCACATCGTCCATGAGACGTTATTTGTATTTACATTTCGCTAGATCTGTTGTCAACGCAAAAGCAATCACAACGCTCTACAGAGTGGAGATTATATGCAGAGTAATTTTTGTGTGGGACAGCTATTAAGGTTCTTTTGCACGTTCTGGTTGCTTGTGTGAACGCAGGAAGAGTGTTTTGTTTCAGCTGGGGGCTGCGAGTGTTCTCTCCCCCTTGGAACAACTGTTTGCATTCATACTATTGAAGTTGATCTTTGTCGTCTGCGATTCTTCCTTTGGAAGTCCTTAAAATGTGTTGCTCCTCATATATAATTGCTGACGTTGTAGGCTGATTGTGCTGTTAAGCTGGTTTAGCTGAAAACACAGCGCGAGTCAACTTCTTCCTTTTGAGCATCCGATTCCTGTTGATATCGCGTTCACTTCAGGATTTGGAAAGCATCCTTCCAGGTAGTGTTGTGTATGATTTAATGTCACGAAAAGACACTAGTTACACCCTGAAAACTGGAATGCCTTCTTGCTTAATGCTTAATGGTGACGCAGGCTTCTGTTCAGCTCAAAGCCTCCCCTCTGAAACGGTCTCCTACGATAGTAATCAAGAGGAACATCTGTGGGCAACATCCTAATGCCTTGGAAAAAAGAACTGCTTTTGGAGACATCTGTGAGTTTTATTCACCACGTACCTCTACTGACTTTTTTTTCTGATGTGAATTGTAGTAATAATATGCCTATCAACCAAATTGTTGTTAATGATATATGTGTTATACGTTGATAGTCGTGAAGATATAAGAGACCTCCGTCCCCAAGTGCCGCACAGGGAGAATCACTAATCACTCCCTGTGCAACCTTTGAGGCCGCAGGTGGAGAGATCCGAGGCCGGAACCGAAGTACTAGGAGCCCCAAGGCAGCTGTAAAAAATACAATGATTAAATACCAAGCAAGCAGGGTACTATATGCATAAAACAAAGAATGGCCAGTTTCTTACCAGATGTCTGATGAAAGGGAAGATGGACCTGAGAGATGGTTCCGGGACTCACGTAGGCAAGGAATCCACCCTAAATCATAGGTCAGGATATTTTTCAGCCAATCTCCACCTGAAGAGTGTTGTGGTCCCTCGATAGTTGGGTGACAACTACCACTTGGGAAGTATGATTTATTGTACAAGGATGCGGCCTGGGAAATCCAAAAGGTGTCCGTTGAGCAAAAACAAGGTATGAAGCCAGGAAAGGCGGTCCGAATCCAGTGGAGGAACAAAGAGCAAGATCCAGAAGAAGTCCGTGATTCAATCCGAGGTCAGAAGCCGTGAGAAACAGAAGAGCCGAAGTCGCCGTAGCCGAACGTGATCCACAAGAAGTCCAAAAACAAGAACCAGATTCAAGGAAGCCAGGTAAGCGGGTTTATTCAGCCAAAACAGGGTCTCCTAGGAAAACAGCTGTGAAGCGCGGTATACCAGCACTGCCCGGCTTAAATACAGTTACTTCCTGGTCATATGACACGGAATGGAATCACGTGACCGTGAGCCTGGGGCACATGACCGCATAACGTCACGTGATCGGGTCGCAACGGAACGAGCACTTGTCTTCCTGCTCGAGCGGCTGCCTAATCTCCATGGCAACTGCCAATGGAGAAACGGCCGCAAGCGCGACTGCAGGGTGTATGGCGATTGCTTCGCCAGCGCGCGAGCCAAACCGGAATGCCTGCGTGAGCCCCTGGAAACAGGTGACTGGGAGAAGGTGGTTATCTGAGTGGTTGGCGGGACATGGCCGAAGGAATGATCTGAGGACATGACAGAGCCCCCCCCCAAAGGCCCACGACCTCGTGGGCACGAAGGATGCTCCCGATGGAAACGAGAAACCAATCGGGGGGCCTGGACATCAGAGGCAGGGACCCAAGAACGCTCCTCCGGACCATAACCTAACCAATCGACCAGGTACTGCAGTCGACCCCTATGGAAACGTGAACCCAGAATATCCGAGACCTCGAAAACATCAGGAGAATCCAGGGAAACAGGGGCAGGAGAAGGGCGAAGACGAGTCGAGGAGGGACAGGGCTTGAGGAGGGAAGTATGGAACACAGGATGAACCCGCCAGGACGATGGGAGAACCAGGCGATAGGCCACCGGATTGATGACCCGGGAAACAACATAGGGACCCACAAAACGGGGCAACAGCTTTCGACAACCCTTCAAGTGGAGGTGCCGGGAGGACAACCAAACTCGGGAACCAACGGGATACAAAGGGGCCACGGTGCGCCTAGCGTCTGAGGAGGCCTTCATGGAAGCCTGCGCTTCCTGCAAATGAATGAGGACCTGGGCATGGAGGGACTCCATATCCCTAACGCAAGTGGCTGCGGCGGGGTTATCGGAGGGAGAAACGTCGGGAACAGGAAGGACTCGGGGATGCTGGCCATACATGGTGTAGAATGGAGAGAAACCAGTTGCAGAATGCGTAGCGTTGTTATAGGCAAACTCAGCATACCGGATGTTCTGCAACCAGGACGATTGCTGTTGTAACAACAAACAACACAGATACTGTTCCATGGATTGATTTGTTCGCTCCGTCTGACCATCGGTTTCTGGATGGTAAGCGGAGGAGAACCGTGCATCGATGCCTAGCAGAGTGACCAAGGCACGCCAGAAACGGGAAGTGAACTGAGAGCCACGATCGGACACTAGGACAGATGGAAGGCCATAAAGACAAAAAACAGAGTCAAAGAACAGCTTGGCCAAGGTAGGGGCAGAAGGAATTCCTCGGCAAGGAACAAAACGGGCCATCTTGGTGAAAACATCGACCACCACCCATATAGTGTCATAACCATGGATTTTGGGTAAATCGGTCACGAAGTCCATGCTCGGGGTGTGCCAGGGTTTTGGTGGCAAAGGCAAGGGGCGTAAAAGACCCAATGGACGACCCCTATGATGTTTGCCCTGAGCACAGACTGAGCACGAGTCCACGTAACAAGCCACGTCACGTCTCATGGAAGGCCACCAACACCAGCGTTTCAAGAGGTCTAGGGTACGGGCCTGGCCCGGGTGTCCATTGATCGGGGTGTCGTGAGACCACTCCAGGGCTAGGTTTCTGGTGTCAGTGGTAGGGAGAACTAGACGGTCCTGTACATATGGCAGGCCGTTGTGATAGGAGGGATCCCATTCCGACAGTTGGTCGGGGTGTTTATTGACCCACGAACGGATCTCCTCCAATAGCGTCATAGGGGGTGTACAAGTGCAGACGACATGTCCCCGAGGTATGAGTGTATCAGGGAACACTGGTAACGAAACCCCTCCGGGGGAGCGGGACAAAGCGTCGGCCTTGCTATGCTCAGAGCCAGAACGATGTTTAATCTGGAAGTCAAAAGCGGCGAAGAACAGGTGCCATCTGACCTGTCTGCTGTTTACGCATTTTAATGCCGCCAGGTCTTGCAGGTTTCTGTGGTCGGTATAAACCGTAACTTTGTGTTTGGCCCCTAACAGGTGATGACGCCAGGTACGAAAAGCGTCCATTACCGCCAGTAGCTCTTTTTCGGTGACGGTATAGTGGGTTTCTGCAGGGTTGAACTTGCGTGAATGAAAGCTACAGGATGAAGCCGCCCGGTAGTGGGACAGGCTTGTGACAGGATCGCCCCCAATGCGAAAGAAGAGGCGTCCGCCTCGACAACGTACGGTTGATCAGGGTCGGGGTGTTGGAGCACCGGGGCTGTGGTAAAGGCGTTTTTCAATGCCTCAAAGGCCTGCTGGTGTATTTCCTGCCACTCGAATGGGACAAGAGGACTGGTAAGGGATGTGAGAGGTGATACAAGAGAGGAAAACCCAGAGATAAAACGCAGATAGAAATTAGCGAAACCTAAAAAGGATTGCAAGGCTTTTAGGGTTTTAGGTGTTGGCCATTCGAGGATCGCTCGTACTTTAGTGAGTTTCATGGCTAGGCCACCAGGTGTGATGTTAAACCCCAAAAACTCCACGTTGGATACATGGAACAAACATTTCTCGGGTTTCACAAACAGTGAATGCTTACGCAGCCGGGACAACACTTCCCGTACATGTTGTATGTGTTCTTTCAGAGTGTGAGAAAAAACGAGTATATCATCAAGATACACCACCACAAACATGTCTAATATATCCGAGAAGATGTCATTCATGAAATGTTGAAAAGTGGCCGGGGCGTTGCATAAACCAAAAGGCATGACCGTATACTCATAAAGGCCATACCGCGTACAAAAGGCGGTCTTCCATTCGTCTCCCTTTCGGATGCGGACGAGGTTATAAGCCCCCCGCAAATCCAACTTGGTGTAAACGGAGGCATGGGTCAACCGATCCAAAAGAGGAGAAATGAGTGGGATTGGGTAACGGTTCTTAATAGTGACGGCATTGAGCCGACGATAATCAACACAAGGACGAAGATCGCCCTCCTTTTTGGGCACGAAGAATATGGGGCTCGCTGCAGATGATTTAGACGGTCGTATGTGGCCCAGACGCAGCGCTTTATCGATGTAATCCTTGAGGGTCAGATCCTCCGACAGGGACAAGGAATAGATACGGCCTGCAGGTATCACCGCCCCGGGAACCAAATCAATCGGGCAATTGTATGGGCGGTGAGGAGGGAGTACTTCGGAGGAGCCCTGATCGAATAGCATACCATAATCCTGATAGTCCATAGGTATGTGATTAGTGACTAAACCCACTATGTGTGTAATAGGGGGAATTTCGTCGCCCCGTATTGCCAGTTGGGCAACAGCACCAAGGGCCAATGCTGGGGTGTCCGTTTCTCTGTCCATAGGTAGGCAAAAGGTCTGACAGAGCTCGGATTCAAAATGTACGTGTCCTGTTCCCCAATCGATGTGCGGGTTATGTTCCCGTAACCAAGGTATTCCTACGATGATGTCAAACTGAGGCATGGATATTAGATCAAAGTGGAGGGTTTCTTTATGGACTGATTGGATGTTCAGGGTGAGAGGGGCGGTCTGCTGCTTGACGGGGCCAGAAACAAGCTCTGTCCCGTCGACTGCTTGCACTGGTTCGGGTCGGGATTTGTTGATCAAAGGTAGGTTTAATGTGTGGGCTAGAGTGATGTCAATATAGTTACCAGAGGCCCCGGAGTCAATAGTGATTTGTACGGGATGAATGATACCCGGGGCAGGCTGTATGGTGGCTTCTACTTGTATAGGCCTGATTTGACCAAATGATGGGGTGATATCCGGGGAAGGGCATGGAGAACTCGATCCTACCCCCGCATCTAGGATCGAGCTGGGCGAAAATCCTGCTTCTTGGGTTTGGGCTTTCGGGGACATTCCTTTACTAAATGACCTCCCAAGCCACAATAAAAACAGGCGTTCTCAGCCCTTCTGCGCTCCCTTTCTCTTGAGGTGATGGGACTCCTAACACCCCCTATTTGCATAGGTTCACCGGACTCATTGTAAGACGAAGTAACAGCAGAGCTGGTAGTCTGGGAAAACCCGGCCTCAGCCCTGCGTTCAGAACGCCGTGCGTCCACTTGGAGAGCTAAATCCACCAAAGCTGGAAACTGAACAGGTAGGGATGGTACCATGGCTAGAGCGTCTTTCATAGGGTCACTTAGCCCTCTGTAGAATACAACCGCTTTTTTGCTTTCAGGCCATGAGGTCTCAGCGGCCAGTTGATTAAATCGTGTGATATACTCAATGAGGGAGCCCTTACCCTGGGACAAGTCCAGCAATTCTAGATCATGTGATTGAGCTTTATATCTAGTGTCAAATACTCTGGACATTTCTGATACTAGCTGGTCAAAATCATAGAGGGTCGGATGATCTGTTTCTAACAGGGGTTTGCCCAAGCAGCAGCCGTACCGGCTAGGTGGGACAGAGTAAACGCCGCTTTGGTGGTAGGATCCGGGAAAGCAAGGGGCGGGCACAAAAAATGCAGTTTGCACTGATTAAGAAAAGTCCTAAACTTCCTCGGGTCCCCATGGAACTTTTCAGGGGCGGCCAAAGGAAAGGGAGAGGGAAGAACCACCGGAACGGGTGCTGGGGGAGCCGGGAGTGGGTGTGCAAGGGGTGCTGGTGCTGGATTGGCGTCACCGAGTTCCGGATCTGCGGGTAAGGGGTGTTGGGCGCTCTGTAATAGGTCGAGACGCTGATGAACTACAGTATTAGCAGCCACCATGTCGGCCCGTAGTACCGTAAGTGCTTGGATGACAGCGGCCAGGGGGTCTTCGGCGGCACCCTCCATATCTTACACGACAGGCTTCACAGTCTGTTATACGTTGATAGTCGTGAAGATATAAGAGACCTCCGTCCCCAAGTGCCGCACAGGGAGAATCACTAATCACTCCCTGTGCAACCTTTGAGGCCGCAGGTGGAGAGATCCGAGGCCGGAACCGAAGTACTAGGAGCCCCAAGGCAGCTGTAAAAAATACAATGATTAAATACCAAGCAAGCAGGGTACTATATGCATAAAACAAAGAATGGCCAGTTTCTTACCAGATGTCTGATGAAAGGGAAGATGGACCTGAGAGATGGTTCCGGGACTCACGTAGGCAAGGAATCCACCCTAAATCATAGGTCAGGATATTTTTCAGCCAATCTCCACCTGAAGAGTGTTGTGGTCCCTCGATAGTTGGGTGACAACTACCACTTGGGAAGTATGATTTATTGTACAAGGATGCGGCCTGGGAAATCCAAAAGGTGTCCGTTGAGCAAAAACAAGGAACAAAGAGCAAGATCCAGAAGAAGTCCGTGATTCAATCCGAGGTCAGAAGCCGTGAGAAACAGAAGAGCCGAAGTCGCCGTAGCCGAACGTGATCCACAAGAAGTCCAAAAACAAGAACCAGATTCAAGGAAGCCAGGTAAGCGGGTTTATTCAGCCAAAACAGGGTCTCCGAGGAAAACAGCTGTGAAGCGCGGTATACCAGCACTGCCCGGCTTAAATACAGTTACTTCCTGGTCATATGACACGGAATGGAATCACGTGACCGTGAGCCTGGGGCACATGACCGCATAACGTCACGTGATCGGGTCGCAACGGAACAAGCACTTGTCTTCCTGCTCGAGCGGCTGCCTAATCTCCATGGCAACTGCCAATGGAGAAACGGCCGCAAGCGCGACTGCAGGGTGTATGGCGATTGCTTCGCCAGCGCGCGAGCCAAACCGGAATGCCTGTGTGAGCCCCTGGAAACAGGTGACTGGGAGAAGGTGGTTATCTGAGTGGTTGGCGGGACATGGCCGAAGGAATGATCTGAGGACATGACAATATGTGACCATAGAACTGAAGTACTACCATCAGATGCAACGATATCAGACACACAAATTATGGCGGTAGCCTCGAACGTGCCAGTTAATATACCTTTTATAGACCTAACCACGCAAAGAAATGTAAATGTCAACCAAGCAAATCCTTCTATGAGTTCTAGTCCATCATGTAACCATAGAAAGGTTACTTCCTTTTATGGAAACAATATTTCTGCAGTTAGTGTGTGTTTGAATAATGAAGAAATTGCTGAAATACCATCTAGTAAGAGTTACTACCTTTAAGAAAATCTCCCTCCCCAATTGCTACATCCCCACATGCTTTTGAGATAAGTCTGTACCAGTCACCAAGTCTATTTAATCACTCTCAAGAGACATTAGCAGATAGTCTTACATCCTTTGCCCGACCTACACACTGCAAAAAATATGTGGTATTTGTACCCCTCATTTGTCTCCTGTGTTGAAAGATGTATCGGACATTCACACCCCTTGCTAGAAACTACTCTTAATGCTATGTGTACAACAATCATTTCATTAGTTAAACTGTTTGAAACTTTAGATACAAAAATTACACAACAAATCAAGAAAATAGACAAGATTGCTAAGTGGATGAAAGATTGGGATGAGAAAATAAATGTCAAAATTAAACGAGATATTGTTGTCGCTGAACAAAATAATAACATGGTTCAATATAACCCCAGAACCTTTTGAATTAATTGTTTCCTTCCAAACTTGCCCTCTTCCGACCTTTGAAAATATCATCTGCCCTAAAGGCTGTGAGGATGAGCTACATCACTCGCCAAGCAGAAACGTTTCCCAACCAATTGCAGAACGAGTTGTTAAAACAGGACTTGTATATAACCTGTTTGACATCGAACCAAAACACGATAAAGGTGTCGATTCATGGAATTAATGTGCGCCGAAAATTCCCGCACAGAGGTGCCAAAAGGTGCGATTTGCAGTGCAAGTGCGAAAATCGCAGTGCAAGTGCGAAAATCGCAGGGAAACCAGCGCACATCGATTCATGGAAGGCCGTGTGAGAGAAAAATATCGGATGTGCGCTGAAAAAGTGCGCGGCGCACGCCGGCGCACAGGATATCTAACGGCGTGCGCCACGGCAACCACGAAATCGCACATAGCGCGGCGCACACAACAAAAGTAGGCGGAACATGGGGCGTAATACTCGGAATGGGGAACAACTCGTCAAAATGTGGGCGTCACGGGGGAAGTACAGGAGGCAAGTGCGCAGAACGCCCACAAGCTCGCCTACAACACATATTCATGGAATCCAATAGGGCAAACCAGCGCACGGTCAAACCAGCGCACAGGCCCAAACATGTCCGCCACAAGAAAGCAGGCGATAGTGTCCCTGCCCCTGAAATAAATGTGCGCAAAAATGTCCGCCAACAAAAAGCACCTATATACAGCCATGATGAATGTCACATACTGTGGCCTTCTAAGACAAATGACGTGCAAAGGGGTATGCGACAAACACGGACACTTGCTGTGTCAAAAATAGCGTGTGCGTGTATTCTGGGGTGTGCGGAAAGTCCACACGCAATTTGCCTGGGTACGTGTATTCTGGGGTGTGCGGAAAGTCCACACGCAATTTGCCTGGGTACGTGTATTCCGGGGTGCGTGGGAAAATCCACACACGAATTGCCTGGGTCCGTGTATTCCGGGGTGCGCGGGAAGTCCCACACGCGAATTGCCTGGGTCCGTGTATTCCGGGGTGCGCGGAAAGTTCCACACGCTAATTCTGCAGGGTACGTGTATTTCGGGGTGCGCGTGAAGTTCCACACGCTAATTCTGCAGGGTACGTGGATTCCGGGATGCGTGTGAAGTTCCACACGCTAATCCTGCAGGGTACGTGTATTCCGGGGTGCGCGGAAAGTTCCACACGCAATTTCAGCAGAGTACATTTATTTCGGGGGTGCCGGGTAGTACTACACGTGAATTGACCGTGTGGGTCCTCCCAGGTGTTCCCTCTACACCCTCCACGGCCCCTGCAGGCAGCCCACACCACAGTGGACTACCCTGCACCCCTGCTCATGTCCCGCAGGCAGCCCATCCACCATGGCAATGCCCCCCAGCCAACCCACAGGTCACCTTGCACTACTGATCACCAACGCATGTCTCCCAGCACCCCCACCCACCAGCAGCCAGGGGCACCCTCCACCAGGCCCCCACACATGTCTCCCATCACCCCCACCCCCAGCAGTGCAGGGCACCCTCCACCAGGCCCCCACACATGTCTCCCTGCACCCACACCCCCCAGCAGTCAGGGGCACCCTCCACAGGCCCCACACATGTCTCCCACCACCCCCACCCCCAGCAGTCAGGGGCACCCTCCACCAGGCCCCCACACATGTCTCCCTGCACCCCCACCCCCCAGCAGTCAGGGGCAGCCTCCACCAGGCCCCCACTCATGTCCAACCCATGTCCCCCTGCACTCCCAACCCCCAGCAGTCAGGGGCACCCTCCACCAGGCCCCCACTCATGTCCAACTCATGTCCCCCTGCACCCCCACCCCCCAGCAGTCAGGGGCACCCTCCACCAGTCCCCCACTCATGTCCAACTCATGTCCCCCTGCACCCCCACCCCCCAGCAGTCAGGGGCAGCCTCCACCAGGCCCCCACACATGTCTCCCTGCACCCCCACCCCCCGGCAGCCAGGGGCACCCTCCACCAGGCCCCCACTCATGTCCCCCTGCATCCCCACCCCCCAGCAGCCAGGGGCACCCTCCACCAGGCACCCACTCATGTCCCCCTGCACCCCCACCCACCAGCATCCAGGGGCAGCCTCCACCAGGCCCCCACTCATGTCCCACTGCACCCCCACCCACCAGCATCCAGGAGCACCCTCCACCAGGCCCCCACTCATGTCCAACTCATGTCCCCCGGCACCCCCACCCCCCAGCAGTCAGGGGCACCCTCCACCAGGCCCCCACTCATGTCCCCCTGCACCCCCACCCACCAGCAGCCAGGAGCACCCTCCACCAGGCCCCCACTCATGTCCAACTCATGTCTCCCAGCACCCCCACCCCCCAGCAGTCAGGGGCACCCTCCACCAGGCCCCCACTCATGTCCAACTCATGTCCCCCGGCACCCCCACCCCCCAGCAGTCAGGGGCACCCTCCACCAGGCCCCCACTCATGTCCCCCTGCACCCCCACCCACCAGCAGCCAGGGGCACCCTCCACCAGGCCCCCACACATGTCTCCCACCACCTCCACCCACCAGCAGTCAGGGGCACCATCCACCAGGCCCCCACAAATGTCTCCCTGCACCCCCACCCCCCAGCATCCAGGGGCACCCTCCACCAGGCCCCCACTCATGTCCCCCTGCACCCCCACCCCCCAGCAGTCAGGGGCACCCTCCACAAGGCCCCCACACATGTCTCCCTGCACCCCCACCCCCAGCAGTCAGGGGCACCCTCCACCAGGCCCTACCTTTTGTCCAACTCATGTCCCCCTGCATCCCCACACCCAGCAGTCAGGGGCACCCTCCACCAGGCCCCCACTCATGTCCCCCTGCACCCCCACCCACCAGCAGCCAGGGGCACCCTCCACCAGGCCCCCACTCATGTCTCCCACCACCCCCACCAGGGAGGGGCACACTCCACCAGGCCCCCACACATGTCTCCCATCACCCCCACCCCCCAGCAGTGCAGGGCACCCTCCACCAGGCCCCCACTCATGTCTCCCAGCATCCAGGGGCACCCTCCACCAGGCCCCCACTCTTGTCCCCTTGCACCCCCACCCCCCAGCATCCAGGGGCACCCTCCACCAGGCCCCCACTCATGTCCAACTCATGTCTCCCAGCACCCCCAACCCCAGCAGCCAGGGGCACCCTCCACCAGGCCCCCACTCATGTCCAACTCATGTCCCCCTGCACCCCCACCTCCCAGCAGTCAGGGGCAGCCTCCACCAGGCCCCCACTCATGTCCCCCAGCCAACACATCATCACAATTCAGATCCCAGGCTCCTATGCCCACCCAAATCCCACCCCACGCCACCCCAGTCCAAACACCCAACCAGGCTTTACATCCATTCAAAATGGAAATACCCATTACATGATAGATAACAAATAAGCAGTATGGGCATGAGTACAAGTCTGTCAGACCCACACAATGGCAACACATGACTGTGAAAACCCACATTCTGACAGGCATGAAACCAATGAGAGAAGTCCACACATTGAAGTAAGAAACAAAAATGTATTACAGTGTAAATGAAGTGAATGAAATATAAACAAACAATAATGGCAACAAATATCAAAAAGCAGCATGTCCACAAAAATAATAAATAACGAATATGGAACTCCAAAATAACCGTAAAGAAATTGTGTCCAAAGTCACTGTCCAACTAAGCAAATCCAAAGGGAAAGTAAAGTGAAAATCCATTGCTCCATGGTGAAAAAAATAATAAAAGATGAAGGCCACAAATCCACTGTCAAACTATGTACAAAGAGCAAATCCAGGGTCCATGATCCCAACGATGTAAATGAAACCTACAATAAAACTTACCTAACTAATAACTATATACAAAAAAGTGGGGCATAGTCCAAGCGCCCCAAATTAAAAAAAAGAAATAAAACCTAACACTAATTAACTATGTACAAAGGTGACGGGCTAGTCCAGCGGCTCACTCGTGGTGACCCGGGCCAGCGCATCATCGAACTCCTGTTCAATGTCCCGGAGGCGGTCCTGTTCCATGGCCCCGAGGGTCCGCAGGGACGCCGACATGTCCTCCTCCAACTCCCTGCGGATTCCCTCGAGGCACTCGGCCCGCCTCAGGGTCCTCTGCATGGAGTTCTCCGCCCTGACCATCGTGAGCCGTGCCTCTTCCACCCACTGCAGCTCCGCACCTATCTGCTGGCCCAACCGCTGCCACACGGAAGACACTTCCCGTCCTGTGTCCTCCTGCCCTCCGGCCGATGCCTGCCCCTCCGATGTAGATTGCCCCGAGCCATGATGCCTCCCACGTTAACTCCGCTGCTGCCTCCGACGCAACTGCCTCTGCCAGCACGACGGCATCCAGGCTGATGGAATCCACCGACGCCGTCGTGCACATGCCCTGCCCAATGATGCCGGCACATCCTTCATCTGCTGGGGTCCAGTTTCTGTGGTGTCCACCCCTGATGGACCTCCGACTCCCAACTGTGGCAGGGATGGGATCCCCACCAAGCTGGCTGCGTTGGTCAGGGCAGGTCCACAGGGGGCCCTCGTGGCATCTGGGCCGGAAGACGGCATGGAGAGCGACTGGCGTATAGTCTCCACAGAGGAGGAGAGGGCCGCCAGATTGGTCGACACATGTATGAAACCCCCGACCACGGCCGATCCCAACTGGGCTCCTCCCGGGAAGCATGCACGTCATCACGAATGACACCCGTGCGCAACGCGACACCAATCAGGACCTTCTCCATACGGCCATGGGTCCCCTCGTCCGCAGGTGGAGGGGAGTCAGATGACATGGACATCCCCCCTGCCTGCGGACGGGCCTGGGATGGGGCATCCCTGCTGGTGCATGGTGGTGCAGTCACAGTGTCAGGGACAGTGACATGCACAGGCCCCTCCACGGTGACCTGTGCTGCCTCCTGCCCCTGCCCCTGCCCCTGCCCCTGGACTGCACCACTTGCACCAGCAGGGATGCCCCCACCAGGCCCCATGTTCACATCAGTAGCGGCCTCCTCCTCCTCTGTGGAAACCACCAACCTGGATGGCTCCACACCGTCTTCCGCTGTTGCAAGCCCCTGTGGGGGCTCACCCACCCCTTCCGCTGCAGCCGTGGGGGCATCCCCGCCGCTTTGCTCCACAGCACCGTCTCCGCCCTCTTCTTCACTTGCCGCTGTGTAGAGGGAGACATAGAACACAAGCATCAGGGTACTGTACAATGGTCCCCAAGACAGGAAGCAATAGCAGATGAGTGGCACTGTCAAAGATCACTTCCATCATGTCCCTCCACAACACATGGGTCAGTGCAGGCAAAACACACGCAGTAACAGGCATGGCACATGCTATGGACATTTGCATACATGTCCAAGGGACTCTCCAAAAATACAATGTTATGGAACTCACATGCATCATGGGTCATGCCTATCACATGCACACACATCAACGTAATTTCATCCATCTGGCCTTGTACACCCCAGACACAGTGGATACAAGGATAACTAGGCTGTATCTGTGAATCTGTACATTGTCACAGACATGTGTCATGCATCCATGGCATTCACAAGTCACAGACACACAGGTCAGACACACAGACATGGATACCATACATGTACATGGCATCAGCACCCATCCCTCACCCCCACCCATGTCCAGGAACAGAGACTGGCATGCTCTCATGTGTCCAATCCGCATAGGGCTCCCCATGTTGCATTTAAACACATGCACCAACCGTGTGGTTCACACATTACTGGTCTCACATGCATGACCATGGTGTCCCTGCACACATACATGCGTACATGGCCTATGTCACACATACAGGCAAGCATCAGACAACCAGCACACTGCAACATACCCTGTCTCACACAGCAATGCTTGCCCACTTACCGCTCAACTCCAGACGGGTCTGACTCGCAAGGATCTGGGCGTGGAGCGCTGGGTCTACACGTTCCAGGACCCTCACCTGGATGGTACTCATGCGGCCCCGGCCCCCCTCCACGAGGCGCCGGGCCTTCATGAGGGTCCTGGACCTCAAGTCCTCCCAGCGCTTCTTGACTTTCTGGATGTTGCGGGTTGCCACCCCCTCAGCGTTGATGGCAACAACCAAGTCGTCCCAGATTCTGTCCCGTCCTTCCTTGTTGGCGCGTGACGATCCGAAGAGGGCATCATACTGCCCCAGTACTTGCTCCGCCAGGACACCAACTTCAGTGGCACTGTAGCTGGTGCCCCTCTGCCTCTCTGGCCAGGGGTTGCCACTGGTGCCAGATGTTGCAGTGCCCGACATGGCAACCCCAGAGGTAGGAGTGGATGGGCAACTGGGTCCTGGGGCTGGGCTGTGGAGCGATGGTGTACCAGTCGGGAGTCTTCTGTTCCAGCAGGGGTGGACACAGCAACTGGACCCCCGCAGATGGCAGATGTGCAGGCACAAAATGGCAGGGCACGGTGGCAGCAGGCAGGCAGGCAGCAGCAGATGGCTCGTGGGAGGCTGCTCGGGGCTTTGGGGGCAGTAATTTGGCCTTCTGGGCAGGAGCATGGTCTTCCGTGTGCTTACGCGTGGCCAGCTTGATACGGAGTGAATTGGCACGTGAAAATCCTGCACGTCCGCGTGAAATTCGAGGAAAGGGCCTTAGCGCGTAAGCGCGTCAACACGCATACGCGATTCCATTGGACCAAAGGCCCTCAGCGCGTAAGCGCGTCTGTGACGTGACGCGCGCGGGTGTTTCCCTCATAGCACGTGATGACAAAGCACACGTGGAAACACTGCACGTCAGAGTATCATTGCGTGTAATTGGATGAAAGTGCGCATACACGCAATTGGCCTGGGTATGTGTATTGCAGGGGTTCGCGGGAATTCTCACAGGCGATTTGCTTGTGCACGTGTATTACAGGGGTGCGCGGGAATTCTCACACGCGATTTGCTTGGGTACGTGTATTACAGGGGTGCGCGGGAATTCTCACACGCGATTTGCTTGTGTATGTGTATTACAGAGGTGCGCGGGAATTCTCACACGCGATTTGCTTGTGTACGTGTATTACAGGGGTGCGCGGGAATTCTCACAGGCGATTTGCTTGTGTACGTGTATTATAGGGGTGCGCGGGAATTCTCACACGCGATTTGCTTATGTATTACAGGGGTGCGCGGGAATTCTCACACACGATTTGCTTGGGTACGTGTATTACAGGGGTGCACGGGAATTCTCACAGGCGATTTGCTTGTGCACGTGTATTACAGGGGTGCGCGGGAATTCTCACACGAGATTTGCTTGGGTACGTGTATTACAGGGGTGCGCGGGAATTCTCACACGCGATTTGCTTGTGTATGTGTATTACAGAGGTGCGCGGGAATTCTCACACGTGATTTGCTTGTGTACGTGTATTACAGGGGTGCGCGGGAATTCTCACAGGCGATTTGCTTGTGTACGTGTATTATAGGGGTGCGCGGGAATTCTCACACGCGATTTGCTTATGTATTACAGGGGTGCGCGGGAATTCTCACACACAATTTGCTTGGGTACGTGTATTACAGGGGTGCACGGGAATTCTCACACGTGATTTGCTTGGGTACGTGTATTACAGGGGTGCACGGGAATTCTCACACGCGATTTGCTTGGGTACGTGTATTACAGGGGTGCGCGGGAAGTTTTACACGCTCGCCAACAACACGTATCCATGGAATTGAACGGGGCTAAGGCATGCGCACAAATAAACGTGCTAATCAGGAAACATGTACGCCAGCAGGAAGCAGGCGTACGTCGACCCGCGCAGCATAAAAGTGCACGCAAACAACAAACAAGCTCAGACGCCAGGATGAATATACCGTTCCTAGCAGCAGTGGCCGTGGGTTACCAAAGGAGGAGGAGGAGGATAGTGAGGGCCCGAATTTTCACACCCAGAACCAGCCTTTTTGAGATGCCTGATGACCAGGTGTATGGGAGGTACAGGTTTCCACCTCACATAATACTGGACCTGGTGAGTGAGTGGGAGGATGACCTCACATTACCCACCCTGTGCTCTCAAGCACTCAGCCCCCTGGAGAAGGTCCTTAATGTACTGCACTTCTTGGCCACTGGATCATTTCAGCGGACAAGTGCCATAGTGGGTGGGGTGTCACAGGCCACGCAGTCACGCTGCCTACACCAGGTCTTGAACATCATCACTGCACGCCCATCAGTCCGCAGGCACATATACCTTCCCAGGACACCTGCAGAAAGGCAGGCTGCTGCCCTGGATTTCTACGGTGTGGCACAATTCCCCAAAGTGCTAGGTGCCATTGACTGCACCCATGTGGCACTACGTCCCCCCAGGGCATCTAAGCACATCTATAGGAACCGCAAGCACTGGCATTCCATCAACGTGCAGGTAGTTTGTAATGCCAAGGGAATCATCACCTCAGTATATGCCAACTATCCACTGGGTGAGGCAGCCCGTACGCAGCTGGTGACTAATTACTTCACATAGAAATCACAGCCATGTGGAGTGCACACAGCCCTGGCACATACCATCTGATAATCAATGATGACTCGACCTGACAATTATGACGAACAAAGGGACAGTCAACTGTCAGAACCATAGCAGCCTGAGATTGTTCAAGTGGAAGTGTCACAATGTGTGCATCCCTACCTACACAAACACCACCAATGCAGTGTCATCAAAAGACACACTTCCATGCAGCAGATATGAATACCCACTTGCAAAATACTACATGAGAACAGTGCCATGTCACCCAACCCCTCCCCGGCACGGCCACACAACACACCATGGCATTTCATGCAATGTGAGAGCAAACAAATGAATCCCCGCAGCATGCCCCAAGTGTCACCAACTACAGTGTCCCTAATGGAAACTGGCCACACATGAAATGTTCACAGTAATGCAGGACCTAAAACACACATTACCAAATACTTACCAAGAATACCAATCACCTACACAACCTCCAACCTACCATAGACATGACAGTACGGACTTAAAAAATTGGTAGCCTCACTACCTGATAATGCCAGCACTTCGAACACTTCCAAGTATACAGTGTTAGCGCCACGCAAACGTGTAGGTGCACTGCTTACAACATGGTCTCCAGTTCCAAAGTAGACCGCCTTGTGAAGACATGAGAAATGGACCTGCAAATTAGGAGGATGAGATGTATGCAGAGGCACATATCAATACAGCATGCAGTGTACAATACAACAACAATATGCACTAGGAATGTATACACAGCATTGACTACAGACTGCCCACACATCAAATGGGAGTCCAACGTCACCGTGTACGTCAATGTCACTTGGGCACACCCTTTGCAAGCCCATGGAAACAGGAAGCAGGAGGGGTGTGTGTCACACAAACCCAAGCATCTGACCCAAATTCATGACAAGCCTGCATGTGTCCAGCCACAATACAGCATATGCCCACGGGAGCCACACAAGGCAACACACTGTCCAAAAAATCAAAAGTTTAAAAAAAACAAAAAAAACAAAAAAACAAAAATGGCCATTAATGGGCCGGGGGCGGGGAGGCCACCCAGGAGGTCCGAGGACAGGGTGCACACCAAAACCCACCTGTGTGGATCTTGCGAAAAAAAAAACACCTCCATGGGCTCATGGCCTGCACGGCTACCCTATTGTGGGAGAATCGCTGCTGTCGCTCTCCTCACCCTCTGCAGCTGCCTCAGGAGGTGATGGCACTATGGGAGGCAGCCCACGTAAAGCCCTATTCTGGTCCTCCATGGCAGCAAGCATGCGGGTCTGGAAGGTCTGGTTCTAGAGGATAATCGTGCGGAGGTCCCCATGCAATAACTCACGGGATGACCGGACCTCCTCACGAGTTGCCTGCATCTCAGCTGAGAGCGTACGTGTGAGACACTCCAGCTGCAGTTCTGTCCTTGTGTTTGTTGAAGCCTCAAGCTCAACAAGAGTCGTCCTGAGGTGACGGAGTTCCACCCTCAGGGCTTCCCTGTGGCCCTGGGACTCTATGGAAATGGCTTCCCGCAGAGTCGCTAGTGCCGCCTGCCTGTCCCTGTCGGACGCCAACATGTCCTCCCTGTGTAACTGGCAGATGGAGTCTGTTGCCTGCTATAGTCGCTCCATCAGCCTTTCTGGGGGGACAATGGAAGTGGCCACCCTATCCATGGCCTGAGCCATCATCTCTGATGATGCTGCCTGTTGGATTGCTCCCATGCGGTATTGCCAGGTGGCGTACGGCCACCACGTCGGCGAGCACCACACCAGTCTGGGGCAAGGCGAACTGTGCCTTGCTGTGCCGGCACTGCCTGAGGCTGCAGGACTGCATTCCCCCTCTGATCTGCTGGCCCAGGAACAGGGTCAGATGTTGCGGAATGTGACCCTGCATCCGTAACCACCAAAGGCGTACCTGCCAACACTGACATCCCCATTGAGGGTTCTACCCCTGGTGCAGGTGGGTCGGACAGAACAGAATCCCTCCCAGGAACACTCACCTGCGATGGCACATAGGTCTGATCATCCGAATCGACACCTGAATACAGCTCGGGGGAGGTGCACCCAGAGACACCCCTTGAGAGCACGACCTGCAGCAGTTGTGGGTTCTCACCCAGCACCACACCACGTCCCTCACTGGTGGTCGGTCGGCAATGAGACCCCTCCTGGGTCTGCACCATCTCCACAACCCCAGCAGTATCAAGTGCGTCATCCCCTGCAAACACATAAAAGAAAAGAAATGGAAACAGGCATTAGCACTATGACACACAATTAGGGCTGAGAAGCTACAGAAACAGTACTTGATTGACACATGTCCCACATGACTAAAACCCTCCCATGCATGCACCGTCACTGCGTGTGAAGGGGAGGCAGATGGCACACATTGATGACACCAAGATGGAAGATGAACACATTTGCTGCATGCTGCCTAGCAGTGGCATCACACATTGGCCTGTGATTGGCAGGTCAAATACACATGCCATAACACAGATGGCATGTACCCTAGCCATAAAGTGAAGAGGGAGAGGAGGGCACCAATTGTTCATTCAGTCTAGTTTGCTCATGAAATTGCTTTTTTCATTGAAATGGTTCAAATGTTTAACCTGGAGCTGCCAGCCCAAAATGGTCCTATAGCACAGGGACATGTCTAAACAAATGATATCCAGGAAACAAAGTCAGTCCACTGTACCATAGCCATGTCAGACATGTGACAATAGGACTGAGAAATGCCTAGTAAAAGTGGTGGAATGCAAACAATCTGCCTGAATAAACAGAGAAAAATAAGCAACAATGTTGTGGCAAGATGACACTTCAAGGGCAACTGTCGTGGTGTTGGGCTAGATGTCTACTGTTGGCAGAAGGGATACTGCTAAACCCAAATGCTGGTGCGCAGAATATATTGGATGAGGCACATGGGTGACCCAAACCACTCAGGCACACACACCCTCACCTGGCACCCAAACAGAAGCCCTCACACACACACCATGCACATGGATGACACACACATGCATGTGCACTCACCGGACAATGCCTCATAATCTGCAAGTTCTCCCACGCCTTGGATCTGTTCCTCTGTGACGTAGGTCCCAGCAACATGCTCATGTGGAGTGAGTTCTATGTCCTCTGCTGGAGACCCACATCCAGTCACTAGAGTAGCAGCATGACTTGAGGCCAGCTTATTCTTTGCCCTGCGCTTCAGGTCATTCCAGCGCTTGTAGCATTCAATAGCTGTGCGCCTCACGATTCCAAGGGCACTTATGATGTCCACGATGGTCTGCCAGTGTGCCAGACGTTGTGCAGGTGTGGTCTTGGATCCTGCAACAATCACCATTTCGCGGTCATGTGCGGACACGTACTCTACAAGTGCATTCAGTTCGGCCTTATTGAAGCTGGGCTTCCTTGACGGGCCAGACTGTGTAGCCGTGTCTGGGGCATCAGCCTCTACTGGACGAGCACTCTTCCTCTTCCGTTTGGAAGGTGGTGGGGATCCTGAGTGTCTTACGCCGCTCTGGACACTAGGGGCAGGAGCCCCGGTGGACTCTGTACTAGGAGTGTGGGATTGCACACTCAGCATGGGAGTTGGTGCAGGCATTAGCTCAAGTGTGATGGTGTCAGGGGGAATGTCAGCAGGCATCGGCCGGAGGGCAGGAGGACCCAGGACGGGAAGCGTCTTCCGTGTGGCAGCGGTTGGGCCATGCCATAGATGGGGAGCGGCAGCGGGCAGAAGAAGCACGGGTCACGATGGTCAGGGCGGAGAACTCCATGCGTGTCATGATCTCTGCTTCCAAAAGGTCAGGGTTTTCCCAACTCCCTTGGAAGCAGATCCATAACCCAGGTTCCGAGTGCCAACCAGTCCCAATTGGGACCTTTTGGACCCAGTCCTGGCGCCAGTGGCACCAGGCTCATAAATATGCCCAGTCCCAGCGCTGGAAGCGCCGGGCTCATAATGCTTGGGTGGACTTACCTGCAGCAGACCATGCTGCTTACTTGCCTGCCAGTTGAGCCTCTGATCCTCTTCTGTTTGGAACTACTTTTCCTGTTGGGTGGGGCAGGAGCCACTCCCTAGATTCAGAACACTGGAACTCTTCTGGAAAGCAGGAACTCTTTTCTTACCTAGGCGTGGCTGTGGAAGGAGACACCTAAGCACTACAGGAGGCTATTTAAACCACACCCGATGGATGAATCTTGCTTTGCGTTATTCTGCATCCTCTGCAGCAGAACACTCATCGTGTCTTCTGCATCTGATCCTGGGCCTAAGGAAAAAGGCTTACCATCCTGAATCCAGTCTTCAGCAACACCTATAAAGACAAGAAAGAACAGGTTAGCATTACGGTCTTCAGTGACAGCTCTTCACTTACATGGTCCATCGGCTGTCACCAACGCCTCGCGCTGCATTCCGGCATCTGAAAGACAAAGGCTTACCTACTCTTCGTGCGCTCCGGAGGTCTTCACACTGCATTCCGGCATCTGAAAGACAAAAGCTTACCAACTCTTCGCATGCTCCGGAGGCCTTCGGCGCTGCATCCCGCATCTGAAAGACAAAACAAGGTGCGTTTAAAGACATTGGGGAACTTTAATACTCACGTGCCATTACTCCTTTCCACATCTAACCCAGTGGGTATTCCGGCACCCTACAGCCGCTCCGAACTTGTACCTGCAAAATAAAAAGACAGTTAGAGCGCATCGTGAAGCAGGCAACAAGCGCTTACTTACGTGCTTCCAGGCGCTTCTATTCATCACACGGGCTCCATCTTCAACTCACTTCAGCCCGTCATCCGCTATCGCCGGAACCCTGCAAAACAAGAAACATCATTACTAAAGACTTTAAAGACATTAGAATTACTCGAAACTTACCGTTCGTGCAGTAAACGACGGACAGCAGTCCTCTGAAGTCAAGAGGCCTGCTCCCCTTATCCAGTGAAGAAACTGGTTACAGCACCCTGCCCCGAGGCAGATGGAGAGCACGGCGTTCACTTACCTAAGGTGAGAGCGTTAACCTTTGGGGTTCTACAGGAGAAGAGAAAGGGAAGAAGAGAGAGACATTCAATAACCCAGTTCCTTAATCCCATATTTTCTATCTGCAGACATCTTACCCTTCGAGTCAGACATACAGTGCACAGAGGTCCAGCCCAAAGAGCCAGCCGTGTGTTACACATCACCTTTGAAGATACGGTATACGCCCAGTCAAGACCGGCGCCTCTACGGGAATCAGGTGAGCGTTACAATGCGGAGGGCACTGAGGCGGACCGAGTGCCTCGAGGCAATCCGCAGGGAGTTGGAGGAGAACATGTCGTCGTCCCTGCGGACCCTCGGGGCCATGGAACAGGACCGCCTCTGGGACATTGAGCAGGAGTTCGATGATGCCCTGGCCCGCAACATCCAGAAGTGAGCCGTTGGACTAGCCCGCTGCCATTGTATATAGTTAATTAGTGTTACGTTTTATTTATTTTGTTTAATTTGGGGCACTTGGACTATGCCCCACTTTTTTGTATATAGTTATTAGTTAGGTGGGTTTTATTGTAGGTTTCATTTACATAGCTGGGATCATGGACCCTGGATTTGCTCTTTGTACATAGTTTGACAGTGGATTTGTGGCCTTCATCTTTTATTATTTTTTCACCATGGATCAATGGATTTTCACTTTACTTTCCCTTTGGATTTGCTTTGTTGGACGGTGACTTTGGACACAATTTCATTACGGTTATTTTGGATTCCCATTTTCATTATTGATTATTTTGGTGGACATGCAGCATTTTGATTTTTGTTGCCATTATTGTTTCTTTTGATTTCAATCACTTAATTTACACTGTAATACATTTTTGTTTCTTACTTTCATTGGTTTCATGCCTGCCACAATGTGGGTTTTCACAGTCATGTGTTGCCATTGTGTGGGTCTGACGGACTTGTACTCATGCGCATACTGCTTATTTGTTATCTATCATGTAATGGGTATTTCAATTTTGAATGGATGTAAAGCTTGGTTGGGTGTTTGGACTGAGGTGGTGTGGGGTGTGATTTGGGAGGGCATAGGAGCCTGGGATCTGGATTGTGATGACGTGTTGGCTGGGGGACATGTGTGGGGGCCTGCTGGCAGGTGCCCCGCACTGCTGGGGGGTGGGGGTGCAGGGAGATATGAGTGGGGGCCTGGTGGAGGGTGCCCTGCACTGCTGGTGGGTGGGGGTGCTGGGAGACATGAGTTGGACATGAGTGGGGGCCTGGTGGAGCGTGCCCCTGGATGCTGGGGGGTGGGGGTGCAGGGGGACATGAGTGGGGGCCTGGTGGAGGGTGCCCTGCACTGCTAGGGGGTGGGGGTGCAGGGGGACATGAGTTGGACATGAGTGGGGGCCTGGTGGAGGCTGCCCCTGACTGCTGGGGGGTGGTGGTGCAGGGAGACATGTGTGGGGGCCTGGTGGAGGGTGCCTCTGCACTGCTGGGGGGTGGGGGTGCTGGGAGACATGAGTGGGGGCCTGGTGGAGGGTGCCCTGCACTGCTGGGGGGTGGGGGTGCAGGGGGACATGAGTTGGACATGAGTGGGGGCCTGGTGGAGGCTGCCCCTGACTGCTGGGGGGTGGTGGTGCAGGGAGACATGTGTGGGGGCCTGGTGGAGGGTGCCTCTGCACTGCTGGGGGGTGGGGGTGCTGGGAGACATGAGTGGGGGCCTGGTGGAGGGTGCCCTGCACTGCTGGGGGGTGGGGGTGCAGGGGGACGTGAGTTGGACATGAGTGGGGGCCTGGTGGAGGGTGCCCCTGACTGCTGGTGGGTGGGGGTGCAGGGAGACATGTGTGGGGGCCTGGTAGAGGGTGCCCCTGGATGCTGGGGGGTGGGGGTGCTGGGAGACATGAGTGGGGGCCTGGTGGAGGGTGCCCTGCACTGCTGGGGGGTGGGGGTGATAGGAGACATGAGTGGGGGCCTGGTGGAGGGTGCCCTGCACTGCTGGGGGGTGGGGATGCTGGGAGACATGAGTTGGGCATGAGTGGGGGCCTGGTGGAGGGTGTCCTGCACTGCTGGGGGGTGGGGGTGCAGGGGGACATGGTTGGGGGCCTGGTGGAGGGTGCCCTGCACTGCTGGGGGGTGAGGGTGCTGGGAGACATGAGTTGGACATGAGTGGGGGCCTGGTGGAGAGTGCCCCTGGATGCTGGGGGGTGGGGGTGTAGGGGAACATGAGTGGGGACCTGGTGGAGGGTGCACTGCACTGCTGGGGGGTGGGGGTGCTGGGAGACATGAGTTGGACATGAGTGGGGGCCTGGTGAAGGGTGCCCTGCACTGCTGGGGGGTGGGGTGCTGGGAGACATGAGTGGGGGCCTGGTGGAGGATGCCCCTGACTGCTGGGGGGTGGGGGTGCGCGGAGACATGAGTTGGACATTAGTGGGGGCCTGGTGGAGGGTGCCCCTGGATGCTGGGGGGTGGGGATGCAGGGGGACATGAGTGGGGGCCTGGTGGAGGGTGCCCCTAGATGCTGGGGGGTGGGGGTGCTGGGAGACATGAGTGGGGGTCTGGTGGAGGGTGCCCTGCACTGCTGGGCTGTGGGGGTGATGGGAGACATGAGTGGGGACCTGGTGGAGGGTGCCCTGCATTGCTCGGGGGTGGGGGTGCTGGGAGACATGAGTTGGACATGAGTGGGGGCCTGGTGGAGGGTGCCCCTGGATGCTGGGGGGTGGGGGTGCTGGGAGACATGAGTTGGACATGAGTGGGGGCCTGGTGGAGGGTGCCCCTGGATGCTGGGGGTGGGGGTGCTGGGAGACATGAGTGGGGGTCTGGTGGAGGGTGCCCTGCACTGCTGAGGTGTGGGGGTGATGGGAGACATTAGTGGGGGCCTGGTGGAGGGTGCCCCTGGATGCTGGGGGGGTGGTGGGAGACATGAGTTGGACATGAGTGGGGGCCTGGTGGAGGGTGCCCCTGACTGCTGGGGGGTGGGGGTGCTGGGAGACATGAGTTGGACATGATTGGGGGCCTGGTGGAGGGTGCCCCTGGATGCTGGGGGGTGCGGGTGCAGGAGGACATGAGTGGGGGCCTGGTGGAGGGTGCCCCTGGAAGCTGGGGAGTGGGGGTGCTGGGAGACATGAGTGGGGGCCTGGTGGAGGGTGCCCTGCACTGCTGGGGGTTGGGGGTGATGGGAGACAGGAGTGGGGGCCTGGTGGAGGGTGCCCTGCACTGCTGGGGGGTGGGGGTGCTGGGAGACATGAGTTGGACATGAGTGGGGGCCTGGTGGAGGGTGCCCTGCACTGCTGGGGGGTGGGAGTGCAGTGGGACATGAGTGGAGGCCTGGTGGAGGGTGCCCCTGAATGCTGGGGGGTGGGGGTGCAGGGGTCATGAGTGAGGGTCTGGTGGAGGGTGCCCCTGGCTGCTGGGGGGTGGGGGTGCAAGGTGACATGTGGGATGGCTGGGGGGCATGGGCGTGGTGGATGGGCTGCCTGCGGGACATGTGCAGGGTAGTCCCCTGTGGTGTGGGCCGCCTGCAGGGGCCGTGGAGGGTGTAGAGGGAACACCTGGGAAGACCCACACAGGCAATTCACGTGTGGTGCTCCCCGCGCACCCCTGGAATACACGTACCTTGATGGAATTGCGTGTGATACTTCCCGCGCACCCCTGAAATACACGTACCCTGCTGCTTTTGCGTGTGATACCTCCCGCTCACCCCTGGAATACACGTACCCTGCTGCTTTTGCATGTGAGACTTCCTGCGCACCCCTGGAATACACGTACCCTGATGGAATCGCGTGTGATACTTCCCGCGCACCCCTGAAATGCACGTACCCTGCTGTTTTTGCATGTGAGACTTCCCGCGCACCCCTGGAATACACGTGCCCTGATGGAATCACGTGTGTTACTTCCCGCGCACCACTGATGTACACGTACCCAGAACAATCGCGTATGAAACTTCTAGAGAACCACTGAAATACACTTTCCCCGCTTGGCGTTTGCTGTTTGGCAGCTCTGTGAACTGGTCCAGGGTTAGCACAGCCCTTTGCGATGATTTGGGAATTTTGAAGGCTTTTCCTTGCGCGAGGGCGTTCTTGGGGGCGTAACTGGCGCTGCTGCAGGGTCGCTGAGCCACTCTGCACCACGGCTGGTTTTGGAGGCTAAAATCCATGAATAAGCTGTGCGATGAAAAGGATTTTTTCGCACACGGCTGGCGCAGTGTATCGCACAGGGACACTGTGCGCCAGCCGCGTGCACCACTTTTGTGCAAATTTCTATGAATTACCCTCAAAGACTCTAATAAAAATGTAAGAATGAGCAACTCTACCAAGAAAACTAAAAATCAAATAAATGTGATGTTCAGCAGTGGTTCAAATGTAAAACAGTTTGTACAATGTCTGAAATTGGTTAAGAACTCAATTTCCAATGTAAGGAAAGTAATACGGAATAAATATAAACATCTAAATAAACAAGAACATCTGAATAGGAATGTGAGCACTGGCAAAGATTATGCTCCTTTAAATGATCTTATTACTATGATGGAGACCCTTCCATTCCTCAAGACAGTGAACTTAAAGGTAATCAATCTGCTACCGACCTCGTAATTGATTGTACCCCCATTTCAACATACTGCTCTGATGTTGGGAAAAATCCAATTAACTCATCAGAAAGCATGCCTATCTCTACGCAATGCTCTAAAGAGAAAGACATCTGTTTATAGTGAATCAACAACTAAGTCTAATACTTCCAATGATATACATGTGTGTAAGAATAAATCTGTTCTCTCCGATGAGATCCTGAGAGACGTTCAAGCAGAAATTTGAAGATCTTTCTAAGAATACAAACAATTTAAACAGCTCACTTTGACTTCTAATCCTCCAGAATTAGCTTTGATCTTCCACCAGGATACACAAACTGAAGAAATAACAACTTTAGCAAACAAATCTCAGGGTAAATTTGAAAACACAACTTACCGCTCATAAAATCTTGAAACCGACAATACTAGAGATGGCTTTTCAACCTTCTAAGAGAGATGAAATGATGGGTACCATCATAGAAAATTCATCAACGACCATTAGAGCCGAAATATACCATGCCATGGTTGAGTACTTTAAAAATAAAGAGCTTGCCACCAATACGAATGTCCCAAAGTCTGTGGTTGCGAATATGCAACCAGAAGAAAATTCAATTAACAGCTTACCAAAATATTTACCAGAACAGAAGAAGTTGTTGCAACAGAAACATCAAATATCAACTAATACATTGTCAAGACACATGCTCAGCCAAAGCAACAATCATTGATTTGTTTTAAAATGTTGTGCTGCCTCATTCAAAACATATGACCTGTGTCGAGCTAGCGTCTTGGCAATTTTTGAAGATATGCCAGATCTGTGCGACATTACTTCAAATTACATCACTCAGGTTGAAGTTTTAAACAATTCAAACCTATTATGTGGTTAGACTTTGGTTAAGTTCAAATATGGTGCGTAACGTCATATGAAAAGCGAGAATGGACCTATTTGCAATAGGTTTCATTCTGGCGATTGACCCTAAAACCTATGAGAATGAAAAAAATCAATGTGATGAGGCCCCTTCTTCATTACCAATGTGAGAGTTGAAATTATACAATGCTAACGATAACTGTGACTCTCATAAACCACTTCAAGGAAATTCACAAACAAACCACCATGATTCAGCAAATATTTGCTACACTTCATAACTAGCTCTGGAGACAAAGTCCACAGAATTCTCGATTATAAGCTGGAATACCTGTGGCCATTGTGTAAGCGATATTCAATCAACACTACAGCCAAGTCAATGCCTAGTCTGGGATGCTGAGAAAAACCCTTATTGATCTATTTTTATATCCAGTTCAGTACTCTGGATGACAACCCTTGTATAACACCCCCCTCTTAGAATCCCCCTGACCCACTGAGCCAAGAAGTAGGTTTGTTTGCAAATTAAAAGGTTTATTTGGACAATTCAACAATATATATCTATCACACTTTATAAATAAATTGATAACTGATATCACACTTCAGAATATGACCGTGATCAACAATGGATAATGTTACAGGGGTACACTGATTTGGTTACTTAGGAGTAGTGTAGAGGATGAGGTAGCTGAAAATGCTTGGTGGTTTCAAGGAAATGCAAGGTGGAATAAAATGCAGTACAGAAATACTTGATATGATTTTAGCAAAAGATAAGATAATCATTTTTTTCTCTGGCAATTCACCTCCCTCCCCTATGCAAAGTAAGAAATGGAAGGAGATGGAAAGAGGAGCACACAGTTCTCAGGAATGCAATCAAATACAATACGAAATTCAGTTCCCCCCAGAAAGCTTAGAGGAAACAGGTAGGAGTTTGAAACACAGGCCCAAAATGCTTTTTAAATGTGATGGCAATGGATGGGAAAATGTGCCAACTGATTTTAATTCCCTCTAGAGATTCAGGGTGGGTGGGAGATGGGTGTTGGTATTAGTTCAGGCTCACTTTAGCAATGCTCTATGAGTTATTACCAAGTTGCAAACGGATTTTAACAAAAGAAAGAATGGAGCTGCTATTTTGACAATTGGAGAAATTGAGCCAAAATCGCAAATCGCGGTAAATTTCGCGAGTGCGTAAATCGTGATTGTGGAAAAAGTATAAGGAGTAGGAAGTCGGTTCTAGGTTCGTTGGAAAGCTTATATTTTAAGCCCAAACGGCTCAAGAGATACGGACGATTAAATAAAGGTAGATTTTCGGATTTAAAATAATCTCAAAATGACAGGTGACAGCTTGCAGCTGCAGAATTGACAGGTGACAGTTGTGCAGCTTTAAAAATGACAGATGACACGATTTCTAGGAGGCTGTTTTAATTAGGTTAAAATAGCTTGAATTAGATTATTTTAACTAAGAGATTGGGTTCTGCACAGTTCTGGCGGATACTCACTCCTAATTTTGGGAAGGAATGGGCCTCGCCACGGATCTGGTCAGGTTTTGGACTGGACTCCGGTTCTGGTCTCGGCACTTCACAGCGATCTGGGTCAGCTTTCTGGATACAGCGGCCTGTGGTTCTCTGGATCTCTGGTCTGCTTCTGGTCTGGATCAAGTGGATTCTGGATGTAACACTGCTTTCTGGGTACTGGCAAAAGTTCTTGGCACAGAATTCAGACAGCTCGCCCGGCTGTGGAATAGTTTGCAGATGATTTTAAGGATTCTGAGGCCTGCTGAGAAGAGTTCTCAGTTTGTGGGTTTAGGCCCTTGCTTTAAGTTCTGAAGTAAAGTTCTGGTCTTTGGAGATTGATGGATGTGAAGTCTGGAGTCTCCCGGCAGAGCGTCCCGCAGAAAATGGAATTGAATGTCCCTACCTGTCCCAGCAGTCTCTTTTTATGTGTTTTGAAAATGGGTGTGTGCCTGGGCCTAGCTAAGCCTGCCCCTCTTACTTATCATTGGCCAAGCTTTCCTCTCTCCCTTGATTGGGGGGAAGAAATGGATTGTCATCATGATGAGGTCTGTTTATGGGTCAGAGGATCCTCCCCTGGTCAATTTGCCCACAAATCTATATTTGATTCAAATACATATTTATCTATGTACCATTTCTCTCATATTATAGGTCCAGTTAACATATTTTCTGTAGCACCAAACCATCCGATCCCTGTCTTTGTACGATGTTGTGTCCAATGATGACAGAATTCTCCCCTTTTCATCCAGATAACGACCTCTAAACCTTTCCAGATTTTACATGAATGTGTACCAGGGATATGGGTTTCAGATGATAAAGTGTCAGATTTTTAACATGCAGACATTTGGAGTGTAAACCTTTTTTTCCGCTACTATCCCTAGGAACATACCACAGGGTCCTAACACCTCTTAAAATGTGCACCGAAAAATCACAACAATAATTATTTATATAATTTTGACCAGTCCGCACTATGAGTTATCTATCTTTTTAAATTATGCCCTGGTCAAAAAGGGGTGTGGCTTCCCACATCACAGGATGGAATAACTGGTTTATCCACTTCCTCCAAGCTCAGCTGCTTGCAGAGGCAGTGCCCCTCCCAGTTTCCCCGTAGAGGAAGCCACTTTACGGCCCCCCCAATATAACATTTGCCTGAGCCAAAAAAGGCCCATTGTTCAATTTCCTGCAGTCCCCATCTGCCTCTCCCCTTTCAATCAACAGGGCCATGTGATCTCCTTTTTGTGGGGCAGCAGAATGCAGCCAGGCCTGGGAACACAGCTGTTGATCCAGTTTCAACTCCTGTCGGGGGTAGTTGTCAGGCAGAATCCAGTTTCATTAAGCCAGGTTTCAGCTAAATGTCACTTTTTGTTCCCAGTTTTCTACATTCAAATCAAACTGACAATTTTTACACATGCAGCTAGAATGCTGATTCTAAGTTCAAAACTATGACATTTCAATAGTTACAAACTATGTGACACTCAAAAGTAGGTACCTCATTTAATTTAAACATTTCGATTTTAGTGGTTTTCAGTTCAGTTTAACTTAAGCTGCTGACCTCCACAGCTCAGCCCGTTTTGTTATGAACATGGTTTTGGGCTCTTTTTCTTTCCAGATTTTGTATGTACACAAAACTTCATTCTGGCAAATATCTGCTGGTGTTTAGTGAGATTTTTGAATATCCTGCAATGTTTGAAAATAGGCATTTTGAGCTTGCATTCAGAGAAACCAAGGTGATTTCAAAGGGCTTTTTAAGCTAACAGGCACTGCTGTTTTTCCTTTGGCACACATTCCACTCATGGCACCCCTGGCCCATCACGCTCGCACTGGTGGGTGGAAGGATAGGCGACCATTTTGGTGTGCGCACAAACTGCGCAGTTCTCCTATTCTGGCGTGAATGTGGGCGGCGATAGCTCATCCCCACTTCCACCCAGTCTATTGATTTAGTTTGTTCTGGGATAGAATAATGGGCGGCGACAGCTCATCCCCACAACTACCCAGTCTATTGATTCAACATGGGTCAAAACCCTTGACAAATCCCCGCCACCCGACTACGCTTTGATTCAAGTCAAGGGGAAGTCGGGTGCAAAGGAGGTTTTGAGCCCTTGCGCTGGTATGTCCCCATTATCTTCTTCCAATTCCGAAAATGGCACTGTTCAGCATCTTTTCCTCCATCCGGTTAGATCGATCAGTTCTCCTCGCTGGTCCTGATGGGAATATTGGGCGGACCCCGGGCCCCTCGGGTCTCTGCTCCCGGTCCCCGGATCGTCCTCCTTGGCCAGTCTCCAGGTTTTCTTTCTCCTAGGACGACAAAGGAAAGCGGCAATACCTATTCGTGGACATTTCTTCCCCACCATTGATATAGTGGGGTTGCATATACATTTTATAGTCGGCACCTTTGCGTTCTTATTTTAACAAAAAACAAGATACAATTATAAGACACTTTTTTTTGTTTGTTTTTGTTTTCCCAAATCATAATATTTTAGAGACTATATGTGGGATATTTTAGGGTTGGAATTGAATTACTCTGGAGCGGTCCGCTCTGGTATTGCAGAGGACTCCTCCAGTTGTTGCAGAGTGTGCCTGGGATGGCAACACTTTAGCTGATTTATATGGACCCACTTATCTTCCCCCTCTGCCAAACTGCCTTTGGGGATGCAGATCTTATAGGCAACAAGGGAGATCTTGTCTATAATTTCACGGTCCCTTCCATGTAGGCAAACATTTTCGCTGTTTGGCCTGGTTCCTTTGGAAATTGTATAGATAGACCCGGTCCCCCACAGTATATTCCTTCCTGGTGGTCTTCAGGTCGTAGTGGGTTTTCATGCTATCAGCTGATCTTTCTAGATTCCGCTGAGCATAGGCAAAAGCATGCTGAAGGTGTTTCCTTAAATTCTCCACATACTCGTGAGTTGTGGAGGCATTTATCAGTGTCTGCTCTTGGGTCCTGTAGAGCAGATGCTGGGGAAGCACCATCTTGCGTCCGGTCATCAACTCAAATGGTGACATTTTAGTTGCAGATGAACGGGTAGATCTGATGGCCATTAGGACCAGAAGTAATCGGATATCCCAACTTGGCCCAGAATCTGCCACAAACTTTTTTAAGATGCTCACAATGGTTCGGTTATATCTCTCCACTGCTCCAGAAGAAGCTGGCCTGTAAGCAATATGTATCTTCCTTTTGACCCCCAGTATCTCCCACATATTTGTCATTACTTCACTGGTGAAGTGGCTACCCCTGTCTGACTCAATCCTTTGAGGTAGACCAAAACGGGAAAAGATGTGGTTAATCATCAGGGCAGCTGCTGTTTCTGCCTTGCAGTTTGGGGCTGGGAGACATTCCACCCACTTGGTAAACAAGCATGTAACGGTCAACATGTACTTGTTTCCTCTAGACGAGCGAATTACAGGGCCTACAAAGTCGATTTGCAAATCTGACCATGGCAGTGTCATCCCCCTCTTTTGGAGAGGCGCACGGTGTGTGAGGGATGATGGCTGAAATTGTGCACACACAAGACACCCCTTCAAGTATTGGTCGAGGTCCTGCCCCATCTGTGGCCAGTATGCAACCTCTCTTAAGATTTCCAGTGTTGTGTGAAACCCCCTATGACCGGCGGTGGCCGCATCATGTGCGTGACTTAACATCAGGCTTCGGAATGAGGTAGGGACCACCCACTGATCATGGCCAGCTTGGGATTTCCTTACCAACAAACCGTCTTGGATTCGGAACCTTTTTGGACATTTCATCAACACTCTTAGGTCCTCTTTCCCAATGTATTCGGTATCCGTCAGGGGAAAGTTCTCAGGGTCCTCAATGTGTTGGTAAAATTTACCAATTATTGGATCCCCCTTCTGAGCTGTAATTAAATCAGCATCAGGGGTCTCCTTACTCCATTGTGCAGTTGAAAGATCATTGTGAGCATTTGTCTGGGATCTAGTGATAGCAGTGACCTGATTTCCCCCAATAGGGACTCTATTTCTATTAGATCCCCTTGGATGGCCCCGGTTTTGGCTAGCTGATCAGCTTTGTCTGGTCCCTCTACTTTGGAATGACCCTTGATCTTTTTCCAGTAGATGGTCATCCCATTCGATGTGACCAGATCATCAATGTTTTGAATTAACTTCCCATGTTTCAAGGGTTTGTTATTAGCACATAACATGCCTCTGGTTTTCCAATTAACCAGGTGCTCCACGAACCGTTCCATACATAATCCGAATCTATGATTATGACCAGTTCGTGGAGTTGATGTTGGACAGCAGTGAGGATGGCCTGATGCACAGCCAGCAATTCTGCCACCTGACTACTTCGGGGACCAATTTTGTACCCAGCAAAGGGTTCTGGAAACTCCTTCACCCATGCATTCCTTACGCCGGCCACCAGTTCTTTTTCCCCGTTGTTGTCAACATGGTACGAGCATCCATCCACATAGACAGTGGGCATTCCCTCACACTTGTCTTCTTCAAAGACTTTGTGTGGGGAATTAAGGTATGCCTCCATGTTGTCCTTGATTTTTAGACTTTCGTCCTCGAGAAAGTTTTCTCTGGCACAATCATGCAAGTCAGCCAGACCTTGCGCGAGGGGACTCTTCTTGTTTTGGCCATATCTGACCTCCACAGGAAAGCCTTGCATTGACAGAATCCAGGAAGTAATTCGGGAATTACTCACATTTCCGGCCCGGATCCTGTCACTTTGGAGATATTGCAGAGGCTGGTGTGGAGTCTCCACTATGATGTGTTCCCCGTGGATGAACGGGCAGTAATTCTTCAATGCCCACACCGTTGCCAGGAGTGCCTTCTCACAATCGATGAATTTTTCCTCCACAGAGGATAAAGTTTTGCTCGCATAGGAGATTACTTTATTGACCTTGTCATGCTTTTGGTATAATACTGCCG
The DNA here is from genome assembly GCF_040938575.1 of Ambystoma mexicanum. Classification (NCBI taxonomy): domain Eukaryota; kingdom Metazoa; phylum Chordata; class Amphibia; order Caudata; family Ambystomatidae; genus Ambystoma; species Ambystoma mexicanum. The sequence goes on from NC_090925.1 coordinate 225,035,257, forward strand.
TCAAGCACGTATTAGAGAACCCTGTCTCCAGGAAGAACTCCTTGTTTCTGACAGGGTAAGCTAGGCAAGGCGCTTGTGAGAGGCTTCTTTTGAGTTGTCTTACTGCCTCGGATTGTTCCCACTTGACCCCCCCCTTCAAGAGATGAATCAGGGGTCTAGTGATCTCTGCGTAGCCTTCAATGAACTTTCTGCTGTAATTAGTCAGGCCAAGGAGGCTCCTTAGTTCCCGCAGAGTTGTGGGGTCTTTCAGCTTCTGAAGTGATTCCACTTTCTTTTCTTGGGGACAGAGACCCTGAGGAGTAATCTCATGCCCCAAGAAATTAACACGGGTTCTACACCACTGTGCTTTCTGAAAGGAAAGTTTTACTCCGGCGGCCCTCAACTGTGTCAGAACATAACGGATCTCCGCTATGTGTTCTTCCACAGATGAACTTTTGATGAGGACATCATCTACATAAGCCAGGTTACCCCTCGCACCAGGTCGGGCATGGCCTTATGTAGGAAAATATTGAATTCATTGCCGGAGTTGAGGTATCCGAAGGGAGTCCGGGTCCATGTGTACTGCTGGCCCCCAAAGGTAAAAGCCAGTTTGTATTGGTCCTCCCTACTGACAGGCACGGTCAAGGATCCATTGGTCAGGTCTATTGAAGTGAATACTTGTGACCCTTGAATCTGGGCCAGCCCTTGGTCAATGTAGGGCAGAGGCCATCGGGAAGTATCGACCCGTTTGTTGAGCCCTAAGGTCGGCGCAGAGTCTCCACTGGCCGTTTGGCTTCAATATTCCCAGCACCGGATTATTGAAGGTGATGTGTACTGGACAAATTATTCCCCGGGACTCAAGGTTCTTAATTATTTCAGTAAGGGACTCTATGGATGCGAGCGGCAATCGATATTGCTTCACAAACACTGGAGTCATGCCAGGGTCCATGGGAATTGTTGTTGTGTGGATGTCAGTGCGACCACAGTCATATGAGTCTACCGCAAAGAGATCTTGGAAATCCAAGAAAACTTGTTTCAATCTCTGCTTCTGTTCCAGAGTCACGCAGGCATCAGCTAGGTTGACTCTCTCTTCCACCATCTGCCTGAAGCCTGAAAAGACTTCTGGTTTGGCTATCTCAGCGGCCTCCTCCAGCTGGGTGGAGAAGTCCTTGGTCAGAGTGCTGATTTGGACTGGAGGCTTCAGGTGGGAAAGGCAGTCCTCATCCCTCCTGAAGTCACAAGTCACATCTTCCTTACCATAAGGGCAATAAGTGTACACCAGGAAGTTCCCCCCATGCCAGGTGAAAATCCTGTCTGGTGTTGTATTGTCCTCACTGTCACTGTCAAAACAGTCCTCGGGGATCGGTCCTAACAGTTCATTTCCCAAGTCAATGGAGAAATGTCGGTCATCAACCGCCATTCCAATAATGGTGCCTGCGGCTAGAGTAATAGTCTTTAAGTCACTGTTATCCACCTCTATTGGAATGGTGTCATGTTCTATGTTGACTAATGGAGTTGGGTTTACCCCCAACCCTTGCTGTTGGAGAGAAGCATTTAGATGTATATAAGCATCAGGGTTTTTCAATTTTTGTCCTCTTTTAACTTTCACTTCCAGGGAGAATTGTCGGGTCCTTTCTGGGATGGTGACTTCCTCTTTGAGCTGAATTTCAACTGCATAAGGTAGCAATTGAGCTGACCTAAATGCTTTTTCTGGATCATCAAAGCCCATGGGATTATCCGCTAATCGGGACCAAGCTTTGAAGTTTATTAGGTCCAAACTAATGGCAAAGCGATTGAGAATGTCACTGCCTAAGTAAAAGGCGGCAGTGACGTCTCGCACGACCCAACAATTATGGACTATGCTCTTGTTGCCAGTGGAGATTGTGAGCATACACTTGCTTGGCAGGAGATGTTTGGAATTAGGTGCTTCCAGGTCCATTTCCCATTTGTCTATCAGTTTGAATGTGGGAATGGCTGGATCGTTTGGGAGTTGGCGGAACATGGCTTCGCTGATGAAGCTCTTACCGTTGTTTACACACACTCGAGCGAGAACAGAGTCCTTCCCATCATTTAACTGAACAGGGATGAACAACTGCTCTCCAATTTGCTGAATATCAGCCAGGCTCTGAGCCGATTTCACATCTTCCTGGACTATAGGAGTGGGAGTTTCTGATTGTGGATTAGTAAAGAATTTCAGGGTGTTTCCTTCTAGTGTTGAATACCATCTTAAAATGGAAGGAAGGTTGATTTTCAGAAATAGAGAGGACCCCCCATCACCAGTCTGTTGTCCTACTGCTATTACTGTCATATCTGGAATCTGGCTATTCTGGAAGTGAAATTCTACTTGGTCAGATTTTTGACACTCTGTTTTAATTTTATTGGTCGGCTAGTCTGGGTCCAGAGGACCTTGTTTACGCAATCTATTAGGGGTGACAACCTTCTCAGGAGGTCATTCCCTAGTAAACAAGGGGTGCCCTCTGGAGTCAGTACTATGACCGGGTGTTTCACCTTGTGTCGCCCAATTTTGATGTCCAAATCTGCAGTCCCCTCGACAGGAATTTCCTTCCCGTCAAAGTTCTGCACTTGTCCAGGAAGAGAGGTGAGAGGAATACGGTAATTCTCCCCCCTTCCTGCATTTAGTTCCTCAAAGGCCCTTTTGGACAGAAGGGTAGCTTGGGATCCAGTGTCCACCAGTGCCAAAATTGTACCCTGCCCCTGTACTTGTACCGGGGCATAGTATCTTCCCTCCTTCTCCTCAAAGGGGGCACAGATAATGCACATTTTTGGACAATTGGTGGGCTAACTTTCTGGTTTTGGACATTGCTAGCGAAGAGATTTGGGCAGAATTCTGTTAAGAGCTTGGGGAATCTGAAAGAAAAAGTTGGCAACTGGAGATCAGAGCCATTGTGGGTTCCCCTGGTTCCGGTTCTGAGCCGCCCCCCCCCTTTTTGGAGTCAGTCACCAGGATGGGTTTGAACCAGGGGATTTCGGTATTGTGGGTTCTGGGATGAGATGATGGGCGGCGGTAGCTCAGTCTCCATATCTCCCCAGTCTGAATTGGCATCCCTTGGGACCCATTTCTCCTTGGGAGGAGTTCCCCCATCTCTGAAGGAGAAGATCCTTTTCCCAGGATCTTCTGAGGATCCCTCTCCCTCAAATTGGAAGACCTGTACCTCCTCCACAAAGTGGGTCTGTTTGGGTCCTTAGTTTCTCCTACCCCCCCCCTCTGCTCCTTGGGAGGCAGGCTTTCAGGGGCAGTAGATTGTGTTTCTGGTTCCTGGTTTTCCAGGGGCTGTTTACATGTTGGGAAGGAAGCTTCCTCCAAGGCTTTACACCCCCCTTCCCCTTGTGTCTCCTCCCCGGGAACCGGTGGGTTATCGGGGTGCTGCCCCCATCATTGTTCTGGAGCACCAGGTCCAGAGTTTGGGGCATTCTGCGGTGGCATGCTCATCTGAGGGTTCTGTTGAGCCCTCAGTATGTGACCCAGATCCCGTGCCATATTTTGGACCTGGCGCTCAAGTTGTGAAACCCGCTCAGGCTGATATGGGGCTCTATTTTCTCCCCTGGGCTGATCCCGGGAAGGGTAGCTATCCCTTCTCTGGTAGTACCCCTGGTTGGGAAGATTTTAGTACCCCTCCACCCTTGGCCTCCCCTCTCCCGGATTAGGTTGTCTGGGCTCAGGGAATTGAGGAAAGAAGAATGGATGATTTTGGGGCTAGAAATTGGGTGGATACCTGGGGAAAAGGTTCTGCCCAGTATTTGGTGAATTTCTGCCCTCCTGGGGGAAGTTGGGAAGGAAGTTCCCCGGGTCAGGTGCTTGGCTGGATCCCCCCACCTCGGGCTGGAGGAGTCTACACATAACCCAGGATTGGTCGGTTTCGCTTGTAGCGGGGACTTACATAGTCAGGGGAGCGGGGGACCCCAATTGTGGGACTACCTCCTTGACTCCCTGTCTGTGACTGGCCCGAGGGCCTTCTGGGCTGTGAATTATTTGGTGCAGGCAGGTTTTTAGGCCCCCCCATCTCTAAATCTAAAACAGGGGCAACCTTTACCTCTGCCACCTTGGCAGCAGCAGGGGTGCTGTTGGTTTTGCGGTTTTTCGGCGCATTATTTTTATTTTCGATGGGCTTCTGCACCTCATAGATCCGGGTAGCCTGTTCAATGACCCAGTCTAAAGATCTTTTCTCATGAAAATCTCTCACAAGCTGGGTCATTATGTATTTGGGTAAGGCATGGAAAAACGTATTGATACATTCTCTGCTATCCGTGCGCACCCTTCTGGTGGTCTGCGCAAACGCACACATTAATTCTTGCACAAACTCTTGTGGGGCCTGATCCTCCCACATTGCAAATTGTAGGCTGCCTTGCGAGCCTCTTGATGATTTCTGTACACAGAAAAATGTTTCAAGATGGCCCCCTGTATGTGGACCACCTTGAATGGTTTTGATCCTCCAGCCCCGCAAAGAAACTGGAGTATTCTGGTGAGAAGGTCCACTTTACATATTGAATACAGCTTTGGCTGTCCTTCAAATGGAAAGTCTCCATCGTTTGCTCATAGAGCTCCAAGTGTTCCCAAACAGAATACTTGGCGTTCGTATGATAAGGCGTGATGACACTCCTTATTGCCTTTATTCGTTTCAATGGGTCCTTAAGCAAGGCCCTTTTAGCCTTATTGGCCTTTTTGGTTCGGGTAACCCTGGTCCATTCATCCTCCGACTCAGAAGCGCTGCTCCCAGAGGTGCCCGTCTGATCTTCCAGGTTTTCCCGGATTCTGCGAGCCTGGGAATGGCTGGCAGAATGTGGGGACCTGGTCTCCTGTGTCCTGTGACGCTCAGAGGAGTCTTCAGATCCCTCCTTGCTACCAGGATTTGCTGGGTATCCCCCCCACTGACCTAACTGAGCAGAGGTTTTCAGGATGCCCTTAATGGGCCTACTCTCCTGGGGTTCCCCACTAAATTGCACTGTGCTTGGGTGCCCATACCCGGATGCCCGCCCATCCATTCCTGGGAGGTACTGGCCTATGAGCCCAATACTTCTAGCTGGATAGAAATCTGCCATCCCCGTGGCCCTGGGCTCATGTGCGCGAGGGCACATGGGGGTGGCAGAGTCCAGGGACTGGGAGAGATGAAGGCCTCTGGTACTAGGGCTCCTGAGTTTATGCTCAGGAGTTTCTCTTTCCCAGCGAATGTCATCTCTATCCGCCTCTGCTTCCTGTTGCAATGCAAGAGCCTACGCTTTCAGTTCCTCAGTTAAGGCCTTACTAGACTCTATCAGTCTATCCTGCATGGCTACCTGTTGCTGGAGCCTATCATTGTGCTGACAGAGAGCCTAATTTTCTCTCTGTGCCTCCTGATTGGTCCTGGAGTACTGGGCTAGTCTCTGCTGCAGGAGGGTTACCTCCTCAGTCCCATCTCTACTGGCCTGCTCCTTTCTTGCCAGAGCTCCTCCACCCCCCTGGTGTGCTCTAACAAGTTCTGGTGTTCTTTTTGGAGGTCACCCAGTCCCTGGAGGGCCAGGTGATTTTCTTCCATTTTCCTTTTTAAGTGGCAGACTTCCTGGCCTAAGGTATCCCTTTCCTGACTAAGAGCCTGCATCTGTGCCGCCAGGTCGTCCCTTTGCCTTTGGAAGGCACCAGCTTTCTGGTGTTCTTCATCAAACTCTGCCTGGGTATCCACGTCTTTCAAAATCAATTTATTGCTTTCCTCTTTCTCTCTGTCTAGTTGGATTTGCAGGGTGGCTACCTGCTCTGTGCATGCCCTGTTGAAATTGATCTGTTGCTCAAGCTTTTTCTGGCTCTGCAGTAAGGAGTCCAAACTGTCTTGGTGCTCCTTCTGCAAAGCCAGAATTCTGGTATCCTGGTCTGTCTTTTCCTGTTGCAGTATATCCATGTCCTCTTTTATTTTAATGATATACTGCCTACTATCATGTTCTGACTCCTGGCTCCTCTGCAGTCTCTGCTCAGAAGAGACCAGGTCAGATTGGGCCTTTTCTAATGCCATCTGTTGCCTATTTGCCAGATCTTGGCCTTCAGCACATTTGTCCTGAATGGCTCCCATATATAGATACAAATATGCAGCTATCCTAACCATCTTGTCGTGTTCATCTTTAACTTTAAGAGCAATGTATAATTCACTCAGGGCCACATGTAATGGACCCTGATCTCTCCATGTATCTGACCCTGTTTCAGTGACCTGTTGCGCGATTGCCTGAAACCAGACCGTTTGGTCCTGATGAGTCCACTCACCTCTCACAAATAGCTTATGTAAGAAGTGCTCTCTGGCTATTTTCATATCTACCAAGGTCGTCATTCTGGAATTTGAGTTCCTTCCTGACTTACAGAAGTTTGTATTTTATTTTGCAAAACAGACCGTTTCCTTAGAGCGTTCCTTTGAGGGATGCTTTCACAGTGTAAAACAGCGTGGTGATCTAACCGGATATGTGTATCTGGTCAGTTGGCACACTGTATTAATCTGCACAAGTGGTAAACCTAACCCAGAATATCCCGGACGAGCCTCCACTTTTGTAAGCGATATTCAATCAACACTACAGCCAAGTCAATGCCTAGTCTGGGATGCTGAGGAAAACCCTTATTGATGTATTTTTATATCCAGTTCAGTACTCTGGATGACAACCCTTGTATAACACCCCCCTCTTAGAATCCCCCTGACCCACTGAGCCAAGAAGTAGGTTTGTTTGCAAATTAAAAGGTTTATTTGGACAATTCAACAATATATATCTATCACACTTTATAAATAAATTGATAACTGATATCACACTTCAGAATATGACCGTGATCAACAATGGATAATGTTACAGGGGTACACTGATTTGGTTACTTAGGAGTAGTGTAGAGGATGAGGTAGCTGAAAATGCTTGGTGGTTTCAAGGAAGTGCAAGGTGGAATAAAATGCAGTACAGAAATACTTGATATGATTTTAGCAAAAGATAAGATAATCACTTTTTCTCTGGCAATTCACCTCCCTCCCCTATGCAATGTAAGAAATGGAAGGAGATGGAAAGAGGAGCACACAGTTCTCAGGAATGCAATCAAATACAATACGAAATTCAATTCCCCCCCAGCAAGCTTAGAGGAAACAGGTAGGAGTTTGAAACACAGGCCCAAAATGCTTTTTAAATGTGATGGCAATGGATGGGAAAATGTGCCAACTGATTTTAATTCCCTCTAGAGATTCAGCGTGAGTGGGAGTGGGAGATGCGTGTTGGTATTAGTTCAGGCTCACTTTAGCAATGCTCTGAGTTATTACCAAGTTGCAAACGGATTTTAACAAAAGAAAGAATGGAGCTGCTATTTTGACAAGTGGAGAAATTGAGCCAAAATCGCAAATCGCAGTAAATTTCGCAAGTGCGTAAATCGTGATTGCGGAAAAAGTATAAGGAGTAGGAAGTCGATTCTAGGTTCGTTGGAAAGCTTAGATTCTAAGCTTTCAGAGGAAAGGTACATCTCGTTCCTAAACGGTTCAAGAGATACGGACGATTTAATAAAGGTAGATTTTCGGATTTAAAGTAAACTCAAAATGAAAGGTGACAGCTTGCAGCTGCAGAATTGACAGGTGAAAGTTGTGCAGCTTTAAAAATAACAGATGACACGATTTCTAGGAGGCTGTTCTAATTAGGTTAAAATAGCTTGAATTAGATTATTTTAACTAAGAGATTGGGTTCTGCACAGTTCTGGCGGATACTCACTCCTAATTTTGGGCAGGAATGGGCCTCGCCACGGATCTGGTCAGGTTTTGGACTGGACTCCGGTTCTGGTCTTGGCACTTCTTAGCGATCTGGGTCAGCTCTCTGGATACAGCGGCCTGTGGTTCTCTGGATCTCTGGTCTGCTTCCTGTCCGGATCAAGTGGATTCTGGATGTAACACTGCTTTCTGGGTACTGGCAAAAGTTCTTGGCACAGAATTCAGACAGCTCGCCCAGTTGTGGAATAGTTTGCAGATGATTTTAAGGATGCTGAGGCCTGCTGAGAAGAGTTCTCAGTTTGTGGGTTTAGGCCCTTGCTTTAAGTTCTGAAGTAAAGTTCTGGTCTTTCGAGATTGATGGATGTGAAGTCTGGAGTCTCCCGGCAGAGCGTCCCGCAGAAATGGAATTGAATGTCCCTACCTCTCCCAGCAGTCTCTTTTTATGTGTTTTGAAAATGGGTGTGTGCCTGGGCCTAGCTAAGCCTGCCCCTCTCACTTATCATTGGCCAAGCTTTCCTCTCTCCCTTGATTGGGGGGAAGAAATGGATTGTCATCATGATGAGGTCAGTTTATGGGTCAGAGGATCCTCCCCTGGTCAATTTGCCCACAAATCTATATTTGATTCAAATACATATTTATCTATGTACCATTTCTCTCATATTATAGGTCCAGTTAACATATTTTCTGTAGCACCAAACCATCCGATCCCTGTCTTTGTACGATGTCGTGTCCACTGATGACAGAATTCTCCCCTTTTCATCCAGATAACGACCTCTAAACCTTTCCAGATTTTACACAAATGTGCACCAGGGATATGGGTTTCAGATGATAAAGTGTCAGATTTTTAACATGCAGACATTTGGAGTAACAACCTTTTTTTCCGCTACTATCCCCAGGAACATACCACAGGGTCCTAACACCTCTTAAAATGTGCACCGAAAAATCACAAGAATAATGGTATTATTTATATAATTTGACCAGTCCGCACTGAGTTATCTATCTTTTTAAAATTATGCCCTGGTCAAAAAGGGGTGTGGCTTCCCACATCACAGGGTGGAATAACTGGTTTATCCACTTCCCCCAAGCTCAGCTGCTTGCAGAGGCACTGCCCCTCCCAGTTTCCCCGTAGAGGAAGCCACTTTACGGCCCCGCCAATATAACATTTGCCTGAGCCAAAGAAGGCCCATTGTTCAATTTCCTGCAGTCCCCAGCTGCCACTCCCCTTTTAATCAACAGGGCCATGTGACCTCGTTTTTGTGGGGCAGCAGAATGCAGCCAGGCCTGGGAACACACCTGTTGATCCAGTTTCAACTCCTGTCGGGGGTAGTTGTCAGGCAGAATCCAATTTCATTAAGCCAGGTTTCAGCTAAATGTCACTTTTTGTTCCCAGTTTTCTACATTCAAATCAAACTGACAATTTTTACACATGCAGCTAGAATGCTGATTCTAAGTTCAAAACTATGACATTTCAACAGTTACAAACTATGTGACACTCAAAAGTAGGTCCCTCATTTAATTTAAACATTTCGATTTTAGTGGTTTTCAGTTCAGTTTAACTTAAGCTGCTGACCTCCACAGCTCAGCCAGTTTTGTTATGAACATGGTTTTGGGCTCTTTTTCTTTCCAGATTTTGTATGTACACAAAACTTCATTCTGCCAAATGTCTGCTGGTGTTCAGTGAGATTTTTGAATATCCTGCAATGTTTGAAAATAGGCATTTTGAGCTTGCATTCAGAGAAACCAAGGTGATTTCAAAGGGCTTTTTAAGCTAACAGGCACTGCTGTTTTTCCTTTGGCACACATTCCTCTCATGGCACCCCTGGCCCATCACACTCGCACTGGTGGCTGGAAGGTTAGGCGACCATTTTGGTGTGCGCACAAACTGCGCGGTTCTCCTATTCTGGCGTGAATGTGGGCGGCGATAGCTCATCCCCACATCCACCCAGTCTATTGATTTAGTTTGTTCTGGGATAGAATAATGGGCGGCGACAGCTCATCCCCACATCTACCCAGTCTATTGATTGAACATGGGTCAAAACCCTTGACAAATGTCATTTGCTAAAAGACTGCACACCCTTATTATCATATAATATCATAGCTCTATAAGAAACCTGGTTTACTACAGTGCCTCTATGGAATACTATCACCTGCAATTAAGGTAATCAAAGGTAGACCATGCTCTGGGCTAATGGTAGCTGTTAGGCTTGAGTCTGGATTTAGACTTTTTCCATGGGTGCAACCAAATCCATTCTTACAGATGGTTAAGATAACATTTGATAGTGGCACGATAGCCCTAATAACCGTCTATCATAACCCTATGGGACTGGCAGACAAGACATTTTTCATAGAGTTGGAGAAAGTGTTAAACATATATCCCAAACATCTGAGATGATGAATATTTTTATTGTTGGTGATTTGAACTGTTTGGCAAAAACATCTAACAAGAAAAATAATTCATGTGTCAAATGGGAAGAAATTATGGAAAATTGTAACTTATTGATGCTCCATGGGTCTATCAAGAGCGATATCCCAGCCCATTATGCTTGGTAGAGAGGTACGAATACCTCCATAATTGATTATATGTATGTTGATAGTACCACATTTAGTCTAGTGACAGCGTTTGAAGTGCAGCATAGTCCTAACAGTGATTATGAAATGCTTACCGCATACCGGTATTCCAACAGTGCAAAACTGGACTCTTATACTACTAGATACACACCACAATATAGTGTAAACAATTCACAAATTAGATTCCGATGGAATGTAAAGCTGTTAGATAGTATAAACAGAGAACTTCTGAGAGTGAATGCAGGATCCAATTGGGAGGATCACACATATATCTCAGCTTTACACTTATATAAACTGAATTCCTGCTCCACTACTCAGAAGAGGCACCCATTGAGACATGGCTTTAACAGAGAATTGCAACAGCGAAAAACAGAATTCCTAAAAGAGAAGAGACTGGTCCTGTGATTCCCACTCCTGTAAGATTTGAAGCTCTTAGAGCTATAAAGAATACATATAGAAACTGGATCAGAGCTCATAAGACTTGGCTGTACCAAAATGATGGAGAAACGATGCTGGCAGCCATAAGATCCAAAAACACAGCTGAAATCTAGGGTCTTTTAAATGAAGCAAACCATCTAACTCAGTACCCAGTCCAAATAAATGGAGTCCTAGAAGCAGATTGGATACTGCATTTCACAACTCTGTACTCCAACACTGAATTGAAAGAGTTTGAAATTCAAAACTCAGTACAGAGATTAAATCAAATGCAGATATTAGAAGAAAACGTTCTATACTGTATCAACAATTCTAGTAACTCCAGGGCTCCTGGGCCTGATGGATTCAGCAACTACATCCTTAAACAACATCCTCAGTTATGGGCTAAGATCTTTAATAATATTTTCACCCAAATACTTGAAATTAACATAATTCCAGAGTCCTGGCGAAGATCGGTAATAGTACCTATTTTTAAAAAGGGCGATTGCGCCAGTCCGTCCAACTACAGGCCAAATGCCCCTTTACATGTAACAGGCAATATCTTTGCCCGTTTTATCCTGAAGGACCTCAATGAATGGATTCATAACCATTCATTACGTGACCCGTGTCAGAATGGATTTATTGCTGGTTTGGGAACCTCAATTAATTTACTAACCCTGACATCTATTATAAAACATAATCAAGCTAACAATCATTATAATTTGTATTTGTCGACCTATGGCAGCTTTCGACTCAGTGTTGCGTAAATTGCTGTTAAGGAAATTGGTACAAGAAAACTGCCCGACCCACATTATTACACTCTTCACACATATACCAGCATTTGAGAGAGACTAAATTTGGAGGGTCTTTTATCATCATCAATTAGGACCTATAGAGGGTTGCGACAAGGCTGCATTTTAGCTGCTGCATTATTTTGTTTTTCCATTGCTGATATGTGCAAAGCCTTCAGCGAAATCTAATCAGACGCACCAAAGTTAGATCTTAAAAAAACACCTGCACTTCTTTATGCAGACGATTTAGTATTGATATCGAAGACTCCAGCTGGGCTACAAAAACTTTTAGATGCACTTTCTGATTATGTTGATAGAAATCTATTAACAATCAACTTAGAAAAAACTAAAGTAATGACATGCAACTCGACTATAAAATCTAACTGCAGAAACTTCAAATGGACAATACAAGGGAAGCAGCTTGAATTTGTCCGAGAATATGTAATTTGGGTGCTGCTATCTCTGGTGTTACAAATACAGCACAGATGACAAACTGGAAGACAAAATTGAATACAATGATCTCCCAATCACTAATCATTCAGGCTAAATTTGGAAAATTCTTTATTATTCCAGCTTTAACATACTTCAGACAAAAAGTTACCCTAATTCTACTACATTGATCAGAAACCTTACCAGTTTTACCAGAATCTGTATGGGAAAAATTTGAAGCCAGATTTTGAAGACGTATCCTTGGCCTCACAGGTTGTACACTAATTGCGCTGATTTGTAACAAACTTGGATTAACATCGCTATATGCCCGATACAATTGGCAAACAATAAACTTGTTTAGAAAGTGCCTCCTCGCATACAATTCAGAGATGCTGATAGAGTCCTTAGCTCGTTACCTTCTGCAAAAAGATAATTTTGCGGAAAATTGGTGTCAAGAAGTAATAAATGTCATAGCCTTTGCAGATGCTTCAATTGAAGTATTAACACAAAATCCCATATGCGTTAAAACAAAGTTTTTTCAATGGGACTGGGCAAGAAATAGATCTATGTGCCTTCGGTATCAAGATTTTGATGGTAATGTTTTTACAGCTAAGAAATGTAGTCTACCAGGACACTATATGATGCAATCTCCATCCTTGTGACACAGATCAGACTTCTTAAGAATAAGATTAAACCTATGGCCCACACAAAAAGTCCCTGCCAAACGTAAGCTCATCCTATCACAAGAAAAATTCTGCCGAGTATGCAAAAATGAAAGACAAGTGGAAACTCTAAGACATTTAATAGTAGAATGCCAAGAATTATGTAACGCAAGACTACTATACTTAAAACCTCCACTAAAGGAACATAAGGATGTAACTATGGACACTCTCTGGTTAATGATTATGTCTGGATTATCTTTACCTCTGAGAATTGGCACCATTCGGTTTTTAAAAAACATACCAGAGCTTAATACCAATATGAAAGAAAACGAAATGAATTGTGATGCTGTGTAACTTTTATTTTTATTTTTAATGTACTCTACAATAAGCGTAATATTATGTATAATTTTCAACTTTAAAATGTTATGATGATGTTGAGTATAATTGTATAAAACAAATTGTAAAGTTCACTAATCTCAGCTAAAACAATAAATAACATTTTTTTTAAAAGTATGTAGCTGACATTGGGGAATGTTTAGAAAAAACTTAATTTGTCCTGCTTTGCATAAGAGGGTTAAAAATTATATGGCTCGCCTATGCTGATGGTTTTACTTTATTTGACAAAACACATCTTGGTTTGCAGCAACTTTTTCTTTATTTATTCTATTTATCTTACTGTTGATGCCCTGTACTGCACTGCCCTCTCCCCTTCCCCCTGCCTTTCCCCCCTTCCCCTGTCCACTGCACTTGCACAATCTCAATGTCACCTGGCCTAGTAAGATCGTTGTCTGTCTTCCATCTGTTTCCCCTCCCTTGCCTCGTTGATTCTTGAAACACTTGTGTATGGGCACATTATGAACGCCATATCATACCATATTATATCATATCATATATGGACGTGAATAAACTATAAATAAATCCTGTAAACAATAACGTTCTAAAAATGTGCAGGAGAAAACAAAAATGTCATTTTGTGTAGTTTATTAAAGACCCAGGTCTTGAAACAGTGGACAATTTAGTGCCCCTGGGCTCTATCCGATATTGGCCCATCCGCATAAAACATTTTTGCATGATTTTATAAAAAGAAAAGTCGTTATATTAGCTGCCCAGATGGAATGTATCAACAGAAAGTATGGGACGTGTTCCTTATTACCTAAAATAAAGTTCTATAAGTAGAAAGTTGTTCCTAAGCTTCTTTATGGCATGGAGGTGTTGGCTACTTGGCTGGGAGTCGAATTGGAGAGATTTGAAGTGATAGTCTGGCGGACAGTGTTTTACCATCTCCCGAAATGTGAACTGTTAGAGGCAATACCATGGGAATTGGGCTTGCAGTCACTACGGAGTAGAGCAATTTGGAGACAGCTTCCCTTTTTATGGAAGCTGCTGCTCTCTCCCCCAGATTTGTTGTACACATATCTGAGCTGGGAAAGCTTGGCAGGGCGGGGATCTCCTGTAAGGGATTTTGTTGAGCATCCCAATAAGCATCTTGATGACTTAAACTTGACACTTGAAACCTTGAAATTGAATCCAGGGAAGGTTAAACTGGCTGTTCCTCTGAATGCTTGGATTGTTAATGGGTATAAATGAGTAAGGTATTAACCATACAGTTGCTTACATTTTATAGAAAAATGAGCAGGGATGGGGGAATCATATGGTTATAGATTCCCTGACAAGCAGATTAGGAATGATTTTATCAGATTCCGTTTTAACTAATGAAATTGTATATACACGAAATCTGTGCCCAAATAATAATTTAGCTCTATGTAGTATTTCTAGGGATGACCAACAATTTAAAACATCTGCCTTTATTATGTCCTGAATGGCTGATTGTTTGGATCTTAATTTTTGGCAAATTTGGTAGTAATTTAGGGTTGATGTTGAAAATCTATGTTTGGCAAAGTTTAATGGGGGTTCTGTTGCCATGATTGTGGAGGTTGTGAGATTTGAAAAAAATAATTAATGGCATTGTATAATATTAGTCTGTACGTGTGCCTATTTATGTGAGTGCTTTCTTGTATGGATTTGTTATGTGCAAATTGTAAACATTGCACAGGTGAAATTTCCTAAATGTCAATGTCTGTAGAAGGACAAACAACATATCTCTCCCAATTGCAATAGAATTGTACAGGACATCTTTTGTTCAAGCAATTTTAAGGGTCACAATAGTGACCACAACAATGCGTTTATGGCCTGTCAATTCCTGGTCATTCTCCTGACATCTCCTTTTGTAGAAACAAGCACAGAAATCTAAACGTTCCGGAAAAATCTATCTGAAAATCCATACGGTGTCCTGATTAATGAACTGATCATGCCTATTCATCTATTAAACTTTTTGTAGTTTTCATGCTCACCATTTATTGGTGTAAGTGGTTTGCTCCCACTTGTTCAGTGAAAGAGCAGGCAGGATGTTATGAGGCCCCTGGATGCATCATTGGATAGACACCATGTCTGCTGTGCAGTAGTTTGCACGCAATAACACATGCACGTTGAGTGTCATTAAATGTGCAGCTTTATTAAACATCATGCCCCTTTATCAAGCATTTAACCTCAGCAAGTGCCTGATTATCCGCACTTTAAACAAACCCACCCACAAGCTGAAAGGAGCAGCCTCTTCCATTACCATACCACATGGTCAGCAGTGGATCAAGGTACCCGCTGAAGTAGTTTTCATTCTCCAGCACTAGAGGGCAGTCTGGAAGTCAGCAAGACTGTATATGTATGCAAAATTTCCTTTTTTGTAGTGCTTATAATGTCATATTTAACCGCAGTTTCCTATTTACATTTCGTTCTAGGCTTACATGAAGGAAGAAATAGATGGGGAGTTCCACCGAGCAAGCACCAAGCGATATACTGCGGTTGAGTCCGTAAGTAAATATACATGTGTGCTTTCTTCAAGAATTCTAACCTTCAAACCTCAAGGTGCTAACACAAAACAGAGCTTCACACCATGTCTATTTTCAAAAGCACATTTCTAATGCTGCAACCTAGCAAATCTACCCATACATCTTTCCAACCGGGATCAGGAGGCCATGTTTTAGGGTATCTTGGTCTCAGGGATTAGGTTTACGTGTTGTGATGTAGACTGTTTTACTGCTGTTAAGTTTTAATTTGGCTATTATATATACTGTTGTGATGCCCAATTTAATGAAATCTCCAGTGCACCTTTTGTCAATGTGTGTGTATTTAGAGTGTTTCTCATCATCTTCAAGGGTATCTGAAGTATCTCCATGATATAATAATATAGCCTTATACACTTCGGTAGGGGTCATTATCATTGTATAATGACCTGCCACCAAGTTATAGCCAGGTTAAGTTGGGGAAGGGTCATCATCCCAAGTGATAATGACCCATCCATAGGTCGATAAGTCCATTAGCGCAAAGTGGTAGAAGCAATACAAGTGTTGGAGTCTTGGTGGTGAAGTAAAAATGTTACTTTATTTGTGCCTAGACTAAATAGACAAACTAAGATAGTAAATTAAATATGGTTTTAGTTTGTAGTTTTTAAATACTTTGTATTCAGAAGTTAAGCATTTTATTTGCAAACTTGGTTGAAGTGACACAGGTTTAACATGAGCATGAGAGGTGTCATGTAAAGGTAAACCGTTTCACTATAAAAGAATCAAAGCATGTCCCCTGTTTTAGCTTTCTCTGTCATGTGTTACATAGGGTATTGCAGCAACAACAAAAATGTCCTCGCAGAGAGGTGTTTTCTTGTTGAAATATACCTTGCCTGGAAGTGGCATTGCTGTTTCCTTGTCTGCGTGTTGCTTTTTTTTATTTTTTTATTGAGTAAATGCAAATCTGAGACAGGAAACACATAGTCAATCACTTTTCTGTGTTTACTTTGTGTGGGTGCCAACTAGGCTTGACCGATGTAGACGGTGGAAATGACCATGTTACATTGAAATGGTCAGGTTTGAGTTACATGGCACTGATTTCAGAAAATCCACTGTCTTCTATTGAGTGAAATTTTGCCAAAAGAAAGTTGTATTGCATTAGACAAAATTGAGACACACTTTAATTACCCCATCCCATCTTTTGACCCAATTATTGTGTATTTATAGTGAACTCGTATTGTTTTTATATTTGTGAAATCGAATACAATTTATTTTTGCATATGATTGTTTGGGTTGCCCCAGGAAGGAAACATAATGTATAATTGATAATATAATGTTTTAATGCAAAGGATTAGTTGTGGAATAGCCAGCAAGACTAAGTTGTGAAGTGTCTCCCATGTGCGCTGTTTTTTGTTGATTTATATCCTGGTATAGAGAGATATTGGTCCAGGCCCCACCTTTTTTAGGTCCCCTTCTCTGTAGTGCCAGGTCGCACCTGAAATGCAAGCAAGTGAATGTTGACCTGTGATATAAACATCATACGCCCATGCTAAGAATTAGTTCTGATTAGTCATTTATAATAAGCAGTCAATTAACAAAGCTTTACTTTTAGGCTGAAGGCATTCTCAGAGTAATTTGTCGCTAGCAGCTGAGAACCCCAAATCCTTCCTTTTAGAAAAGCTTATGATCAACCAGGCAATCGGACAGCTCGTCGCTCTCAAAGGAAAACAATGTCAAAACAAACCAGGCTTAACCAGCTCTGATTACACACAAAATGAAAGGTGGAACCGTTAGTCATAAAAGTAAATCACCCGTAGAAACAGTAAGGGAAAAAAACAAACTATTCTTAGACCATTTTCAGAAATCATTACACTAAAATGAGGAGCATCTGACCATGATGTGTACTTGACCTTTTTCCATAAAATGAACCTCACATTTTCTGATGGGGCTTCGTACCACACTGTGCGTCAACTATTACCACGTTAAGTAGTCATATGTAATGCCTGCTGTTTGGAAATTGAACTTTCCTTTACTTTTTAGAATCAGGCTGTAGGAGCTGGGAATGTCAATGGAGGACGGACATATAGCAGTCAGGTAATATTTACGCAGAGGAGTGACTGCATTGAAATTGTCATTTTGTAAAATAATTCAGGAGCTTGTGAACATTTCCAATCTATTCAAAAGAGAATCTTATTCTGTAAAAATGTACAATGGCACACAATCTATATCTCGATGTTTATCCCGAGAGTTACACCACCTTCTATGTATTGTTACAGTTAACATCACACTCTTTATCTATCTCAAGAGTTACACCACCGGTAAGTGTCTCAATAAATTATGACCACACTCTGTATCCTACATGTTGCACCACAGTCTCTATTTTCCAATACAAAATCACACTTGTGTATAGGCGCTTTATAAAGGCCATATCATGTCATATCACGCTCTGCAATGTAACAGTTACTTCACCTACTCAGTGTCTTGATAAAGTAATGCTACACTATGTATCCCATGAGTTGCTATAGACTACACTACTTGTGGCATGATAATGTAACACCACACTCACTATCGCAAGGGTTAAACCATCTTCCCAGTGTGTCTATGAATCAACACCAGACTCTGCATCCTGAGTATTTCATCACACTCTCTCTTTTTTGGTACATTGACCCAGAGCTCTGTATCACAAGTGTTACTCCATGGTATGTGTCTCATGAAAGAAACACTACACTCTGAATCCCTAGAGTTACAATAGACAGCACTCTTGCTGTCTCTCAATAAAGTAGCACTACACTCTGTACCTGAAAGTACACTGCTCTCTCGGGTTACTCAATAAACCAACACAAGACTATGTATCGTGATTCCTTCACCACACTCGATGTATCTTCTTACAGTATCATACTGCTCTATATCCTGGCAGTTACTCCACTCTCTATGCATCTGAACAGCGTAACACCACCCTCCAAATACTGAGAATTACTTTAGCCTGCACTTTCAGTTTCCTTAAAAAGTAGCACCACACTCGGTATGCCAAGTGTTACTCCAACCAAAGTTTCTTGATATAGCAACACCATGCTCTGTATCCAAAGAGTTACTATATACTGCACTCTTAGTGCCTTGAAAAAGTAGCACCACATTCTGCATTGTAATCATTGCTCCCCCTTCTGTGTCTAAATAAAAGAACACGTCACTCTATATATCATGCGACTTACATCACCTGCTCTGTGTCTCAATGAATTAATATCACACTCTGTATCCTGAGTGCTACTGTAAACTGCCCTCTCTGTGTCTTGATAAAGTAACACCACTCTATGTAGCCTGTATTACAACACCCTGTGTCTTGATCAATTAGCGTGCCACTTTCTGAATCAATTAAATATATGGAATTAGTAGCAGTACAGTTGCAAGGCAACATTACTACCCCTGCCTGCAAACAATTGCTGATGCAGAAATAGCTTAAAAGTGCCATTATGCAATGTTTTCTTACACACTCACACTAAGTTTGATCTCACTGTTGTGACAAATATCGTCTTACTACAGTGTTCCTACACACTACACTACTGCTAACAATAGGTTGGACGCGATTCTCAAACTCTGATTTCTGATCTTCCCAAATCTTCTTCTCTTTTTCTGAAATCTCCTCTGATCTCTCTAGCTACATTTTCAAACTGTTCTCCTACCATTAATTGGATGGCTTTGTACTCTCTGATGCTAAACTCTACCAATACCGAGGTACTCTTCATCCCTGCAAAATACTCTCATCTCTTCCCTGCCTATCCAGTTCCATCTTGACACAGTCCCATATTCTTCTTCAACTAGAACCTCAGCATCATCTATGACCCTTCTCACACCTTCTTTACTTTCATCGCCCAAACTCTAACGGTGGCTCATCTCAACCTCCTAAATATTAGGAAAATTGGGCACCTCCTTCCTTTCAACACTGCCAAGCATCTCTTAACCGCTTGTGACTTCTACAAACTGGACTACTGTGCCAGCATACTCTTTGGTCTCCCCAACTCTGCTTTCTGTCCCCTTGACATGATAATTAACTTCACTACCAGGTCTTTCATTGAACTTTCACACTTACTTCCTCTTACCATCTCCAAGCTGGATGGCTGATGATGCAAAACAGGGCCAGATTGAAATTGTTTCTCCTGGCACAGAAATCTATCCACTATAAGGCACCACTGTATCTAGCCAACTCTACAGGCCTTCTCATAATCTCAGCTCTACCTCTACGACTACACTTGTGGCACCTCACCCTTCATGTGATTCCTCTTGCTTCTGTTATTTCTCTCTTCTTGCTCCACTTGCATGGATTTCTTTTCCCACGGACATCCAGGAAACAGCCCACACCAATGTATTCAAAAGCAAACTAAAAGCCTACTTCTTTGCCTCTGAGTTCCCCTCTTAACCTACCTCGCATCTGCCTTCAACAATGTCCTTCACCTCTAACCTCCCTCTGTCCCTCCCTTTCTCTGCCTCCACTCTAGCCCTTCACCCATCATAGTCAAACCCCTAACACAGCTGGCTGTACAGCCTACCAGCACTTACAAATGGCCAATGTTGGTTGTCAATAGTCTATTTAAGTACACTCATGTATTGTCCCCGGTGACTGTACCATTTACTCCCTTCTACAACTTGATCACAATGTCATTCAAACTCACCTTATTGTAAGTAGCTCACTGCTTCCTGTCAAATCTGGTTTCTTATCAATTGTCCATTCTTTTCAGATAAAAAGAGCATTCATCCTCCCTGTATATAAACAATGAATGTATTTCATCTCTTATGCCAAAAAAAGATGCATTCAATTCAGAAAGAGCATTTGAATGTGTGTATCATAGATGAACATGTTCAAATGCCCTTTTCGTCTACTTTGCATTTATGAAAGGTCAACCATTCCATTCTCCTAAAGTGACCTCCCCCCTCATGGACTAGCCCTCCCAGGTTCTACTGGGCTCCTTCCCCTCACACCTTGCTAAGAAGGCCCACTTTCAACTTCACCTCCTTTGAGGCAGTATCCCTTTCCTCACCTTCCCCCAGGAGTTTAATGTCACTAGAGCTCTGGTCCTCTCCAGGCTGGATTATTGCAACAACCTCTTTCTCAACCTACCTCTTTCTTCCCTCCGCCTTCTCCAACTAATCGAGAATAGGGCTGCAAGATTTATCCTTGTCTTCATGCCCAGGGACTATCTATCCAGCTGTAAAGTCTCTCCACTGGCTCCTGGTTGCTGCAATCGCCAAATTCAAGACCCTTTGCATCATCCATAAGGCTGTCTGGGGCCTGGGACCATGCAACCCTCAACTCTCAGATCCCCTCAATCTTCTTGCTTCCATTCTCTGCTGGTCAAACGCATTTCCAAGCAGGGAGCTGGATGCAGATCCCTCCCTTCGGCTGGCTCCCTCCTCTGGAACAGTCTCCCTCTCCTTCTCCATCTTGAACCACATCACCTCAGGTTCTGCAAACAACTCAAGACTGTTCTCTTCTCCTCCTCCTTCTCTCTCTCCCTCCCATGCTAACCCTTACCTCAGCTGCTGAGATTGGCGGCCTGTGCCTCAAGAGTCCAATAGGGTCCTGGCCATTTTCCCAATTGACACCAGCTTCGACTCCCCACCCCCTGAACCACCCACTTGGCCTTCACATACTAGTTGGGTGGCTTTTCTCAGCCCTGCACTTATGAGATGGGTGTCAGACACCCCTCTTAGCTTGGAATGCCTACACCCATGTGCTTACCGGTTTCCCCCCCCCCAACAGGCATCCTGGCACTCCCCCCCTTCTCAGGGGTCCTTACCACTTACTCCCTCGCCCCCCACTCTCCTTCACCTTTTCTCTGCACTTGCACGTTCTAATGTCACAAGGCCTACTAGGGACGCTGTTTGTTGTTTTCTCATTTATTCATTGTCACTTCCATGATTTATTTTCTCCCTTGTTCCCTTCCCTTTTGCCTTGTGGCGCTTTGAATCACTCTCTTGTTGTATAAGCGCCATATAAATTACCAATGCATACAAATACAAATGAATAAATAAGGGGCTGTTTCTGCCAATTTCAGTGTGCATCTAGAATTCAAAGATGGGAGGCACATTGGCATGTGCAGAAAACAAACACATTCCAAACAGCGGATGCGTAAAAGCATGGCCGGGTCATCTTTTTACTCTCTTATCAATGTTTTAAGTGTGACACCAGCAGTTTGAAATGTTGCTGTACCACTTGCATTACTATCCCCATGCAGGAATAGACATACTTATATTTTATTTGTACATTTGACAATGGGGGACCTTTATAAGGCCTGTCAGAAGTGTCTGAGCACCTATAAAGATGTAGAACAGTATAGGAAGCCAACAGGTAAGTGTGCATAGACACAAAAGTTGGGTTGTATGGAAAAGCAGAACATTCCGTATTCTCCAACACGGATGCATGCATGTTCTATTATTATGCTACTCTCCCTTGTAAAACGACTGCCGACCTGCATCGTTTTCCTAAAAGTGGTGCTGATTTACAGCAATTTTATTGAACAAGTTGGAACACTTTCATCAAATTGCACTACTTTTGTGTGCACTAGTAAGTCAACATGCTCCACCTGTGAAGTCCAATGGTGCTAAATTAGAAGATTCATTATGACCCTGCCAGTCCGGAAACAAAGGTGCCGGTAAGCTTACCGGCACTGTTGTGTCTGTACCAGCATATAACAGGTCTGCCTGCTGGAGCCACCGTTCCTGACAGGTCTTAACCTGCTGGGCACAATGACCATGGTAGGCAGACCGGTCACAGTGCTTCTGTGTCCCCACTCCCATAGTATCCTATGGGACGCTATGGGAATGGTGACTTACATTTTACCGGCACCTAACTTTCTGGGCTGCTGCAGTTTTAATCTGCCTGTGGTACCTGGAAGTCAAGTGCCAGTAAATATTTACGGGTCCGACTGAAACCTGCCAGTATCACCGGCAGGATTACCGCCAGACCCGTAATGAGGTCTATTCTTTAAATTGTAAACTCCGAGCAGTGGGTGCCTGTCTCTTCGCCACTGGCATCCACTTAAGAGGCCGATTCTGAGCTCATAATCAAAAGAGTGTGAAAATACAACATTCTTCCCTCCAGTTTCCAGCACCACCATTCTGACATGGGTGGAAGTATTGGAGGCGAAATATCATGCTTTCCAGCAGCAAGAGCTGCTAAGGTCACTTGTTGTGTGGAAACATGTGCTCCAGTGGCATTGAAAGCATTTTTAAAAGACTGCCACTTTTCTAATTTAAGTACGTTTTCTTAAACTTTCATTAAACTAGAAAAGTGGTGCTGCAGTCTAAGACATGCTATATTTATGAAGGGAAAAAGTGTGCAGTGGAGTTTAAAGGACCCTTAGAGGTGTCGTATTGTAATTCCTTTTATTGACGTGCTAAACCAGGACTGTTGGGAGGAGAATCCCCTCAATGTGGCTGCCCTGCATTCCTGATGGCTGCTAGGGCTATTGACAAGCCATACATCAGACACATGCAAAAGCAGAGGCTTTCATGTACCAGCACCACATTCTTTCTTTATCAGAACATGGTGTTGGTAAGTAAAGAGTTCCTCCTTCATGGAAGAACACTTTCTTATCTTTGCACACACCACAGCATTGGCCCCTAAGTAATGGAATGTGTTGAAAGTTCAAATGCACTTACTCACCGTGCACTTCTGACATCCCACTATGAATGGCTGAGATATCTATATTGAGCCTTCTGTGTCTTTGTAGACTAACAATCCGCACTCTGCAGCTTCAAGGCGTAGCATGGTAGATCACTCTGGGGAAGATTATCATATTTGCTTCGTGCAGATTTTTCCAGTGTCTCCTGTTTCCAAATCAGTCTCTTTGGTAGCAGAGTTCGGCAGACAACCAGAGTTGCCTCGAGCAGACTGGTGATTGCTTTCGGGATCCTCTGAAGGAATACCATACAGCACATATGTAGCATCTACTGAATATAGGCTTATGGGAACATGCATAAATGGGCACTTCATATTAGGGGTGTACCGAAAAGTAGATTTTAGTATTCGGCCGAACATCGAATAGTTGGACAAGTATCCGGACGGAGCCGAATACAGAGCCAAATGGTTGCATTTTTAGTAAATAAAGTTATGTAGATAAGAAAAACACGTTGTAAATTAAAATCACACTTTATAATATGCATATCCATGCTTTATTCTGCATTTCTTTTTGTTGTCTATGGAAAATGTGCGAACGATGTACATGTTTATTTTATTTATTTGTTACAATGGTAAATCCATTTAGTCCAATGTTTCTAAATCGTAAACTTTGATCTCCTTGTCTTTATTACACAAATATCCCTCTTTTTAACACTAATGTTTGGAGGAATATTTCTGCTGCCACAAACTGGGGCATGTTTTGCTTAAACAAATATATCCAGGCTATATAGTTACATCTGTCACTTTTACTCAATTCAATGGGACTCCGTTTGGCAACATGAGAGAGGGATGGAGGGCAAGAATTGTAAACTATGTTTCAATAGTAAAAGCACACCTCTGCTGCAGGTTCACTTCCCACTGGGTCATCATACCTTCTTTATAATCTTGGCCTGCAAGCTGAATCGAGCTGAATACAGTTATTTGCTGCAGGCACACTACCTCCTGAGCAATTTTACTCAGGGTTTGGAACTTACTGGGATCTCTGAAACAGCTATGCTAATTCACTTAATTATAATATTTGGATTTGGTGGTATTGGAACCTTTACCTTTAAGATTGTGAAAAGGTCATTGACAAAGAACCTAAAGAAAAAACTGTTTCCCAATAGTGACTTAATTATCTATTGTTCCAACTCAATGGTTTAAAACTGCAAAGTACAGGGGAGACCAGACATACATAAAATAATATTGAGAGTTTTGCTTCAGCTCACCCCTCCCCAGCAGACCACCAGATGAAAGTCTATATGTCCAGCACATGAAGGGCAGGGATTTTGCACTTTCATGCCTCTGCTCTGCCTGGACTCAATCAAATAAGTGACAGCAGCATTTGTTTTATGGTCTTTTTAAAGGATAAACATGACATGCCTGAATAATTCAGGCACAGTCAAATCAGTACTTCATGTATTTTTTAGGGGAAACTATTAGGCTTCGAGTGATACTTAATTAAAGCATTTGCTATCTAATTTTCAGCTGGAATTCAGCCGAGTATTTACTCGAAGTTGAGTTTCGGTACACTCCTACTTCATATGCCCTTATTGTGGATCTATAACCTAGGCTTCGAAAACCATTCAAGTTGAGTCATTAAGTCTTGGAATTTCTGCAGGTACTGACTTCTGCTTGAAATAATCTCTTATTCCATTGAATGTGTGGTGTTTCGAGGCAGGCAAATGGCTTGGATGTCTGCCTAAGATCCTGAAGGTGGCTTTGGATGTTCCATTCAGAGACAATCTGGGGATAGGCGCAATCTGTCTTTCAGGCCTTCTTGTCAAAGGAGCTGTGGACATAGAGAATCCTCATAACACTTACAGATCTGGAAGCCCAGATGCAGAAGCGACATCCCATGGTCTGGCTTTTTGTAAAGGTATTTGGATAGATGGAATAGGTGCTACAAGTCACCCTGTGCAGTTTACAATCTGTGGTGTCCCCAACCCTAATAATAGTCAAACTAAACCATATACCCAACTCCAGTCTTCCCCTAAGAGACCTGCCCATGTAAGACCACCACTAGAACCATTAAAGTAGAAGCCAGGGTGCAAACAGCTCTTTTTAAGAAGACAGGTGTCCTTGCTGTGGCCAAGATTTCAGGTGGGAAACACTTAACCTGTTGGACAGTGCTAGAGTAAATAGGCGTCCTAAAAGTTATTACGTGAATATGTGACTGCCTTATAATATATGCCAATGACTGCATGATTCTCATGTGTCTCTGTCTTAGATTCAAAGCATCAGTCAACAGCATCTTGAGGCATCACACTTTGATCGTGCAAGTAAAATAAGACATTCAGTGAGTATTTGTTCTTAAAAATATTCTTTAAGTGGTAGTGTTCTTTGACAATTACATTGATTTTTTGTATTATTCATTAGGCACTAAATTTAAAATGCGTACAGCTGGTCTCGTTGCTTTGTGTTAAAAGGTGCGGTTGTTGGACCTCAGTATTATAAACAGACACACAGAGCCTAGTGAGAAAGCCCAGCGATTGGCTCGCTGAACATGGGGCTTTTGATCATGTAGTCTGTTTTACCAAAGGCCTCAAAACAAAGGAAAGTTCTAGGAGTCAAGGCTTTGCAAGTCCCTAATAGAGAATAACGCATACCAATGTCATTGATATGAGCAGGCAAGAAATCGTGTATGTTTCAAACTTCACGCACTGTGAAAAACGTGCCCTTGGAAACGGCATGTCCCGAATCCACCAATCAGGCCCGAGAGTCCAGGGAGACTAGCACATGCTTACTGCATCTCATTTCTTTCCCGCTGAAATCGTAGCTGGATGTTACTCTGCCACATGTTATTTGTGATAAATGTTGATATTGTTTGTTTTTTTGTTTTCTGCATATGTGTTTTTTTTTATTAATGCAATGCAGTGAATCTTACATGTTTAATTATGAACATGTATTTATTCATGACAGGATTGTCTTGCATAGGCGTTGAGCATATCATATATATTATTGTATGAATTGGGTATGCACATTTCTTTTTTGTGTTTGCCATGCTTGTGTATTCTCATTCTGGGAGTGGAGGGCAGTGCGTTTGTTAAGCATATCTTATATTGATATGCCGACCAAAGAAGCATCATTCATGCTCCCCTTGGCCCCCCACTGATCTTCTCCTTTGTTTCATGTGTGCAAGTTGAGGGTCTTCCATGTCTGAGTGCAGGAGTTCTCAGGTGTATACATTCTATCAGGCCTTCTCATAATCTCAGCTCTACCTCTACGACTACACTTGTGGCACCTCACCCTTCATGTGATTCCTCTTGCTTCTGTTATTTCTCTCTTCTTGCTCCACTTGCATGGATTTCTTTTCCCCCAGACATCCAGGAAACAGCCCACACCAATGTATTCAAAAGCAAACTAAAAGCCTACTTCTTTGCCTCTGAGTTCCCCTCTTAACCTACCTCGCATCTGCCTTCAACAATGTCCTTCACCTCTAACCTCCCTCTGTCCCTCCCTTTCTCTGCCTCCACTCTAGCCCTTCACCCATCATAGTCAAACCCCTAACACAGCTGGCTGTACAGCCTACCTGCACTTACAAATGGCCAATGTTGGTTGTCAATAGTCTATGTAAGTACACTCATGTATTGTCCCCGGTGACTGTACCATTTACTCCCTTCTACAACTTGATCACAATGTCACTCAAACTCACCTTATTGTAAGTAGCTCACTGCTTCCTGTCAAATCTGGTTTCTTATCAATTGTCCATTCTTTTCAGATAAAAAGAGCATTCATCCTCCCTGTATATAAACAATGAATGTATTTCATCTCTTATGCCAAAAATGATGCATTCAATTCAGAAAGAGCATTTGAATGTGTGTATCATAGATGAACATGTTCAAATGCCCTTTTCGTCTACTTTGCATTTATGAAAGGTCAACCATTCTATTCTCCTAAAGTGCCACCCCCCCTCATGGAGTGGCCCTCTCAGGTTCTACTGGGCTCCTTCCCCTCACACCTTGCCAAGAAGGCCCACTTTCAACTTCACCTCCTTAGAGGCAGTATCCCTTTCCTCACCTTCCCCCAGGAGTTTAATGTCACTAGAGCTCTGGTCCTCTCCAGACTGGATTATTGCAACAACCTCTTTCTCAACCTACCTCTTTCTTCCCTCCGCCTTCTCCAATTAATCGAGAATAGGGCTGGAAGATTTATCCTTGTCTTCATGCCCAGGGACTATCTATCCAACTGTAAAGTCTCTCCAATGGCTCCTGGTTGGTGCAATCACCAAATTCAAGACCCTTTGCATCATCCATAAGGCTGTCTGGGGCCTGGGACCATGCAACTGTAAGAGGATTCAATTCAGCACTACAGCTAAGTCAACGCCTAGTCTAGAATACTGAATGAAAACCCTTATTGATATATCTTTATTTCCAGTTCATGCGTTCTGGATGACTACCCCTATATAACACCCCTCTCTTGGAATCCTCCTGACCCCACTGAGCCAAGAAGTAGTTCTGTTTTGCAAGTTTAAAGGTTTATTTGATAACTTAAACAATATATATTATATCACGCTTTATAATAAATTAATAATTGGATATCACACTTAATCTGGTATGATAAAGATTAACAACGGAGAATCTGGCACTAGCACACTTCTTTATAATCACTAAGGAGTTGACATGAAATGGATAAGATAGCAACAATACTTTTATGGTTTCAAATGGATGCAATGTGGAATGAAATGCAATACAGAAAATAACTTGATAGGATTTCAGCAAAAACAATGTAATCACTTTTCTCTGGCAATCCACTCCCCCCCTTTATGCAATGCAAGGAAATGGAAGGAAGCACACAGTTCTCAGAAATGCAATCAAATGTGATTCAGTTCACCCCAGCAAGCTTAGGTTACAGATCGGAGTTTTAAACAGAAGCCCAAAAATGCTTTTATATGTGCTGGCAATTAAGTGAAAAATATACTAAAATGCTTTTAATTCCCTCTAGGAGGTTCAGGGTGAGTGAAATCAAGTTAATATTAGTCCAGGTCCACTTTAGCAAGGATCTAGGAGTAATTGGTAGGTTAAACGAATTTTTGGCAAATGAAAGCAAGAAGCTTCTGTTTTCACACGTGAAGAAATTTGCAAATCGCGGCAAAATTCACGAATGCGTGTTCCGCGATTGCGGTAAAACTAGAAGGGGTAGGTTCTTGGTGCGATTAAAAGCTAAGATTCTCAGCTTTCAGATGAAAGTTACTGCAAGTCTCTAGCACAAACGGTCGCGGAGATATGAGCGATTAAATAAAGGTTGTTTTTCAAATTTGAAATTTTAAAAGCTCAAAATGACAAGTGCAGCTTGCAACTAGAAAATGACAAGTGACAGCTATGCAAATGACAGTTGACAGTTAAGAGACAGTTCTACTTAGATTAAAATAGGATTGAATTATATTATTTTAACTAAGAGATTGGTTCTGCACAGTTTTCTAGGTACTCACACTATATTCTTGAGTGAAATGGGCCTCGTCATGGATCTGGTCAGGTTTTAAACTCGCCTCTGGTCTCTGCACTTCACAGTGATCTGGGTCAGCTCTCTCCGGTTCTGCTAATAGGTCAGCTCTACTCTGCTGGTCTGGGTCTCTGGTTCTGGATAGATTGAAGTCTCTAGTTTGGCTCTCTGGAGGTTTGATGGAGGCAAGGTATGGATTTTCCCGGCAGAGCTTCCAGCTGCAAATGGATTTGAAGGTCCCTATCTGTCCTGTCTCTCTGCTTTTATGTATTTAGAATGTGGGTGTGTTCTAGCATCACTGACCCTACCTCTCTCTCAGCTTCTAATTGGTCAAACTTCCATTTCTCACTTGATTGGGGGAGCTAAGTTGTGTCAGAGTGATGTCATTTTACAGCCTGCAGAAAGTCCACTCCTCCTGTCAACATACACACAAATCTAGATTTGAACCCAAATACATATTTGCAGGGGTACATGTTGTTTTAAAATCATCTGCACCCTTCACATATCACAGGAGGTATCTCCTGTTCAAACTCTGCTCTTCCTGGGAGCTTGCATTCAGAAATGGCAATATTTTGCACTTTTTAACTGATTTGCAATACCGGACATTACCCCAAATTTACACACACGTGCGCAAGGAGTATGGACATTAGTTGATGAAGTGTCAGATTTTTCACATGCACACATTTTGAGTAATATCCTCATTTCCGCTACAACCCCCCTGAACATGCCACCGGTTCTAAAAACCTCTTAAAATGTGGGCAGAAAAATCACAAGAATTATGGTGTCATTTAAATAATTTTCACAAGTCCGTACTATGAGTTATTCATCTTTTTCTAAAACCATATTCTGGCTATAGAGGTGTGTCTTTTCAGGTCACATGGTACAGAAACCAGTCTTTCCAGTTTCTGCCAAGCTCAGAGACCCTGCCCCTCCCAGCTTCTGCCAAGAGGAAGCTCCATTTACGACTCCCGCCAATAAAACATTTGCCTGAGTCAGGACAGGGCTTTGTTCAATTTCCTGCAGAGCCCAGGTAATTCAATCAGGGAAGTGTCATATCCCTTTTGGTGTGAGCAGCAAAAGGGCAGCTAGGCCTGGGAACACAGCTGTGACTCAAGTTTCACTCCTGATGGGGGTAGTTGCCAGGCAGAATTCAGTTCCTTAAGCCAGGTTACAGATAAAATGTCACTTTTTGTTTCCCAGTTTAAGTCAAGACAATTTTTTTACATATGCAGCTAGAATGCTGATTCTAAGTTTAAAACTATGACATTTAAACAATTGCAACCTATGTGACACTCAAAAGTAGGTCACTCAGTCAATTTAAACATTTAGATTTTTTTTAGTGTCTTTCAGTCCAAATTTACTTAAACTGCTGAAATCCACAGCGCAGCCAGTCTTGTTATAAACCTTCAAGTCACTTCAGAATATAACTTTAGATTGTATCCACCTCTCAGTAAGTCTTTCTTTGGCCTGTTTTGGGTTCATTTATTCAGTTTTGCAAAAAGTAAAATCTGGTGTTGTTTTAAAATGCCGGCTTTTGGATAGTGGTGAGTACTGGTACTGCACCCCTTTTTGGGATTTAAGAAAATGAATTCCCAACAGTTATGGGTTTGCTTTTGGCAATCAGCATTGCCATTCCCAATGGTTTCAGACTACTGTGTGGGTAGTCCAATTGTGGTTTTAGGCAGTGTCCTTCTGTGCCCATAACATCGGCAAAAATGGGTGGCAGCCTATTCTTCATGCATTTCCCTGTGCATTTTCTGGGAAGCTCTGGCCATCATGATGTTTTCCATGTCAGTACTGCACAGTTTTGAGGTAGGGCTCGGATGCATGGGTAAATACATCCCACAAGCCCCCCCTCTTGCGATGGCCATTCGGTTTCACTGATGGGACTCGCAAGATCTGGGATGTTTCCTCATCTTCTTCCAATAGAGGGCACAGTTCAGCATCTTTTCCTCCATCCGGTCGGATCGATCGGTTCTCCTCGCCGGTCCTGATGGGAATATTGGGCGGTACCCCAGGCCCGTTGCGTCTCTGCTCCCGGTCTCCGGATCGTCCTCCTTGGCCCGTCTCCAGGTTTTCTTTCTCCTAGGACGACAAAGGAAGAGCGGCAATACCTATTCATGGACATTTCCACCACTGTTGAGATAGTGGGGCAGCGTATGTATTTCATCATAACGAAACATTACATTCTTATTTTGAAAAAAAAACAGTATAACTAAGATACAGTTTCATGCAAATCACAATATTTTAGAGACTAGATGTGGTATGTTTTATGGTTGGAACTGAATTAGTCTGAGACAGTACCCGCTAGGATTCCAGAGGATTCCTCCAGTTGTTGCAGAGTGTGCCTGGGATGGCAACATTTCAACTGGTTTATGTGGACCCACTTGTCTTCCCCCGCTGCCAAAGGACCTTTGGGGATGTGGATTTTGTAGGCCACAGGGGAGATCTTGTCGATGATCTCAAAGGGTCCCTTCCACGTAGGCAGAAATTTCCGCTGTTTTGCCTGGTTTCTTTGGAAGTTGTATAGATAGACCCGGTCTCCCACCTGATATTCCTTCCTGGAAGTTTTCAGGTCATAATGGGTCTTCATGCTATCAAGCCGATCTTTCTAGATTCCGCTGAGCATAAGCAAAAGCATGTTGAAGGTGTTTCCTTAAATTCTCCACATACTCATGAGTAGTGGAGGCATTTATCAGTGTCTGCTCTTGGGTCCTGTAGAGCAAATGCTGGGGAAGCACCATCTTGCGTCCAGTCATCAACTCAAATGGTGACATTTTGGTTGCAGATGAAGGGGTAGATCTGATAGCCATTAGGACCAGAGGTAATCGGATATCCCAACTTGGCCCAGAATCTGCCACAAACTTCTTTAATATGCTCACAATTGTCCGGTTATATCTCTCTACTGCCCCAGAAGAAGCTGGCCGGTAAGCAATATGCAACTTCCTTTTGACCCCCAGTATCTCCCACATCTTTGTCATTACTTCACTGGTGAAGTGGCTACCTCTGTCTGACTCAATCCTTTGAGGTAGACCAAAACGGGAAAAGATGTGGTTAATCATCAAGGCAGCTGCCGTTTCTGCCTTGCAATTTGGGGCTGGGAGACATTCCACCCACTTGGTAAACAAGCATGTCACAGTCAACATGTACCTATTCCCCCTAGCAGAGCGAATCACGGGGCCTACAAAGTCGATTTCTAAATCTGACCATGGCAGTGTCATCCCCCGCTTTTGGAGAGGTGCACGATGCGTGAGGGATGATGGCTGAAATTGTGCACACACAAGACACCCCTTCAAGTATTGGTCGAGGTCCTGCCCCATGTGTGGCCAGTATGCAACCTCTCTTAAGATTTCCAGTGTTGTGTGAAACCCCCTATGACCGGCGGTGGCCGCATCATGGGCGTGACTTAACATCAGGCTTCGGGATGAGGTAGGAACCACCCACTGATCATGGCCAGCTTTGGATTTCCTTACCAACAAACCGTCTTGGATCCGGAACATTTTTGGACATTTCATCAACACTCTTAGGTCCTCTTTCCCAATGTAATCGGTATCCGTCAGGGGAAAGTTCTCGGGTCCTCAAGGTGCTGGTAAAATTTACCAATAACTGGATCCCCCTTCTGAGCTGTAATCAAATCAGCATCAGGGGTCTCCTTACTCCATTGTGCAATTGAAAGGTCGTTGTGAGCATTTGTCTGGGACCTAGTGATAGCAGTGACCTGGATTTCCCCATCAGGGACTCAATCTCAATTAGATCCCCTTGGATGGCCCCGGTTTTGGCCAGCTGATCAGCTAAGTCATTTCCAGTTTTGTCTGGTCCCTCTACTTTGGAATGACCCTTGATCTTTTTCCAATAGATGGTCATCTCATTCAAGGTGACCAGATCATCAATGTTTTGGATCAACTTCCCATGTTTCAAGGGTTTGTTGTTAGCACACAACATGCCTCTGGTTTTCCAATTAACCAGGTGCTCCACGAACCCGTTCCGTACATAATCCGAATCTGTGATTATGACCAGTTCGCGGAGTTGATGCTGGACAGCAGTGAGGATGGCCTGATGCACAGCCATCAATTCTGCCACCTGACTACTTCGGGGACCAATTTTGTATCCAGCGGAGGGTTCTGGGGACTCATTCACCCATGCATTCCCTACGCCAGCCACCAGTTCTTTCTCCCCGTTGTTGTCAACATGGTACGAGCATCCATCCACATAGACAGTGGGCATTCCCTCACACTTGTCCTCTTCAAAGACTTTGTGTGGGGAATTGAGGTATGCCTCCGTGTTGTCCTTGATTTTTAGACTTTCGTCCTCGAGACAGTTTTCTCTGGCACAATCATGCAAGTCAGCCAGACCTTGCGCGAGGGGACTCTTCTTGTTTTGGCCATATCTGACCTCCACAGGAAAGCCTTGCATTGACAGAATCCAGGAAGTAATTCGGGAATTACTCACATTTCCGGCCCGGATTCTGTCACTTTGGAGATATTGCAGAGGCTGGTGTGGAGTCTCCACTATGATGTGTTCCCCCTGGATAAACGGGCGGTAATTCTTCAATGCCCACACCGTTGCCAGGAGTGCCTTCTCACAATCGTTCAATTTTTCCTCCACAGAGGACAAAGTTTTGCTCGCATAGGAGATTACTTTATTGACCTTGTCATGCTTTTGGTATAATACTGCCGTCAAGCACGTATTAGAGAACCCCGTCTCCAGGAAGAACTCCTTGTTTCTGACAGGGTAAGCTAGGCAAGGCGCTTGTGAGAGGCTTCTCTTGAGTTGTCTTACTGCCTCGGCTTGTTCTGGACCCCATTCCCACTTGACCCCCCCTTTCAGGAGATGAATCAGGGGTCTGGTGATCTCTGCGTAGCCCTCAATGAACTTTCTGCTGTAATTAGTCAGTCCAAGGAGGCTCCTTAGTTCCCGCAGAGTTGTGGGGTCTTTCAGTTTCTGAAGTGCTTCCACTTTCTTTTCCTGGGGACAGAGGCCCTGAGGAGTAATCTCATGCCCCAAGAAATTAACACGGGTTCTACACCACTGTGCTTTCTGAAAGGAAAGTTTTGCTCCGGCGGCCCTCAACTGTGTCAGAACATAACGGATCTCCGCTATATGTTCCTCCACAGATTAACTTTTGATGAGGACATCATCTACATAAGCCAGGTTACCCCTCGCACCCAAGTCGGGCATGGCCTTATGTAGGAAAATGTTGAATTCATTGCCGGAGTTGAGGTATCCGAAGGGAGTCCGGGTCCATGTGTACTGCTGGCCCCCAAAGGTAAAAGCCAGTTTGTATTGGTCCTCCCTGCTGACAGGCATGGTCCAGTATCCATTGGTCAGGTCTATTGCAGTGAATACCTGTGACCCCTGAATCTGGGCCAGCCCTTGGTCAATGTAGGGCAGAGGCCATCGGGAAGTATGGACTCGTTTGTTGAGCTCCCTGAGGTCGGCGCAGAGTCTCCACTGGCCGTTTGGCTTCAATATTCCCAGCACCGGATTATTGAAGGTGCTGTGGACTGGACGGATTATTCCCCTGGACTCAAGGTTCTTAATTATTTCAGTAAGGGACTCCATTGATGCGAGAGGCAAGCGATATTGCTTCACAAACACTGGAGTCATGCCAGGGTCCGTGGGGATTGTGGTTGTGTGGATGTCGGTGCGACCACAGTCATATGAGTCTACCGCAAAGAGATCTTGGAAATCCAAGAAAACTTGTTTCAACTTTTGCTTTTGTTCCAGAGTCACACAGGCATCAGCTAGGTTGACTCTCTCTTCCACCATTTGCCTGAAGCCTGGAAAGACTTCTGGTTTGGCTATTTCAGCGGCCTCCTCCAGCTGGGTGGAGAAGTCCCTGGTCAGAGTGCTGATTTGGACTGGAGGCTTCAGGTGGGAAAGGCAGCCCTCCTGGACCTGGAAAATCACCTCATCCCTCCTGATGTCACAAGTCACATCTTCCTTACCATAGGGGCAGGAAGTGTACACCAGGAAGTTCCCCCCATGCCGGGTAAAAATCCTGTCTGGTGTTGTATTGTCATCACTGTCACTGTCAGACCAGTCCTTGGGGATTGGTCCTAACAGTTCATTTACTAAGTCGATGGAAAAATGTCGGTCATCAACCGCCATTCCAATAATGGTGCCTGCGGCTAGAGTAATACTCTTTAAGTCGCTGTTATCCACCTCTATTAGAATGGTGTCATGTTCTATGTTGACTAATGGAGTTGGGTTTACCCCCAACCCTTGCTGTTGGAGAGAAGCGTTTAGATGTATGTAAGCATCAGGGTTTTTCAAATGTTGTCCTCTTTTAACTTTCACTTCCAGGGAGAATTGTCGGGTCCTTTCTGGGATGGTGACCTCCTCTTTAATCTGGATTTCAACTGCATAAGGTAGCAATTGAGCTGACCTGAATGCTTTTTCTGGATCATCAAAGCCCATGGGATTATCCGCTAATTGGGACCAAGCTTTGAAGTTTATTAGGTCCAAACTAATGGCAAAGCGATTGAGAATGTCACTGCCTAAGTAAAAGGCGGCAGGGACGTCTCGCACGACCCAACAATTGTGGACTATGCTCTTGTTGCCAATGGAGATTTTGAGCATACACCTGCTTGGCAGGAGATGTTTGGAATTAGGCGCTTCCAGGTCCATTTCCCATTTGTCTATCAGTTTGAATGTGGGAATGGCTGGATCTTTTGGGAGTTGGCGGAACATGGCTTCGCTGATGAAGCTCTTACCGTTGTTCACACACACTCGAGCGAGAACAGAGTCCTTCCCATCATTTAACTGAACAGGGATGAACAACTGCTCTCCAATTTGCTGAATATCAGCCAGGCTCTGAGCTGATTTCACATCTTTCTGGACTATTGGAGTGGGAGTTTCTGATTGTGGATTAGTATAGAATCTCAGAGTGTTTCCTTCCAGCGTGGAGTACCACTTTAGACTGGAAGGCAGGTTGATTTTCAGAAATAGAGAGGACCCCCCATCACCAGTCTGTTGTCCTACTGCTATTACTGTCACGTCTGGAATTTGGCTATTCTGGAAGTGAAATTCTACTTGGTCAGATTTTTGTTCAACCATGTGGCAGGTGCCGTTTAAACTAACATGGTTGACACTCTGTTTTAATTTTATGGGTCGGCTAGTCTGGGTCCAGAGGACCTTGTTTACGCAATCTATTAGGGGTGACAACCTTCTCATGAGGTCATTCCCTAGTAAACAAAGGGTGCCCTCTGGAGTCACAACTATAACTGGGTGTTTCAACTTGTGTCGCCCGATCTTAATGTCCAAGTCTGCAGTCCCCTCAACGGAAATTTCCTTTCCGTCAAAGTTATGCAGTTGTCCAGGAAGAGAGGCGAGAGGAATTTGGTAATTCTCTCCCCTTCCTGCATTCAGTTCGTCAAAGGCCCTTCTGGACAGAAGGGTAGCTTGAGATCCAGTGTCCACCAGTGCCAAGATTGTACCCTGCCCCTGTACTTGTACTGGGGCATAATATCTTCCCTCCTTCTCCTCAAGGGGGCACAGATAATGTACATTTTTGGACAACTGGTGGGCTAATTTTCTGGTTTTGGACATCGCTAGCGAAGAGATTTGGGCAGAATTCTGTGGAGAGCCTTGGGAATCTGAAAGAAAAATTTGGCAACTGGAGATCAGAGCCATTGTGGGTTCCCCTGGCTCCGGTTCTGGGCCCCCCCCCCCTTTTTGGAGGCAGTCACCAGGATGGGTTTGAACCAGGGGATTTTCTTGCTGTTGGTTCTGGGATGAGATGGTGGGCGGCGGTAGCTCAGTCTCCACATCTCCCCAGTCTGGATTTGCATCCCTAGGGACCCATTTTTCTTTGGGAGGAGTTCCCCCCTCTCTGAAGGAGAAGATCCTTTTCCCAGGATCCTCTGAGGATCCCTCTCCCTCAAATTGGAAGATCTGTACCTCCTCCTCAAACTGAGTCTGTTTGGGTCTTTTGTTTCTCCTACCCCCCCCTCTGCTCCTTAGGAGGCAGACTTTCAGGGGCAAGAGATTTTGTTTCCGGTTCCTGAGTTTCCAGGGGCTGTTTAGAAGTGATGAAGGAAGCTTCCTCCAAGGCTTTACACCCCCCTTCCCTTTGTGCCTCCTCCCTGGGAACCGGTGAGTTATCGGGGTGCTGCCCCCGTCATTGTTCTGGAGCACCAGGTCCAGAGTTGGGTGCGTTCTGCGCCGGCATGCCGATCTGAGGGTTCTGCTGAGCCCTCAGTATGTGACCCAGATCCTGCGCCATGTTTTGAACCTGGCGCTCTAACTGGGAAACCCGCTCAGGCTGATACGGGGCCCTGTTTTCTCCCCTGGGCTGATCCCGGGAAGGGTAGCTGTCCCTCCTCTGGTAATACCCCGGGTTGGGAAGATTTGGGTACCCCTCCACCCTTGGCCTCCCCTCTCCCGGATTAGGTTGTCTGGGCTCAGGGAATTGGGGAAAGAAGGATGGATGATTTTGGGGTTGGAAGTCGGGTGGATATCTGGGGAAAAAGTTCTGCCCAGGGTTTGGTAAATTTCTGCCCTCCTGTGGAAAGTTTGGAGGGAAGTTCCCTGGGTTCGGTGCTCGGTTGGATCACCCCCCTTGGGCTGGGGGAGTCCACACATAACACAGGATGGGTCGATTTCCCTTGTAACGGGGACTTACATAATCAGGAGAGCGAGGGACCCCATTTGTGGGGCTGCCTCCTTGGCTCCCTGTCTGTGACTGACCCGAGGACCTCCTGGGCCTAGCATTATTAGGTGCAGGTAGGTTTTTAGGCCCCCCCATCTCCAAATCCAAAACGGGGGTGACCTTTACCTCTGCCACCTTGGCAGCAGCAGGGGTGCTGTTGGCTTTGGGGTTTTTCTGGGCATTACTTTTGCTATCTATCGGATCCGGGTAGCCTGTTCAATGACCCAGTCTAAAGATCTTTTCTCGTGAAAATCCCTCACGAGCTGGGTCATGATATATTTGGGCAAGGCATGGAAAAACGTATTTATAAATTCTCTGCTATCCGTGCGCACCCTTCTTGTGGTCTGTGCAAAAGCACGCTTTAACTCCTGCACAAATTCTTGTGGGGCCTGATCCTCCCCACATTGCAAATTGAAGGCTGCCTTGCGAGCCTCTTGAGGATTTCTGTGAACAGAAAAATGTTTCAAGATGGCCGCCTCATAGGTGGACCATCTTAAATGATTTTGGTCCTCCAGCCCCGCAAAGAAACTGGAGTATTCCGGGGAGAAGGTCCACTTTACATATTGAATACAGCTTTGGCTGTCCTTCAAATGGAAAGTCTCCATCATTTGTTCAAACAACTCTAAGTGCTCCCAAACAGAATACTTAGCGTTCTTATGGTAAGGCGTGATGACGCTCCTGATCGCCTTAATCTGCTTTAAGGGGTCCTTAAGCAAGGCCCTTTTTGCCTTATTGGCCTTTTTGGTTCGGGTAACCCTTGTCCATTCGTCCTCGGACTCAGAGGCACTGCTCCCAGAGGTTCCCGTCTGTTCTTCCAGGTTTTCCCGGATTCTGCGAGCCTGGGAATGGCTGGCAGAATGTGGGGACCTGGTCTCCTGTGTCCTGCGCAGTTCAGAGGAGTCTTCAGATTCCTCCTTGCTGCCAGGATTTGATGGGTACCCCCTCCACTGACCTAACTGGGCAGAGGTTTTCAGGATGCCCTTAATGGGCCTACTCTCCTGGGGTTCCCCATTGAACTGTACTGTACTTGGGTGCCCATACCCGGATGCCCACCCCTCCATTCCTGAGTGGTACTGGCCTATGAGCCCCATACTCTTAGCTGGATAGTAATCTGCCATCCCTGTGGCCCTGTGCTCATGTGCGCCAGGGGACATGGGGGTGGTAGAGTCCAGGGACTGGGGGAGATGAAGGCCCCTTATGTTAGGGCTCCTGCGGTTATGGTCAGGAGTCTCTCTTTCCCAGCGGACCTCATCTCTATCCGCCCCTGCTCCCTGTTGCAATGCAAGAGCCTGCATTTGTGCTTTCAGTTCCTCAGTCAAGGCCTTACTAGACTCTATCAGTCTCTCCTGCATCGCTACCTGTTGTTGGAGCCTATCATTGTGTTGACAGAGGGCCTCATTTTCCCTCTGTGCTTCCTGGTTGGTCCTGGAGAACTGGGCCAGTCTTTGCTGCAGGAGATTTACCTCCTGAGTCCCATCCCTACCGGCCTGCTCCTTTCTTGCCAGAGCATCTTCCACCCTTCTGGTGTGCTCTACCAAGTTCTGGTTTTCTTTTTGGAGGTCACCCAGCCCCTGGAGGGCCAGGTGATTTTCTTCCATTTTCCTTTTTAAATGGCAGACTTCCTGGCCTATGGTGTCTCTTTCCTGACTGAGAGCCTGCATCTGTGCTGCCAGGTCGTCCCTTTGCCTTTGGAAGGCACCAGCTTTCTGGCGCTCCTGATCAAACTCTGCCTGGGTATCCAGGTCTTTCAGAATTAGTTTGTTGCTCTCTGCCTTCACTCTATCTAGGTGGCCTTGCAGGGTGACTACCTGCTCAGCACATACCCTGTTGAAGTCCAGTTGTTGCTCCAGCTTTTTCTGGCTTTGCAGTAGGGAGTCCAAACCTTCTTGGTGTTCCTTCTGCAAGGCCAGAAATCTGGTATCCTGTTCTGACTTTTCCTTTTGCAGCACATCCATAGCCTCCTTTATTTTAGTGATGTACTGCCTGGTCTCATTTTCTGACTCCTGGCTCCTGTGCAGCCTTTGCTCAGAAGAGTACAGATCAGATTGGGCCTTCTCTAACGCCATCTGTTGTCTTTTTGCCAGATCATGGCCTTCAGCACATTTATTCTGTATGGCTCCCATATATAAATATAAATATGCCGCTATCCTAACAATCTTGTGGTGTTCATCTTTGGCCTTAGGAGCCATATATAGTTCACTCAGGGCCACATGTAATGGACCCTGATCTCTCCATAAGTCTGACCCTGTTTCAGTGACCTGTCGCGTGATGGCCTGCAACCAGGCATCCTGGCCCTGCTCAGCCCATTCACCTCTCACAAATAGTTTATGTAAGAAGTGCTCTCTGGCTATTTTCATATCTACCAAGGTCGTCATTCTAGAGATTGGTCTCTGTCCTGACTTACAGAAGTTTGTATTTTATTTTTGCAGAACAGAACTTTTCTTGGAGTGTCCCTTTTGAGGAATGCTTCACAGCGTAATGCAGCGTGGTGATCCGACTGGATATGTGTATCTGGTCAGCTGGCACGCTGTATTAAGCTGCACAAGTGGTATTCTAACCCAAACGTCCGGCCCGAGCCCCCAATTTGTAAGAGGATTCAATTCAGCACTACAGCTAAGTCAACGCCTAGTCTAGAATACTGAATGAAAACCCTTATTGATATATCTTTATGTCCAGTTCATGCGTTCTGGATGACTACCCCTATATAACACCCCTCTCTTGGAATCCTCCTGACCCCACTGAGCCAAGAAGTAGTTCTGTTTTGCAAGTTTAAAGGTTTATTTGATAACTTAAACAATATATATTATATCACGCTTTATAATAAATGAATAATTGGATATCACACTTAATCTGGTATGATAAAGATTAACAACAGAGAATCTGGCACTAGCACACTTCTTTATAATCACTAAGGAGTTGACATGAAATGGATAAGATAGCAACAATACTTTTATGGTTTCAAATGGATGCAATGTGGAATGAAATGCAATACAGAATATAACTTGATAGGATTTCAGCAAAAACAATGTAATCACTTTTCTCTGGCAATCCACTCCCCCCCCCCTTTATGCAATGCAAGGAAATGGAAGGAAGCACACAGTTCTCAGAAATGCAATCAAATGTGATTCAGTTCACCCCAGCAAGCTTAGGTTACAGATCGGAGTTTTAAACAGAAGCCCAAAAATGCTTTTATATGTGCTGGCAATTAAGTGAAAAATATACTAAAATGCTTTTAATTCCCTCTAGGAGGTTCAGGGTGAGTGAAATCAAGTTAATATTAGTCCAGGTCCACTTTAGCAAGGATCTAGGAGTAATTGGTAGGTTAAACGAATTTTTGGCAAATGAAAGCAAGAAGCTTCTGTTTTCACACGTGAAGAAATTTGCAAATCGCGGCAAAATTCGCGAATGCGTGTTCCGCGATTGCGGTAAAACTATAAGGGGTAGCTTCTTGGTGCGATTAAAAGCTAAGATTCTCAGCTTTCAGATGAAAGTTACTGCAAGTCTCTAGCACAAACGGTCGCGGAGATATGAGCGATTAAATAAAGGTCGTTTTTCAGATTTGAAATTTTAAAAGCTCAAAATGACAAGTGCAGCTTGCAACTAGAAAATGACAAGTGACAGCTATGCAAATGACAGGTGACAGTTAAGAGACAGTTCTACTTAGATTAAAATAGGATTGAATTATATTATTTTAACTAAGAGATTGGTTCTGCACAGTTTTCTAGGTACTCACACTATATTCTTGAGTGAAATGGGCCTCGTCATGGATCTGGTCAGGTTTTAAACTCGCCTCTGGTCTCTGCACTTCACAGTGATCTGGGTCAGCTCTCTCCGGTTCTGCTAATAGGTCAGCTCTACTCTGCTGGTCTGGGTCTCTGGTTCTGGATAGATTGAAGTCTCTAGTTTGGCTCTCTGGAGGTTTGATGGAGGCAAGGTATGGATTTTCCCGGCAGAGCTTCCAGCTGCAAATGGATTTGAAGGTCCCTATCTGTCCTGTCTCTCTGCTTTTATGTGTTTAGAATGTGGGTGTGTTCTAGCATCACTGACCCTACCTCTCTCTCAGCTTCTAATTGGTCAAACTTCCATTTCTCACTTGATTGGGGGAGCTAAGTTGTGTCAGAGTGATGTCATTTTACAGCCTGCAGAAAGTCCACTCCTCCTGTCAACTTACACACAAATCTAGATTTGAACCCAAATACATATTTGCAGAGGTACATGTTGTTTTAAAATCATCTGCACCCCTCACATATCACAGGAGGTATCTCCTGTTCAAACTCTGCTCTTCCTGGGAGCTTGCATTCAGAAATGGCAATATTTTGCACTTTTTAACTGATTTGCAATACCGGACATTACCCCAAATTTACACACATGTGCGCAAGGAGTATGAACATTAGTTGATGAAGTGTCAGATTTTTCACATGCACACATTTTGAGTAATATCCTCTTTTCCGCTAAAACCCCCCTGAACATGCCACCGGTTCTAAAAACCTCTTAAAATGTGGGCAGAAAAATCACAAGAATTATGGTGTCATTTAAATAATTTTCACAAGTCCGTACTATGAGTTATTCATCTTTTTCTAAAACCATATTCTGGCTATAGAGGTGTGTCTTTTCAGGTCACATGGTACAGAAACCAGTCTTTCCAGTTTCTGCCAAGCTCAGAGACCCTGCCCCTCCCAGCTTCTGCCAAGAGGAAGCTCCATTTACGACTCCCGCCAATAAAACATTTGCCTGAGTCAGGACAGGGCTTTGTTCAATTTCCTGCAGAGCCCAGGTAATTCAATCAGGGAAGTGTCATATCCCTTTTGGTGTGAGCAGCAAAAGGGCAGCTAGGCCTGGGAACACAGCTGTGACTCAAGTTTCACTCCTGATGGGGGTAGTTGCCAGGCAGAATTCAGTTCCTTAAGCCAGGTTACAGATAAAATGTCACTTTTTGTTTCCCAGTTTAAGTCAAGACAATTTTTTTACATATGCAGCTAGAATGCTGATTCTAAGTTTAAAACTATGACATTTAAACAATTGCAACCTATGTGACACTCAAAAGTAGGTCACTCAGTCAATTTAAACATTTAGATTTTTTTTAGTGTCTTTCAGTCCAAATTTACTTAAACTGCTGAAATCCACAGCGCAGCCAGTCTTGTTATAAACCTTCAAGTCACTTCAGAATATAACTTTAGATTGTATCCACCTCTCAGTAAGTCTTTCTTTGGCCTGTTTTGGGTTCATTTATTCAGTTTTGCAAAAAGTAAAATCTGGTGTTGTTTTAAAATGCCGGCTTTTGGATAGTGGTGAGTACTGGTACTGCACCCCTTTTTGGGATTTAAGAAAATGAATTCCCAACAGTTATGGGTTTGCTTTTGGCAATCAGCATTGCCATTCCCAATGGTTTCAGACTACTGTGTGGGTAGTCCAATTGTGGTTTTAGGCAGTGTCCTTCTGTGCCCATAACATCGGCAAAAATGGGTGGCAGCCTATTCTTCATGCATTTCCCTGTGCATTTTCTGGGAAGCTCTGGCCATCATGATGTTTTCCATGTCAGTACTGCACAGTTTTGAGGTAGGGCTCGGATGCATGGGTAAATACATCCCACACAACCCTCAACTCTCAGGTGCCCTCAATCTTCTTGCTCCCATTCTCTGCTGGTCAAACGCTTTTCCAAGCAGGGAGCTGGATGCAGATCCCTCCCTTCGGCTGGCTCCTTCCTCTGGAACAGTGTCCCTCTCCTTCTCCATCTTGAACCAGATCACCTCAGGTTCTGCAAACAACTCAAGACTGTTCTCTTCTCCTCCTCCTTCTCTCTCTCCCTCCCATGCTAACCCTTACCTCAGCTGCTGAGATTGGCGGCCTGTGCCTCAAGAGTCCAATAGGGTCCTGGCCATTTTCCCAATTGACAGCAGCTTCGACTCCCCACCCCCTGAACCATCCACTGGGCCTTCACATACTAGTTGGGTGGCTTTTCTCAGCCCTGCACTTACGAGATGGGTGTCAGACACCCCTCCTGGCTTGGTATGTCTACACCCATGTGCTTACCGGTTTCCCCCCCAACAGGCATCCTGGCACTCCCCCCCTTCTCAGGGGTCCTTACCACTTACTCCCTCGCCCCCCCACTCTCCTTCACCTTTTCTCTGCACTTGCACGTTCTAATGTCACAAGGCCTACTAGGGACGCTGTTTGTTGTTTTCTCATTTATTCATTGTCACTTCCATGATTTATTTTCTCCCTTGTTCCCTTCCCTTTTGCCTTGTGGCGCTTTGAATCACTCTCTTGTTGTATAAGCGCCATATAAATTACCAATGCATACAAATACAAATGAATAAATAAGGGGCTGTTTCTGCCAATTTCAGTGTGCATCTAGAATTCAAAGACGGGAGGCACATTGGCATGTGCAGAAAACAAACACATTGCAAACAGCTGATGTGTAAAAGCATGGCAGGGTCATCTTTTTACTCTCTTATCAATGTTTTAAGTGTGACACCAGCAGTTTGAAATGTTGCTGTACCACTTGCATTACTATCCCCATGCAGGAATAGACATACTTATATTTTATTTGTACATTTGACAATGGGGGGCCTTTATAAGGCCTGTCAGAAGTGTCTGAGCACCTATAAAGATTTAGAACAGTATAGGAAGCCAACAGGTAAGTGTGCATAGACACAAAAGTTGGGTTTTATGGAAAAGTAGAACATTCTGTATTCTCCAACACGGATGCATGCATGTTCTATGATTATGCTACTCTCCCTTGTAAAACGACTGCCGACCTGCATCGTTTTGCTAAAAGTGGTGCTGATTTACAGCAATTTTATTGAACAAGTTGGAACACTTTCATCAAATTGCACTACTTTTGTGTGCACTAGTAAGTCAACATGCTCCACCTGTGAAGTCCAATGGTGCTAAATTAGAAGATTCATTATGACCCTGCCAGTCCGGAAACAAAGGTGCCGGTAAGCTTACCGGCACTGTTGTGTCTGTACCAGCATATAACAGGTCTGCCTGCTGGAGCCACCGTTCCTGACAGGTCTTAACCTGCTGGGCACAATGACCATGGTAGGCAGACCGGTCACAGTGCTTCTGTGTCCCCACTCCCATAGAATCCTATGGGACGCTATGGGAATGGTGACTTACATTTTACCGGCACCTAACTTTCTGGGCTGCTGCAGTTTTAATCTGCCTGTGGTACCTGGAAGTCAAGTGCCAGTAAATATTTACGGATCCGACTGAAACCTGCCGGTATCACCGGCAGGATTACCGCCAGACCCGTAATGAGGTCTATTCTTTAAATTGTAAACTCCGAGCAGTGGGTGCCTGTCGCTTCGCCACTGGCATCCACTTAAGAGGCCGATTCTGAGCTCATAATCAAAAGAGTATGAAAATACAACATTCTTCCCTCCAGTTTCCAGCACCACCATTCTGACATGGGTGGAAGTATTGGAGGCGAAATATCATCCTTTCCAGCAGCAACAGCTGCTAAAGTCACTTGTTGTGTGGGAAACATGTGCTCCAGTGGCATTGAAAGCATTTTTAAAAGACTGCCACTTTTCTAATTTAAATAAGTTTTCTTAAACTTTCATTAAACTAGAAAAGTGGTGCTGCAGTCTAAGACACTCTATATTTATG
The DNA here is from genome assembly GCF_040938575.1 of Ambystoma mexicanum. Lineage (NCBI taxonomy): Eukaryota > Metazoa > Chordata > Amphibia > Caudata > Ambystomatidae > Ambystoma > Ambystoma mexicanum. The sequence continues at coordinate 225,079,997 of NC_090925.1, forward strand.
AAGGGAAAACGTGTGCAGTGGAGTTTAAAGGACCCTTAGAGGTGTCGTATTGTAATTCCTTTTATTGACGTGCTAAACCAGGACTGTTGGGAGGAGAATCCCCTCAATGTGGCTGCCCTGCATTCCTGATGGCTGCTAGGGCTATTGACAAGCCATACATCAGACACATGCAAAAGCAGAGGCTTTCATGTACCAGCACCACATTCTTTCTTTATCAGAACATGGTGTTTGTAAGTAAAGAGTTCCTCCTTCATGGAAGAACACTTTCTTATCTTTGCACACACCACAGCATTGGCCCCTAAGTAATGGAATGTGTTGAAAGTTCAAATGCACTTACTCACCGTGCACTTCTGACATCCCACTATGAATGGCTGAGATATCTATATTGAGCCTTCTGTGTCTTTGTAGACTAACAATCCGCACTCTGCAGCTTCAAGGCGTAGCATGGTAGATCACTCTGGGGAAGATTATCATATTTGCTTCGTGCAGATTTTTCCAGTGTCTCCTGTTTCCAAATCAGTCTCTTTGGTAGCAGAGTTCGGTAGACAACCAGAGTTGCCTCGAGCAGACTGGTGATTGCTTTCGGGATCCTCTGAAGGAATACCATACAGCACATATGTAGCATCTACTGAATATAGGCTTATGGGAACATGCATAAATGGGCACTTCATATTAGGGGTGTACCGAAAAGTAGATTTTAGTATTCGGCCGAACATCGAATAGTTGGACAAGTATCCGGACGGAGCCGAATACAGAGCCAAATGGTTGCATTTTTAATAAATAAAGTTATGTAGATAAGAAAAACACGTTGTAAATTAAAATCACACTTTATAATATGCATATCCATGCTTTATTCTGCATTTCATTTCGTTGTCTATGGAAAATGTGCGAACGATATGCATGTTTATTTTATTTATTTGTTACAATGGTAAATCCATTTAGTCCAATGTTTCTAAATCGTAAACTTTGATCTCCTCTTCTTTATTACACAAATATCCCTCTTTTTAACACTAATGTTGGGAGGAATATTTCTGCTGCCACAAACTGGGGCATGTTTTGCTTAAACAAATATATCCAGACTATATAGTTACATCTGTCACTTTTACTCAATTCAATGGGACTCCGTTTGGCAACATGAGAGAGAGATGGAGGGCAAGAATTGTAAACTATGTTTCAATAGTAAAAGCACACCTCTGCTGCAGGTTCACTTCCCACTGGGTCATCATACCTTCTTTATAACCTTGGCCTGCAAGCTGAATACAGTTCTTTGCTGCAGGCACACTACCTCCTGAGCAATTTTACTCAGGGTTTGGAACTTACTGGGATCTCTGAAACAGCTATGCTAATTCACTTAATTATAATATTTGGATTTGGTGGTATTGGAACCTGTACCTTTAAGATTGTGAAAAGGTCATTGACAAAGAACCTAAAGAAACAACTGTTTCCCAATAGTGACTTAATTATCTATTGTTCCAACTCAATGGTTTAAAACTGCAAAGTACAGGGGAGACCAGACATACATAAAATAATATTGAGAGTTTTGCTTCAGCTCACCCCTCCCCAGCAGACCACCAGATGAAAGTCTATATGTCCAGCACATGAAGGGCAGGGATTTTGCACTTTCATGCCTCTGCTCTGCCTGGACTCAATCAAAAAAGTGACAGCAGCATTTGTTTTATGGTCTTTTTAAAGGATAAACATGACATGCCTGAATAATTCAGGCACAGTCAAAGCAGTACTTCATGTATTTTTTAGGGGAAACTATTAGGCTTTGAGTGGTACTTAATTAAAGCATTTGCTATCTAATTTTCAGCTGGAATTCAGCCGAGTATTTACTCGAAGTTGAGTTTCGGTACACCCCTACTTCATATGCCCTTATTGTGGATCTATAACCTAGGCTTCGAAAACCATTCAAGTTGAGTCATTAATTCTTGGAACTTCTGCAGGTACTGACTTCTGCTTGAAATAATCTCTTATTCCATTGAATGTGTGGTGTTTCGAGGCAGGCAAATGGCTTGGATGTCTGCCTAAGATCCTGAAGGTGGCTTTGGATGTTCCATTCAGAGACAATCTGGGGTAGGCGCAATCTGTCTTTCAGGCCTTCTTGTCAAAGGAGCTGTGGACATAGATAATCCTCATAACACTTACAGATCTGGAAGCCCAGATGCAGAAGCGACATCCCATGGTCTGGCTTTTTGTAAAGGGATTTGGTTAGATGGAATAGGTGCTACAAGTCACCCTGTGCAGTTTACAATCTGTGGTGTCCCCAACCCTAATAATAGTCAAACTAAACCACATACCCAACTCCAGTCTTCCCCTAAGAGACCTGCCCAAGTAAGACCACCACAAAAACCATTAAAGTAGAAGCCAGGGGGCAAACAGCGCTTTTTAAGAAGACAGGTGTCCTTGCTGTGGCCAAGATTTCAGGTGGGAAACACTTAACCTGTTGGACAGTGCTAGGGTAAATAGGCGTCCTAAAAGTTATTATGTGAATATGTGACTGCCTTATAATATATGCCAATGACTGCATGATTCTCATGTGTCTCTGTCTTAGATTCAAAGCATCAGTCAACAGCATCTTGAGGCATCACACTTTGATCGTGCAAGTAAAAGAAGACATTCAGTGAGTATTTGTTCTTAAAAATATTCTTTAAGTGGTAGTGTTCTTTGACAATTACATTGATTTTTTGTATTATTCATTAGGCACTAAATTTAAAATGTGTACAGCTGGTCTCGTTGCTTTGTGTTAAAAGGTGCGGTTGTTGGACCTCAGTATTATAAACAGACACACAGAGGCTAGTGAGAAAGCCCAGCGATTGGCTCGCTGAACATGGGGCTTTTGATCATGTAGTCTGTTTTACCAAAGGCCTCAAAACAAAGGAAAGTTCTAGGAGTCAAGGCTTTGCAAGTCCCTAATAGAGAATAACGCATACCAATGTCATTGATATGAGCAGGCAAGAAATCGTGTGTGTTTCAAACTTCACGCACTGTGAAAAACGTGCCCTTGGAAACGGCATGTCCCGAATCCACCAATCAGGGCCGAGAGTCCAGGGAGACTAGCACATGCTTACTGCATCTCATTTCTTTCCCGCTGAAATCGTAGCTGGATGTTACTCTGCCACATGTTATTTGTGATAAATGTTGATATTGTTTGTTTTTTTGTTTTCTGCATATGTGTTTTTTTTTTATTAATGCAATGCAGTGAATCTTACATGTTTAATTATGAACATGTATTTATTCATGACAGGATTGTCTTGCATAGGCGTTGAGCATATCATATATATTATTGTATGAACTGTGCATGCACATTTCTTTTTTGTGTTTGCCATGCTTGTGTATTCTCATTCTGGGAGTGGAGGGCAGTGCGTTTGTTAAGCATATCTTATATTGATATCCCGACCAAAGAAGCATCATTCATTCTCCCCTTGGCCCCCCACTGATCTTCTCCATTGTTTCATGTGTGCAAGTTGAGGGTCTTCCACGTCTGAGGGCAGGAGTTCTCAGGTGTATACATTCTATCAGCCAGCTTTGCTGCAACTCACAGTGACCACTGAACAGCGCACACGTGATGATGATGTGTTATTTATATAGTGCTTTAGCCAAAGCACTTTACATAGAACATATTTATATAAAATATCACCCAACCGAAGTTGGTACTCATTATCGACATTCAGAAGGATGAAAGGCTGAGTTGGCCTTGCCGGGGTTCAAACCTGTAACCTGCAGATTACACAACGATCGCCAGTGTACACATGGGAGGAACCGAGGGTGGGGCGTTAGAGCACCCTCTGCATAATTCCTAAAATACCTTCACACATAGACATGTGCAGGTATAGGGCAACGCTTTCTTTTCGTCATCTATTAATAGACCCTATTTGACCGTCCAACCAGACTAACTCCTAGTAGCAGAGGATCCTATGTAAACCAGTCCTGAAGAAAGTGGCACCACCAACATTAGCCACTGAAACCGGCAGGCCACATTCCTGTTTGAACTTTCTACATGAACACAGCCCTTAGTTTTTTCATTGCAGTTGAGAAATAAGGGCCGCCTCTCTCTGTCCCCTCACCCTAGATAGGCAGCACACCACTGGCACCATACGGAGAGGACAATTAGCCTGGCTGGAGGGTCAAATAGGGTCTATTAACAGATAATGATAATTTGCATTTATATAGGGCTATGAACCATCAGGTATCTGTGCGCTGCTGATTATTAACCATGATGTCTGGTGCTCATTTATCGACCTCAGAAGGATGAAACACTGAGTTTGGCGCTGCAGGGATTCGAACCTGCACGGATGTAAAAGCAAGCACTCTACTCGCTGTGCTATCTGACCAGCAGTGAAGGTGACGAAAAGAAACAGTTGCCTTATACTTGTACACACAGATCGCAACAGAAAGCACTAAACCCTCTGGGCTCTCTTACCAGCTTAGTCGTGTTATTAAGGCAGTCATGCACGAGCATAAACATTGCAGCATTTTCAGGCATCTGCAGTCTTTGGCTCTGCAGATGTTTTGGGATGCAATTTTCATCAGTTCTTTCAACCAAAGTCAATGGTGAAGGATCAGAGGAGACGTAGCCCATAAGATATGTCGAGCCGTAGTTTAAAGACCTGATCAGCCTGGTTGCTTCTGATCTTAAAACCGGCCACACCCTTCCACACTGAGAACTCAGTTTACTTTAAGCTTTATTTCAGCCGGTCGCTGAGATAAAAGTACCTTAATCACTTACTTAAACTGGGAGTAAAGCTTGCATTGCTCTCCCTTTCACCTGCTCTTTGAAATGTAATACACAGTTCATATTTTATATATATGAATACATATACCTTCTTATAACCTCGTCACTAACTATCACCTGCTCTCTCTTAGATGCATCATACATTTTTTCACCTTGCTTGTTAACTGTTGAAATTTGTTGCCAATTTTTTGTAATCAATGCCGAAAAAAACAGACTGCAAATTGTTATTTCACTCTTGGGTACTGACCTCATTCCCCTCTCCCTCCATCTGTGATTATGATCTGCAGTATCATAGCCTTATAGACCGAGAAAGGGGTCATTATCGCAGGATAATGACCCGCTGCTAAATTATGGCCTGAAGCAGAGCCGAAGGCAATAGGTTGGGACAGGGTCATTATCCCAAGCAATAATGACTCTTCCCAAGGCCTCTAAGGGTTGTTCATAAATTAAGCATTTTACTTGCAAATTGGTTGAACTGGAACAGGTTTAGCGTGAGCTTGCACTAGGCGTAATGTAAAAGTAAACACTTTATAAATAAGAATGTAAAAGCATGTTTCAATGTTTTTTACCCTTCTCTTCCCTCTGTTAAATAGCATGTTACAGCCGAAAAAAAGGTTATCCCAGTGAGGAAGTGTCTTGTTAAAAAGAATCTTGCCTGGAAATTGCATGGCTGTTTCACTGTCTGCTTCTGAAGAGACAGGGCCTGATTTGCACAGTGCCTTTCAATGGTCTTTTCCCATTCAAGAACGCTTTGGAAACTGAGGTCCAGAATGTTCAGAATGCAACCGATACCAGTAGTTATTGACTGCACTCTAAATATTCTGATTGGCTGAGAGGAGGCCAATAACGATCTCCATGTGTTAGTACATCTCATGTGACCTAATGTACCTTGCTCCCATTCATTGATGCTCGGGGGTGGGGGGACAGAGGGGAGGGATACATTTATGGCCGTGCCACCAATGGAGAAGAAGTCTACTGGGATGCACATGAAAATAACAGATCCAGAAAGAGACAGACATCAAAACTAGTGTGATTGTGGTCAAATTCATGTAGAAAAGCATTGGAATGAGGGGAGCCTAGCATGATGTGTAGGGCCTGGGTAGGCTCTGAAGTTCACTAACGCCAACACCACAACGTCCCTCACACTTTCAGTGCTGTTTTGGAAACGTTCAAAGGTCAATATGAGGAAAGCAGTAAATGGGAAAAAAAGAAGATTCTGAATTGTTTTGTTTTATTTAATTCCTCTGAGTACCTATCGGTCTATCTATACATGTCTAACGTAAAACCAGCAGGCATAATCAATTTATTGAGCACTTTGCTTGTTGTAATTTGAGTGTGATATTATTCTGGGTAGACTTTAGTTTGCCACTGATATGCTAGAAACTAAAGAAGAACAAGATATAGAAGACACCACTCAGCAATTATTGACTTGAAAGGTGAATAAGACCTTGTGCGCATCTGGAGATTTGTCGGCTTTGGGTTGTTTTACTGAGGTAAAAACAATTGTGGCGGAATTGACTGTAGTCCATTTCGCTGCAAATATGTTTTTATCATGGTAAAAAAGGACATGCCCCCCCCAAACCTCCCATAGACCCACAACCTCACCTCCCCTACTTCCCTTTTCTCCGTCGCTGGCTCTCCTGTACCCTGCGGCATCAGTTTCAACCCTCTAATGCAGGTCGGAGCTGAAACCACAGGGTCCCTTTTTCTTCTTTCTTCTATTTTTTGGGTCCGAAGCGGGGGACACCCTTGCAAGTCCGAAGCCGAAAATACCAAACAAGTGGAGTGGGGGACAACCATGAAACCACCGCTCCACATGTGCAGTATTTTCGGCTTCATACTAATGGTACTAGCCGAATTCTGCCAAATGTACCATTCAAATAAAAATGTTCGATCAATTTGTGTTTTTCCGATTTGTTCATCCAATTACCAAAGATTTTAACTTGTGCTCAAATTTTCACAATTCACATTCCAGGAGTGACTTCTTCCTTATATCTAAAACAGTTGTGAACTCAGGGCGTGGATTCCCTGAGCTGGTCACAGCATATGCCCATCAACTTAGTCTTGGGAGCATCTACTGAAGTAGATACTTCCTGTCGGTTGTATCTCGCGGACAGCCTGCTGGACAAAAGGTTGTATACGAATTGTTCATTTTACAACGGCTCGAATGACAATTGACCTTTTCACAATTGACCGAATTGTGAAGGTCAATTGTACCATATATGTGGGGGGAAACCCCCCACAACCCACCACCCAATGCCAAACCCCCCAAAACCCATATATATATATATATATATACATATATATATTTCTGATGCTTGTTAATCTGCTTAGAATCACATGCTGTGCATAGGTCCGACATCCAGTGGTCACTGCGGAGTATTGCATTTTGTTTTTCGTAGTCGAAAAGGTACGTCGACAAGGCGTGTCTGAAATACTATCCCTATAGTGACGTGTGTTGTACCCACAATCCCTCACGCGTCGAGGTCCCTCAGATTGTTTTTTTCCGCCCAGCTACTGGTTGCCTTTACGCGGAGCTCCTCGAGAGACATTGCAGATTCCATCTCCTCGACCTTTGGTCGTTTTTTCCTGTTTAAAGATTTAATATATCGATCCCTCCCTCGACGCAGTTGTGAAGCTGTCTCCGCCGAGCAAGATCTTCGACGGAGGGGACAAGCGGAGGAGATCCTTCGGCGTTGCCGAACACGTGGCCTGGCCTCGCAGGCCAAATACAGTAGGGAGAGTGGGGTCGTGGGACATCTCTGATTCTTTTTCTGAGAATGCCTTTCCTTTTCCCCTTCCTTTGCCTTGGGGTAGTTATCACGGTTTATTGCCTCAGCTATGGAGAGGACACCCTTTAGGTTTTGCCCACTTTGTAAGGGCAAGTTTACTTGGAAGGACAAGCATTCACGGTGTAACCGCTGCTTGCCCCTCGATCACGTAGAGGAGGGTTGCTCGGCTTGTCAGCTTCTAAAGCCAAAGACTCTAAAAGACCGTAGGGTCAAGAGGTGGGCGACCTACGCTATGTCGAAGGCCGGGTCTTCACCCGCCGCTGCTACCACCGACAGTGACGAGGAACGTGATAACACGACCTCCGCTCACGCCCTGCTTATAGGGATGAACACCCCGGCGACACTGATGCACACGATACCACACATAAGCACACAACCCATAGCTCTTCTTCGTCGAAGACCTAGAAAGCATCAGCGCCCAAGGAGACGCAGGTTACACCGGCGGCCTCCTCGGACCGTTCGGGTTCGAAGCCCCTCTCGCAACCGCAGCCGCGACCAGCGACTGGGCTTTCGGCAAATAAGGGCGCTGCCCCCAAACCATCGGCCGCCACGCACCAGCAGAGAGCGCACGCCGCCGGAGAACGATCGACTCCCGTAACGTCAAAACCACAGCCCTCCACTGACAAACGAGTCACAGAGAGCTTGGCGAGGATCGGTGTGGCTGACGCCCAGAAGCGCACGTCGAGCGCTACGCAAAGACCGAAAGACACGCCGAAAAGGCCCGAAGAAAAACAGGGACTACCCCCTTCATTCGGGGGGACACCCCGCACACCGGAAGGCTTTTCGGAGGGCGACGGGACACTTTCCTCGACGTTGTGGGACAGGTCGAGCCGTTTTCAACAAGATAACACTAAATTTCCACCGCTAGACCGCTCAGGGGTACCCCATGAAACGATGGAAAGGCTCCATCTCTGCATGGAGAGAATGGAGAGGTTTATGAACACCCAGAACCCTCCCACTCCCAAGAGAACAAGAGAAGGGCCTCAGGAGGACCCCAGGGCCAAATACCGGAGGCAGGACACAACCTTAGACTTCCATAATGTGTATGACCTCACTGGTGAGGGACAATACTTAGAAGAGGAGGATGATTTTGTGGACAATGAAGAAGGGCACAACCAAGAGGAAGGTCTGGAAGACAGCCCAGACATGGTAGGAGAAGGCTTCGGAGAAATTCCAGAAGAAGGACCTTCTCATGCCTGGCAATCCCCATCGGTATATTCGGACACTGATGTCCTGAACCTAAATCCTCCTGACAATTCACCTGTTAGAAACACGTCTCCCATTGACGATCAGCCCACATTCAATGCCCTGTTGCGCAAAGCAGCAGCACATTTCGAACTGGACACTGGGGAGATCTCTCCGGAAATAGACTTTGTGGAAAGAGTAATTAAGGAGAAACCCCCAGTCAGCCAGACTATTCCCCTCCTCGCTTCAGTGAAGAGAAGAATCATCCCTTCGCTATCCACACCCGCACTAATCAGAGGAGTTAATCCAAGGATTGAAAAACTTTTCACTCCTTCACCCTCAGACCCGCTGTACATCAGGGGACATTCCATTCCGGATTGCCTTGTAGTAACTAATACAAGGAAGAGGGCAGGGGTGCCGCTGTCCACCAGTGAGGCACCACCTGACAAGGAGGGCAAGAGGTTATATGCCCTTGCTAAAAAAGTCACATCCTCGGCTGCCTTTTCGGCAAGAATTGCGAACAACAATTCTTTGCTAGCTAACTACGCGGACGCGCAGTGGGCCAAACTGCGCAAGGACGCCGAAGAGGCGCCGGAACCACTACGTACACGCCTGCTTTCAACTATTGGCGAAGGAACCCAGGTCAACCAGAGTATTGTAAAGAACTATCTGGATGCTGCTGAGACAGCGGGACGTTCCCTGGTTCAGGGAATACTCCTAAAACACCATGTATGGCTGCGCAACTCAGGGTTCAAACCGGAGACACAGGCGTCTTTAATAAATAAACCTGTTGAAGACTCAAACCTCTTCAGGAAGGCGGTGGATGAGGCTCTGTAAATGGCTAAAAAAGAGTTCGATACTATCAAAACTCTTGACCCGATCTCTAAGCCCACTACCAGACGCGGCTATGGCAACAAACGCTTTTTTCGTGGCCAACGGCAACAGCAGAGTCTGCAGCAACAGTACCCTGCCACCAGTTACCAGACCAATAGTGGGCAGTAAAACCAAAGAGGGCAGTGCAGGGGCAAAGGGAGAGGGCAGGGGTCCACCCCCAGAGGCTCCCAAGCCCCCAACAACACCAAGTGACGCAAAGATTCGCATCCCCTCCCATGCAACACGGGTCGGGGGCCGGATAACATCCTTTCTTCCAGCATGGGAGGGAATCACGTCAGACCGCTGGGTACTTTCCACCGTAGCCCACGGATACTGCATCGAATTCAACAGTTCCCCAACATACAGACCCCCAAGGGGACGACGCATGACACCGGAACACCTTGCCATCCTTCTCCAAGAAGTACAACTGCTGGAAAAAGGAGCCATAGAGGTTGTGCCTCTATCTCAGGTAACGGAAGGTATTTATTCAGTGTACTTCCTTGTACCCAAAAAAGGATCTAACCATGCGCCCTGTATTAGATCTGCGCCCAGCGAACAAGTTTATCAAACCCCAGAAGTTTCGTATGGTAACCTTACAGGAAGTGATCCCACTGCTATCACAGGGAGATTACATGACAACATTGGACATGAAAGATGCATATTTCATATTTTAATGTTGCCAGCGCACAGAAAATACCTCAGGTTTATGATAGAGGGCAAACACTATCAGTTCAGAGTGCTACCCTTCGGCATAGCATCAGCACCAAGGGAATTCACAAAGGTACTGGCAGTGGCAGCGGCCCACCTGCGCAGGTTGTCCATCCCAGTTTACCCTTACCTCGACGACTGGCTCATAACAGGGGATTCTTACGAAACATGCTTCTCCAATACCCAAAGGACTGTAGACCTTTTGTTCCAGTTGGGCTTCTCCATCAACGAGAAGTCGTCCAGCCTAGACCCCAGCCAAATCAAACAATTCCTAGGGGCTCTAATTCAAACAAAGGACGGCCTCGTCTTCCCCTCCAACGAGAGGGTCCAAAACATGCTGTTTGAGATCCCTCAATATGTGACGGTCGAGAGGTGATGGTACGCAAAGCAATGCGCTTGCTAGGCATGATGGCGTTGTGTATTTATTTGGTACCTCACGCGCGCCTGCGCATGCGCCCTATGCAAGAGTGGCTCAACAGCCAGTGGTGTCAGGCCAGCGGATTATGGGACGATCCAGTGGTGGTCTCGCAGGCCTTGGTTCTCTCGCTACGTTGGTGGACAAAGGAAAACCTGGAAAGAGGAAAACCCTTTGCCACACCCGCGGCGGAAGCCACTCTAACCACGGACGCATCCCTAACAGGATGGGGGGCTCACCTATCCCATCAGATTGCTCACGGAGTGTGGACTCCGAACGTAGCATCCAAACACATAAATCTATTGGAGCTACTAGCTGTGTTCAAGGCGCTAAAAGCCTTCCAGGAACACCTACAAGGCAAGACTGTGTTGGTCCTTACAGAAAGCACCACAGCCATGTACTACATCAACAAGCAGGGGGGCACCCACTCTCCAGGACTGTCCAAACTGGCCCAAAATATATGGAAGTGGGCTCTCAAACAAAACATGTTCCTATTGTCAGAACATGTACCAGGGGAACTCAATCTGCTGGCAGACAAACTCAGCCGAGATTTCCCCCTGCCCGAAGAGAACGAATGGCGACTGCACGAAGACATCGTCTTCGACGTCTTCACACAATGGGGATTTCCAGAAATAGAACTATTTGCAACCCTGGAGAACTCACAATGCCCAAGTTACGCCTCCAGGTACCCCCAGAACCAATCCAAAGGGAACGGTCTGTCGATGCAATGGTCAGGGAAATTTGTCTACGCTTTTCCCCCGACTCCCCTTCTCAACAAGGTGGTGCACATGATGCACCAGGAACAAGTAACCATGATACTAGTGGCCCCAATGTGGGCCCGACAGCCATGGTTTGCCCACTTGATGGAGATGTCCCTATCTCCCCCAGTGAAACTCCCCTGCCCGTACAACATGCTGTCACAAGACAAGGGCAGGACTCTGCATCCATGCTCCCAGAACATGAACTTAGCAGCTTGGCTCCTGAGGTCATAGAATTCGGACATCTACTGCTCCCGCAGAGATGTATGGACATTCTCAGGGAAGCCAGGAAACCTAACACTCGCCACTGCTACTCTAGCAAGTGGAAGAGATTTGTCATCTGGTGCAGAGGGAAAAGCATCAACCCAATTGACTGCTCTCCCACACATATTGTTCTATACCTGACCCACTTATTGGATTCAGGTCTAGTGTTCAATTCCATTAAAGTCCACCTAGCGGCACTTTCTGCATACACCACTTCCCAACTCAAGGTGTTGTGGTGGAAGATCCCTGTTATAAAGGCCTTCATGGAGGGAATAAAGAGAATACACACCCCGATAGCTAACCCAGCTCCCGGATGGGACCTTAACGTGGTACTTACCAGACTCATGGGCTCACCTTTAGAACCCATGCACAAAGCATCTCTTAAAGACCTCACGCTTAAGACTGCTTTTTTAATAGCTATCACCTCCATCAGGAGGGTAAGTGAACTACAGGCTCTTTCTGTTCTAGATCCCTTCGTTTCAGTTCACAGAGATAAGGTGGTTCTACGCACGCACCCAAGGTTTGCTCCGAAGTTCATATCGAAATTCTATGTAAACCAGTCTATAGAACTGCCAACGTTCTTTCAAAATCCTTCCAACTTAGGAGAAAAAACTCTACACACACTGGATGTGCGCAGAGCGGTCATGTTCTACATGGAAAGAACCAGACCACTGAGGAAGACTAATCAGTTCTTCGTCTCGGCGGCAGCAGGAAGAGAAGGGGATGCAGTTTCAAAGTCCACTATTTCTAGATGGATTGTTCAATGCATCACTCTCTGCTATACTCTTGCTAAGAGAGAACTGCCCTTTAAGCCTAGAGCACACTCTACTCGAGGCACGGGGGCGTCCATAACATTCATTGCAAATGTTCCCCTTGAGTCCATCTGCAAAGCGGCTACCTGGAGTTCTGTGCACACCTTTACAAAACACTACTGTCTAGATGCACACTCGAGATCTGACTCCCAGGTGGGTCAGGCAGTATTAAGACATCTTTTCTCTACTGTTCCTTCTCATAACCCACCGCCAACTCCAGGTACTGCTCGCTAGTTTATGCACAGCATGTGATTCTAAGCAGATTAACAAGCATCAGAAGACAATGCATTACTTACCGTAAAAGCATTTCTGATGATTGTATCTGCTTAGATTCAAATGCGCCCACCCTTCCTCCCTGCTCGGATGGAAGGAACATAGACTTCCTTTTATATCTCTCTTTTCTGTACTCACTCACGTCTAGAAGGCTCCCTCAGGGCAGAAAAATACAAACAGAGGGACCTCGACGCGTGAGGGATTGTGGGTACAACACACGTCACTATAGGGATAGTATTTCAGACACGCCTTGTCAACGTCCCTTTTCGACTACGAAAAACAAAATGCAATACTCCGCAGTGACCACTGGATGTCGGACCTATGCACAGCATGTGAATCTAAGCAGATACAATCATCAGAAATGCTTTTACGGTAAGTAATGCATTGTCATATGTTACCAAACCGTATTCGGTCAATTGTGAAAAGGTCAATTGTGACCCTTTAAATTTGGTCAATTGTTCATTCGAACAATTGTAAACGAACAATTTGGGTAATACCGGACAAAAAGCACATTTGAACAATTACATAATTTACTTGTAGAGATATTTAACCAGAGCATGGTTTCAGCAACAGTAAAGGGCCAGGTGTGGCTGTCGCTCAAGGCACTTTTGAGAAGATGATTAATCTCTTAACATTCAACTTGGAAAAGGAATGCTTTCAGCAAGTAGGCGATTACCGGCACACTTAAGGGCACTGGAGCTCACTTTTGCAAATGACAGAAACTATGTTTTATGGATATGTTGGTTAGAGAAAGAAAAGTTTGAAGTAAATAAGTACAAGCAATAAAAGGCAGATTTTTCATTGTTGAAACTCAAGCAACTTTATTAACAATCCGACGAAAAATGCAGATGAATCATACAAACTGTTCACGCTGTGAAGGCATATAATTGACAGATAGTCCACTAAGAAAGACTCAGAAAGAGACATTCACATGGATAACTATAATATGAATGCGAAAAGTTTCTGGACTTGACAGCTGTTGAATCTTTCCATGGCAGTAGAGGAGCGCTCCAGATGCCGCAGCAAGAATGGCAGGACATTGATGCCATCTGCAGATATCAGTAGGCCCGTTAGACCATCTCAGAGGAGGGGAGCCCCGGGAGAGGATGCATGACAATAGACTAAAGTTTAACGTTGGTAAAACTGATATTGTATTCTGTGGCCATGCACCTTACTCCCAAAGGTTGGCACCCTGACCCTCGCTAGTGCCACACGTTGGTAAACTCAGAGTATTCATGGAATCATACCTGGCTATGCTCATTGATATCAAGTTGCTCAAACCTGTAAAGCTCACATGTGTTCACAAAAAAAAAGATTGCTATCAATGTTGTCATTTCTCCACCAGGTGACATTGATGAATGCACATGCTAGCTCGAGGCTTATCTATTGTAAGCCTGCTTACCTAGGGCATCCCAAGTATGCTGTTAAAAAGCAACTAAGAATGCAGAGTGCTACAAATACTAGTCTATTAAAGCTCCCCTGTCATGCTCACATGATACCAGCTCTTCAACAACTGCAGTGACACCGGGTGCAAAAGCGTTCTCAGCCACCACTTTCCACCTTGTGGGCCATGTATTATTAGAACGCCCACCATGATGTTATCGAGGCGTGCCTTGTGTTTTTTTTTTGTTTCCTGCTACATAGCTTTTAAAGAGACTGCTTAAGATCCGAACAGAACCATTTTTAAATTTGCAAGTACCTTTAATTGGATTTGCACTACGAGCCGCTCCTCGACTCTTGCTGTTCTCTATTCCTGGCACACGCTTCCTGGAGGAGGCGGGGCTACGCACGGCACGTGCTCGGATCACGTGACCTTGGGAGCAGCTAAAAGACCAGGCTGCCCCCTGCACTGTGCGCAGTACCTTTAATTGGATTTGCACTACGAGCCGCTCCTCGACTCTTGCTGTTCTCTATTTCTGGCACACGCTTCCTGGAGGAGGCGGGGCTACGCACGGCACATGCTCGGATCACGTGACCTTGGGAGCAGCTAAAAGACCAGGCTGCCCCCTGCACTGTGCGCAGTACCTTTAATTGGATTTGCACTACGAGCCGCTCCTCGACTCTTGCTGTTCTCTATTCTTGGCACACGCTTCCTGGAGGAGGCGGGGCTACGCACGGCACGTGCTCGGATCACATGACCTTGGGAGCAGCTAAAAGACACAGGCCACCCCCCTTGCAGCGTTAAGCCCGTCAGGGGTGAAGGGCAACGACCGTTTTGCAGCCGTTTGGCGCGAGTGGCGCCATACTAAGACGGGAGACTATGATCCCTCATGAAGACATGACTGCAAGGGCAGTAAGAGCAAATAGAAAAACTGAGGTCATCGGATCCCCCCTAGAAGATGACGAAGGTAGGCGTCTAAGAAGTACGAAAACGACCCAAAAACAACAGGGAATCACCCCAAAGAGTCAGGAGGGAACACTGACACACAATCCCAAGACAAACGAAAATGATAGAACGAGTGAACAGGGTCTGCAAGATAAAGGTGGCCAACAGATTTTACACCAGACTTTGGCTCCGCAATTGGATCAAAACATGCAAACACAACAAACAGATCCCACAAAATCGTTACTGACACCAATAAGGGCGCACTCACTAAACGAAACGAAAACATTACAACCGCAGCCATTGCCATCACTGCAATTACTACCTGAGCCCTATCCTGATCCCGTTGAGGAGCCTGTCTCGATAGACCTGGTTGACTTGTGCGGGGGGCCTGCGGTTGGGATGCCGGGGGCTCATGGAGCCGGCCCCTCATCCACGAGTGGGGAGGGGAGTGGCCAGAGAGGTGGGGAAGAAGGGGAGGACGCGGAGTCCTTGCAAAATGCACCACCTGGAGAGTTGAGCCAAACCCCTCTCAGTACGGCTCAACAGGGGGAGTCGACGCCGGTCCGGATCCAAGTGGAGGCGGAAATCCACGGGGAGACGGAAGGCTGGATAGATGATAAGATCAACCAAACAGACATAGAAGCAATCCTTACCGTCAGCGAAGTCAGTAAAACACCTAACAAAAAAAAAGGCAAAGACAAATGGTTAAAATTACCACAAAAAGAAATAATGGTGGTAAATGCTTCAACAAAAATAGGCCAATAACAAATGGAAAAAACTCAGTGACCAACTACTTCACGTCTCGAGTAAACACAACAGGGGTAAATAGACATCATATGGAGCTATCGGATATGGAGATACTTGACGCATTAAACGAATGCTTACCCCCTTTTAAACTACGAAGAGTAGATTGCAAAAAAAGTGGAATGCAAAGATCAAGGGACGTTTCAACATTGGAGGAGAAAGAGAGACCATTTAACCAGTTAGATAGAGGAGCAAGTGAAGATCCCGAGATACCCAAGACACTACTCCCCCCAACGATTTTGCAAGAAACAGAGACGCCCAATGGCGATCTGCATCCACAAATCGATACAGAAATGATAGAAGAGGGGGAGAAACGGGACAATCCGATGGCTAGAGAGCAGGAGAAATCAAAAAACCAACCGGAAACAGAAAGCCTATTTGAAAAATCAGACACCAGGGAGAAAGAAGAAGCCTCTGGTGGTACACCAACAGGGATGGACAAGACAAATAAAATACGGCGGGAAGAAGATACCACACTTTTTTCGAAACTGGACAAAGGAAGTATGTTTGAACCAGACAATGTAACATCTACTAACCCATTCAAGGAGTCCGACCCGAAAGCAAACGATGGGACCAGACGGGAACGACATCTGAGTAAAATGGAGGAAAACACACACTCAGTTGACCTGTCAATCCCGTCTAAGGTGATAACATCAGTCCAGGCCCAAACGAAGAAAAACTGGTCGAACCTCCATCAAAACCTGTGGGGCCATGAACCACTTAGCCCTCGACCAGATACGACGGAAAATCGAAGTCGCTTACTTGACATTGCCGCACCATCACAAAATCAGGGGGGAAATACGACAACAACTGTAATTGATGCCCCAACAAGGAGATCCTCAATGCAACAACATTCTTCGAGTCCAGCGGAACATTTAAATAAAAAGACTGATCTACTTTCCATCATGTCATCAGTAAACATAGCACTTTCTCCATTTATGAAGCTCTATGAAGCCATCGCCGACTCATTGAAGGATCATACTAGTATTCAAGCAATGATGTATAGCAAAGTCATTTTTGTAGAAGCCTATATCATGGCCTTAGAAGCCAGGGGAAAAAAACAACCAAGAAGTAAACCAAGATTCATTAGCCACGTCTAAACAAACACGTGGGAAAGATGAGGTGCAGGCAGTGGCGACAAAAACTATAGAGACTCAAACGATCACCATGATAGACTTAACAGCGAGCAAATCATTAATAGAAAAAGCCTCTAAAGTAGGAGAGACGAACATTCGATCAGGCCAATTTGAGTCTACATCGAACTCAAACACACCAGAAATTACAATCGAAGTATCAGGAGAAAAAATTCAGGGGCGGAAAATCGTCCAAAAAAAAAGGGGAACAAAAATACTGTCACCTAAGCTGGTCAAGCCAGGCACAGAATCAGTAGAGGCGATTTTTCAAGTTTTTAAGCGGCCAGTAAATCATAAAGACAAAGTACGCCCGGAGGAGAGTTTGAACACAAATACAGAACCCAGAAAAAAACAGGAAAGCTTAGAAACGAACAATACATCACCACTGAAGATGACCCATGATTTTCTGGTAAACGAGAAATTAATGAACCTGAGTCAATATGTGTCGGAAGACTCTACTTCAGAAATGAGTCCAAAGAAAATCTCTAAAACTCTGTATTTACAATCGGCCAGTAAAACTAACAAAGCAGACAATGACATAGAGGTAAATTCACAACAGACCGAACAACGACTAAAACAGAAAATGGTAAAAACCAGTAGCTGAGACAAAAATGAAATTGAGCTAATTGAAACGTCGAGACAAAAAATTCTGAAACAAATGATGGAAACAAAAAAGGAGAGAGAAAGGCCTAGATCAAGAACACCAGAAGAACGGAGTAGCAGAACTCTAAAGAAGGTAGACTACCATCTCCGTGTAAGACCAGAGACCCGTGAGGGCGAACGCTCCAATCGAACACAGCGAGAGGACTTTCAGTACCGTCAAGATGAACAAGAGAGAAAAAGCAAAAGCTCAAGAGGGCATACGCCAATGAGCAGGGATATGAAATATAAACACGACAAACGCGGAAAAAATGAAAAGATCTCTGCAACTTCATCAGGCTGCAATGGAGAATTGAGTGCGCAGCACAGAACTACGACCAAATGGCCCAATCAAAAACTTAGGAAATGGGACCAAGCGAAATGGCAGATCAAATTAACGCAAGTGGAAGAAAATGAGGACAAGGTAATACTAAATAGAAAATCGGTGTTGAAGCTGTTCAACTATATCATAATCTAAAACATATCAAATAAGAAGATTTGCTAGTGGTAGAACCAAGTCATAGAAACACCAAGGCTAGAACTTACTTGCATATAGCGTCAACGAAGTTAAAAAATATCTTGCTTGAAAATAAAAGAGAACTAGAAAATATGGGATATGACTTAAAAGTGTACCCAGTGACGCAGACAGAGGAAAAATACGACAGTAAAGAAAGGAAGAGGATAGAATCTCCGGATAAAAACTTGAATAAACAGAGGAATTCCACCTTGCAAATAAAGAAAAGTTACACAAGTTCCGGAGTTAAGGAAAAGGCGCGAGAAATGAAAAAGCGAGAAGGACAAAAATCATCGAATTTGAAGGATAACATCCAAAACGGAAGAAATGAGAGAGAAGACAAGAGACAAATATATAGCGTCATGGAAACATCCCCCCGAAAACAGGAACGAAAACAAGAAGACCCAAGAAAGATTCACAGAGCCAGGGAAATAACAGCCCGAAAGGATCAGAATCAAGAACAACATCAAAACAAAATTGAGAGCGAACTTCCACAATGAAAGGAATATGGTCCTGGTTGCCAAAAGCGCTAACAGAAAAGAAGCAAAAATAGCAGTTTTTTGGAGTCGAGCACATTCTACAAGGGACAAGCAAGGGAGGAGAACAGAAGCAGCTAATAAAAATGTGCTCGTGGAACACGAGAGGACACTCTCACCTCCTATCCGCCATTGACATGACCTTGGGAGCATATGATTTAATATGCCTCCAGGAGACCTGGCTGTGTGAACCACCCTCTATGAGAGGATTTGATTTAATCTTGGCACCCGCTAATAAGGGCCGTTTGGGAAGACCATCATCAGGGCTCCTGATTGCCTGTAGAAATGGAAGTGGGATTAAATTAGACAAGACATTGATCAGTAATCTCGACATATTGATGGTGAAAGCCTCATGGACCGGCAAGATAAATAATAGGGAGGGCTATGGAAAAACACCCCTAATAATAGCAAATGTCTATTGGAACCCAGCAGCCACAGAAACAACCACCTTCCTGGAAAAAGTTGAAGAAGCATTGGATGTAGCCCTCGCGAATCATTTAGTAAATCACTTCCTTATCTGCGGGGACTTAAACGCAATTTGCTCTACAGTCCAAGAGGGGGAAATAGCCAAGTATACAGACAGCCGGGAGAACAGCGCGGTGAATTATGGACCAGCCTGATGAAATCGAGAAATCTGCACAATTTACATGAAGCCTTCCCAGACCCAAAGCGGCTGCCAACATGGGAAAGGAACAACTCCAAGGCAACAATAGACTACATGTTTGTTACTAAACCAATTTTGGCTATAACAAAAGACTTTGGAATAATTAGAACAAGGTCCAGCGACCATAACCTGCTCTCAACTTCTTGGGAAGCCTCAAGCCCCCGAATGACTATATGGAAGATAACATCATAATCAATGGACAAGGAAATTGTTTAAAAATATCAAAGGAGCACATTGTGGAATTAGAGAACAGATTTACTTCCATGACGGGGATAGCAGAAGTAAACAAAACCAACTATATCCCGCTCCTAACGAAGTACAAAAAAACTGCATTTGTAAAAAAAATTCGGAGGAAACCCGCCAAAACATGTGTTTGATAAATCTCTGGTGGAGAAACGTCGTATTCTTCGCAAAATCCAACGTAAAGCAAAAATTAAAGGTACATCGGCAGCAAATGAAGAAGCAGTGGCTGCAGCAAAACAATATAAATCCTGGGTTAGAGGACATAGGTTAAAACTCTACCAACAGGACTCGGAAAACATCTTAAAATTGATAAGTGGGAGAAATACAAGGGAATTTTGGAGCACCTTGAGAGCCACGATGGATGTACAAGAAAAATCCTTAAAGGATAGTTCCGGGACTTTTTTTTTATTGTCCCTACGGGTCGGCCATGTGTTTGTAAGCATAAATCGGTAGATCGTAGGAAACTTTCCTATGGACCTTACCCGACTTTTCGCCCATTATCGCACTCGAAATCAGCCTCCATTTTGTGATAATCCTATCATTCCGCCGCATCGACCTGGCTCACCTGCCTTTGCGGCACTAAATCAAATCCCCCGCCCCTGAGCCTGACATCAGCAGACGCGTACTGCCCATTTCAAGCACGTCTCGTGTCAACAATCGCTGCGCCTCAGCTATTGACGTGTTGCCATGGAAATGGCAGGACGCCTCTTTCCCCAATAAGTATAAACAGACCGTTTCACAACATACAGCAGCAGATTTTCGATTCCATTCCTCTCTCTGTGTTACTTTGAGTA
Organism: Ambystoma mexicanum; assembly: GCF_040938575.1. Taxonomy (NCBI): domain Eukaryota; kingdom Metazoa; phylum Chordata; class Amphibia; order Caudata; family Ambystomatidae; genus Ambystoma; species Ambystoma mexicanum. The sequence continues at coordinate 225,100,465 of NC_090925.1, forward strand.
TTCTGTGACTCGTTTCAGTGCTCTGGTCAGCTACCTTCGCCGCTTGTAGCCCGTGTGAACACCTGTACCATCTCTGTAAATTATTTTACTATCTTTACCGCACAATGGCCACAATAATGCCGTATATGTACGAGCCCGAGTACACCGAGGAGGAACTACTGGAAAGGCAAGCACGCGAAAACGATGGGGATTCGGACGGCAGTTGGGAGGACCAGTCAACGGATGAAGAGCCTGGACCATGTCGCATGGACGGCGTCTCCACCTGGTGCACGTGCAATCGGTGCGAGCTAATGCCAACTGAGGAGGAGAACTGCTGCTGCCGTGAAAATTCCGGGTGCTTGGCCTACATTTCGGAAAGCGAGCAAAGTCTGCAGGAAGGCGAGCAAAGTCCGCAATGCATCACCGAGCTGCCAGAGTTCAGGGAAGCCTGCCTCTCACGGACAGTGTTGAGGATGATGATGGTGCTTATGCACGAACTTCGTGGCACTGTTCGTCCGCGTAATCCGAGTAACGAGTAAGTATACTCTGTTTGTGATGTCAGTGATGCCACCACTATTTCATGGTCGTCTCCCACATATAAAATTACATTTACATATCATTCGAACGCATGTAAATTGGTTCCATATAGTGCATTTTCTAGATATAATTTTTTTCTAAGAAAAATGACATGTGTTACCTGAATCGACATTGATAAGAAAGTTTGGTCAGTTTAATACAGTTTGCATCTTTTTTTTTCACAGGTGGTACAGGCTGGTGGCCTATCGTTGCTTCACTTGGTGGCTTCACGGGAGGCTCGGACACCGCGTTCGGAGAGTAATACCTGCCTGTGCGGTACTTGCCATTAGACAACATTTCCCCAGTGACAGTGGACAATACCGCGGATTTTCCCTCGATGTGCTGCAACCTCAACTTTACAATGTGTAATGTTTATTATTTATGTTTAACTAAAATCTAAAATAAAGCCCAACATATATTTTAGCAATGGTTGTTTTGATTTTTTAAATGAATCTAGTGTGTCTCCGTTGAATAGCCTTCCAGTGCCTTGTCTTGTCACACCACATGTCTCCGGCCAGCATCCTCCCTCACGCTGGCCGCACACCTTCAATCCACATAACCGTTGAACCCATATATGCAGCAGTCATACATATATTATTTTGTGGGTTGGCATCAAGCGTTGGCAATAAAAAGCTGTTGGATTTTATTGATACAAAACATGGTTATAGGTAAATAATAAATATGGTTGATCATAATAAATCCTCTTTTTGGGCACCGGGTACAGAGATGACCCCCATATATTCTCCTGGGAGGGTGAGGTATTTATACACTCACCCCCCTGCCTTCCATGTAGTAGATCCTGCAGCCATCCTCTTACATTCAGTTAGATGGCCTCTCCTTGGTGAGGCCCTGCGGCAAACGGGTCTTGTCTGCACGACCACCGCCCCGATCCACCCCCCCCGCCCTATCAAAGGCAGTTCGCACCGGGGTACTTGTGCTGGCAAGTGGAGCTGTCAGGGAGCGATAAAGGCCAAGAGGTGCCAAAGACCATGTACACTTCAAAGTGGTCTATAGAGCATGGGTTGTTGTTCCCATGTCTACCTCCAGACCCCGTGTCTCCTGCCAAGCATCCCCCCTCACGCTGGACGGCCCCCTGCAATCCACATAAGTGTGTCTCCATTCACGAGTCTTCCTGTGTCTTGTCTGCACGACCACCGCCCCGATCCACCCCCCCGCCCTATCAAAGGCAGTTCGCACCGGGGTACTTGTGCTGGCAAGTGGAGCTGTCAGGGAGCGATAAAGGCCAAGAGGTGCCAAAGACCATGTACACTTCAAAGTGGTCTATAGAGCATGGGTTGTTGTTCCCATGTCTACCTCCAGACCCCGTGTCTCCTGCCAAGCATCCCCCCTCACGCTGGACGGCCCCCTGCAATCCACATAAGTGTGTCTCCATTCACGAGTCTTCCTGTGTCTTGTCTGCACGACCACCGCCCCGATCCACCCCCCGCCCTATCAAAGGCGGTTCGCACCGGGGTACTTGCGCTGCTGGCAAGTGGAGCTGTCAGGGAGCGATAAAGGCCAAGAGGTGCCAAAGACCATGTACACTTCAAAGTGGTCTATAGAGCATGGGTTTGTTGTTCCCATGTCTACCTCCAGACCCTGTGTCTCCTGCCAAGCATCCCCCCTCACGCTGGACGGCCCCCTGCAGACCGCATAATGCCACGACATATACACGTCATTCATTCACAAACACACCCCTGTTTCGAATTCTTTATAACCCACTTCATATTTCTAATGAGAACTTCTTTGCGCTTTGCTAGTCAACCCGTGAAGGTGCTGGTTATCTGCTCTTCGTCTCTGTGAACTTCCGTGACCACTTTGAGCAAACTCGTCAGTTTGCAACCTGTGAACTGCTCCCTGTTCTACGACAAGAAACTACTCTGATCCCTGCATCTAACTGTTTGTTCGTCAAGGTAAGTCCATGTACCATAATCATTTTGCGTCCAATTTTTTAATTTATATCTATTTGCTAGTAGTCATCAAATTGCATCCATGTTTTCTTTTCGTTCACGACAGTACATGCAAGGAACTAGTCACATGTTCTGAGTTTAGTCAAATTACTTTTTCTATTTTTTGAAAGTTATTGAAATACTTATCCGCATGTGAATAACGTGTATAGTTCCAAGAACCAAAACGGACCTTGCATTGAACCTTTTATGTGTCGTTTAATGTTTTAACACATTGGTATTCATAGAGAATTGTTGATCTTTACTTTTCAGAACTTTCCATAATGCCTGCCTGTTCCATTGGCGGTTGCCCTTCGAAGACCCATAACAAATCTGAAGATACTATAATGCATGTTTTCCCTAAGACAATAGATCAGATAAGAGAATGGGTCCGATATTGCGGATATCCAGCCTCTGAGCTAGAAAGTAGAGTCCTTGAAGTCTTTGCGGACAAGAGGGGTGATCGATACCGCATCTGCAGCAGGCACTTTAGCCCAGACATGTACTCCACATCATTGCTAATAAAGAAGAAAACACCGCGAGCGAGGCGAAAATTGCTCTCAACCGCTATTCCCACTCTATTCGTCCACATCCCTCCACTGGTGAGTCAAGTTTACGTATTTGTCTCTCGGCCTTGCGGTAGTGTGTAGCATTAGCTAACAATAATTTCCCCTTTTATGTATCCACTCAATATGAAGGCGGAAGATTCTCCATCCGTGTCGTTATTGCAGTCATCAGCCACTTCAAGCGCCTATCGGGTAATCTTACTTAGCTATTCTGACACTGACTTGTTTTAGGCATGTAAATCAATAGTTTTAATTGATCGTGTAATCATTTTACCTAATGGTACACCACAGTACTCGTCCTCTAGTCTTTGTTTTCAGTTATAATTATTGTTATCCAAAATAATGCAAGTACTGTCTTTCAGGGAGATGCTGAGGAGTCCAACGCATTGACGACAACCGTAGATGTCACTCAGATGCTCGAGGTACGTTTCCGGACAGTTCCATCGATGGATATCATCAGATCTTGCATTCTTGTAGCGTGATTGTTACACACAATGTTTCTTTCGTTTTTAGCCATTGGTATGTCCTTCTGTCGTCGCCCTCCTATGTGTCTTCTTTTTTCAATATTGTGTTCATTACTAATGAAAGTCCTATGTTTCAGGGAGTCGATGGAGCATTAGTCCAAGAAGAAGGGGGAGCATGCAGTTACGGGTCGGCGCAACAGCTTGCAGAAGTGTGCACCGCAGTTACAGCGTCCCTTGATGTTCTTATGCATTTCGAGGTATGGATACTGACAGATCAATCATGCGAGATCAAATGACGTGATTACATCCGCTATACTTCCTTCTTTATTAACGCAAGTACTATGTTTCAGGGAGCTGACAGAGCTTCTTCAACAAGAACATCACCCCTAGTAGTTGATGCAGATCTCTGGGTGGTGACACTTCCAACGATGGAGCAAATCGAATCATATTTAGATATCCATTATTTATTTTAGACAACTGATCATTTGTGCAGGTCTATTTAGATGAGCCGTTGACGCCTGCAGAAAGTTTATGTTCTTTTAAACAAAATAGAAAACCATACTAATGCAATTACTGTGTTTCAGGGAGTTGCTGAAGCGTCATCTTCAATAATATCATCAATGGAAGTCTATGCGGAGCCCGAGGTATGGATCTTGACAGTTCAATCTAACTAGATCAACAATGCGTGAACTATTGTCGTTTGAATGTTCTACACAATGCGTTCATTCGTGTTTTGCTATTGAGATGTACGTATGGGTATTGGTCCACAAGTACATTTTGTGTTTTCAATATTATTATACATACTAATGAAAGTTCTATGTTTCAGGGAGTCGATGGAGCCTCAGTGAGTGATGGATGTGCTTATCATGAAAATATAGTCGTTGCAGCGCGAGAGGAAGTGGAGACATGCACACACGAGTCGGAGCAACAGCGTCCAGATGTTGAATTTCTAGGCAAGAAAGTTTCAAAGAAAAGAAAGCAAAAGAAGGTTAGTGTCCTGTTCACTATATTATGTTGTCTTTCACTGTCAATAGTTCAATACTGTAAGTTGTGTTTAAACTGAACATCCCTTTTCTAATCTGTCCTCTAGTTGCGAGTGGGTGTAAGAACTAGATCTACACAGACAGTGAAGCGAACGAGAGATGTTGCTTGTCAAACCTTTTGGCAGGGACTTGAGACTGGAGATGCATCGTGCCAATGGGAAGAATATGAAGTGATTGACAACGGAGCTATACCACCACCAGCCATTGATAGTGAATGTCCTCCTGGTAGTTTGGATGCAGTCGGAGATCAATTCACAGAATCCACACCCGCAAAAAATAAGAGCGCGCGAAAGTTGAAGACATTGTTTTTTTCTCCCATCTCCGGACAAGGAACAGATGTTGCAATGGAAGAGAATGAAGTGGACGACAATGAAACACCATCAATATCACTCAGCATAGCGGAAGACGATATCAGAGATTGTACCTTTCATGCGAGTGACATGTCCTCAACGTTACAGGCCGAACCAGCTGGGATGCAGAGTGACAGTATAAGGAAAGAGGCCAAATTCATTGTATTCGATAGCTGTTTGATGGATATTATTATGATGATGAAATGTGGGCATTGGGTTGGTGGGGAAGTATGTGGGGAGCCATTGATTAATGTGACTCGTGCAATTCGAGGCACTAACCTTAAAATACATGCCACCTGTACACAATATCTTCCGTTCGCATGGTCTGCACAACCCATGCTGGGGCAACTGCCAGCAGGCAATCTACTTTGTGCAGCGGCCGCACTTTTTAGTGGTTCAAGTTTTAAAAAGTTACAGTATTTCTTTCAGTTTGTGGGAATCCATTTCATTGCGAAAAGTCAGTTCTACAAATACCAAACCGATTATCTATTTCCAGCCATCAGCGAAGCTTGGAGAATGGAAAAAATGTCAATGGAAAGTACATTCGCGGGCAAACGCTTCAGGCTAGCCGGTGATGGACAGTGCGACAGCCCAGGATTTTCAGCCAAGTACTGCACCTACCACTTTCAGGACATGGAAAGTAAGAAAATTGTGAGTTCGGTGGTCGTGCAGGTGTCACAAAGTACATCCTCAGTGGCCATGGAGAAAGTTGGCTTTGTAGCATCATTGCAAGAACTACAATCGCGGGGAATGGTGATCGACCTGATAGCCACGGACAGACATGTTTCAATTGCCAAGACAATGAGAGAAGAGTACAAAAATATAAATCACCAATTTGACGTATGGCATCTTGCAAAAACAATCAATAAAAAATTGTCGGCTGCAGGAAAAAAAAAAGATATGCAAGGTATTTCACAGTGGTCCAAGTCAATCAGCAACCATCTTTGGTGGAGCTCAAAAACATGTGAAGGGTCGTTGGAAATTCTACTGGAAAAATGGCGGTCAGTAATGTTGCACTGTAGCAACGTACATCGATGGTCGACAAATGAGCATTTCCACAAATGTGAACATGGCCATTTGTCCACAGAGGAGGCACGGAAGAAGAAGTGGTTGATTCCTTCATCACCCACTCACAAGGCCATTGAAAAGATTGTATTTGATAAAACTATAACAAGAGATTTGAGGGGACTCACGGAATTCTGCCACACAGGAGATTTGGAGGTGTTCCACAATATGTGCCTAAAGTACAGGCCCAAAAGATTGCATTTTGGCATGGAAGGCATGATAAATCGGACTCTTCTAGCGGTCTTGGCACATAACCATAATGTTGGCCGTCAACAAAGTAGGACGACCGGAACTTTAGGGACGCTTCGCTACAATAAGGCCTTCACTAAAAGAAGTAAACAATGGGTGATCAAACCAGTGTTTGAGGATATGCAATATGAGTTTATTGAGAGACTTATCGTAGATGTCCTCGATAGGCACATACATGGAGTGGTGAACGAACCTATGCAGGGGACAACTGCATTGCCACCCAACATTGCCTCTGTTCCATGTCCACCTAAAGCAGAGCTCATTGAGAAATACACATCACGGTTTAAATGATTGTAATTTGATTGTCTGTTCTCTCGAGTCTCCTCATGTTGCAGGCCCATTGCAATTAAACCAAACAGTAATATAAATCATTTTTACAAAAATTATAGAATGTTTCCGTATTACAAACACATGGCCGACCCATAGGGACAATAAAAAAAAAGGCACGCAGACAAGATGCCCTTACACTAACTGGAGCTAACTAGAAATGTGTGCTCGCTCAAAGTGAAGGTCAGCTGCTTTGATGTTTTGCTCGGGTGGCAGAACGGCCCACGACCCAGTATAAGGTTCTATTGTGATTTGACCTTGACAGGCCGGGACCATCCTGAAAGACTAAGAAAAGATAATGAATAAAATTTCAGAAACGAAACGATGAGCCACGTTCATTAGAAGAAGTAACGTCGGCAAAGAAGGAGTGGTGTTTCGGGTCTGCCCTACACAGAGACACAATGGAAAATGCAAATATAATGTAAGTAACTTTTGATGAGTTTATACCGCAATTTCATTACTATACAGTGGCTTTAAAGACGGGTTCAGTTGTACTTGTTCGTTCTATGTGGCATATTGTTTTCTACCGCGCACTATCTTGAGGAGAAACATCTGCTTTTACTGAAGCACCTCAAAACCTTCCTCTTTGCTTCTGCTTTCTCTCTCCCTCTCCCCTGCTACAACTGGTCCACTGTCTGCGACCTCGGTCCTGGGCCCTTCCACTCTCCACCTGCACTGCCTCCCTGTCAACCCCTGCACTGGGGGACTGTCTCAGTATCCTACAGCCCCCCCTTCCCAGCACTTGTTCTGCACTTACCTTGCACTTGCCACCAGCTGGCCCTATTTATTTATTATTTTATGCTACTTACCTTGTACTCCACTCCCCCCCCTCCCTGCCTCGCCACGCCTTTAAACACTTGTGTACACCCAGTAGCGCTGTCCTCGCTATGATTTTAATAAGGATCTGATGGTGAGACTAATTTCATTTTTTATGTTTTTAGGTACATCATTCACTACTGTCTGTGTCACGAGTACCGGACACCGGCGGACGGCTTCTACAGCCGCCAGTTGCTTCTCCGCGTGAACAACGTTACCACCCTGACCATTTTATGGGACGATCGCCAAGTACAAGTATGCCCTTACGCGGTACTAACGGTTAGATGCAACATACCTACCGTTGTGGTGGCCTAGTGCCTCGTTGTTGGAACAGCCATGCGATTATCAGTGCGACCGAAGAGCTTATTTTTATCGTAAACCAACACCCTGTGTACTGCACACGAACATCGCTACCCTCAAGACGAACTAATTTGGATCGAGAGCAAAGAAAAATGCAAATCGCTGAATATTCTCTAAACATTTGATGTCCAATAAACGTACTTTGCCAAATGTACAATCTTGCCGTTTGCTTTTAAACCACGGTTTCACATTCCGAATTGTGGCGCTGTATTGTGAGATGCTCTAAGACCCTGTGTACAGCAAAGGACCATCGCGTTCCTCAATACGAACTTTTTGGAACATGAGCAAATAAAAATGCAAATCGCTGAATATTCTCTAAACATTTGATGTCAAATAAATGTACTTTACCACATTTACAATCTTGCGGTTTGATTTCAAAGTACAGTTTCATATTCCGAATTGTGGTGCGCTGTATTGTGAGCTGATCTGTGTTGATTTCCGGGGTCTGTGTGGAGTCGCGTAGAAGACGCCTGGGCGCGTTTGCCTACGCAGCTCAGTCACGTCACGGATAGAGGCGGGGAATATGAATGTTTTGATAAAGTCTGTTTCAGGGGCGGGGGATTTGATTTAGTGCCGCAAAGGCAGGTGAGCCAGGTCGATGCGGCGGAATGATAGGATTATCACAAAATGGAGGCTGATTTCGAGTGCGATAATGGGCGAAAAGTCGGGTAAGGTCCATAGGAAAGTTTCCTACGATCTACCGATTTATGCTTACAAACACATGGCCGACCTGTAGGGACAATAAAAAAAAAGTCCCGGAACTATCCTTTAATAAATGAGGTGGGCGAAGCAACATGGGTAAAACATTTTGAAACAATGTACTCGGCTCCGACGAAACCTTCTACCGAACTCGTTGGATGTGAGCAAGGACCATGGCTTAAAGTGGATGACCCTGAGGAGATCCGACTAAAGATTTCAAGTTTAAAGAACTCAAGAGCCCCGGGGCCCGACGGGGTTACTAATGTGGACTTAAAAACAAATCCCGAAGAGTGGGCAAGCCTACTCAGTAAAATCTTCAGAAAATGTTCGGATTTGAGAACCATACCACCGTCTTGGAAATCAGCAACAGTGGTACCCATTTTTAAACAAGGAGATAAAAAGGACCCAGCGAACTACAGACCATTCGCATTGCTTGATGTCATAGGGAAAGTGTTTGGAGCAATGTTGCTAGATCACTTCAAGCTATGGGCAGCAAATGCTCCATGTGATGACCCATTCCAAACGGGATTTAAGAAAAATATGGGCACGACGGCCAATATTCTACTTCTTTCCGTCCTGAAAAACAAAGTCCTGGAAGGGGGTCCAAACATCTTTGTGTCATTCATCGATTTGACCCAGGCATTTGATCGTATAGACAGGGCTAGGCTCTGGTCTAAATTGGAGGCGTGGGATTGCCCAGCCACCTTGCTAAACCCAATCAAGGCTTTGTATACAGACACCAATATGCGGATCCGTTTGGATCAAAATGGTTTACTATCAAACCCGATATCAACAGCTAGAGGTGTGAAACAGGGGTGTCCATTGGCCCCGGCCTTGTTCTTGGCATTCATAGGCGATGTAAAAGGCTCAGACGCAACAACACGATCTTTCCCACCGAAAATTTGCAAAACATCTATAACGAGGCTTCTATATGCGGACGACCTAGTCCTTTTAGACTATACTCCCGTGGGATTACAGAGACAAATGGCAAGTTTGCAGAAGTATATGCAAGAAAACAGGCTGGAAATCAATGCTAAAAAAACAAAATTGCTGAGATTCGAGAAGTCGACTAGAAAATGCAAAGGACCGTGCTTAAATCTTGAGGGCAAGCCGATTGAAACAGTCTTGGTTTTCAAATACCTAGGAGTCACATTAGACAGCACAAAACAAGACAAAGCTATGCAAATAGCGTTAACAACGAAAGTAAACCAAATGGCTGTCCAAGCCAGGGCAATAGACAGAAAGTTTGGCAGATACTCGCTGATACCAGTGCAGATTTTTATAAGAAAAAGGTGATGCCAACCCTATCATATGGAGACGACGCCATGATAAACTTGCCATTAGATTTCTGGACAAAAATGGAGGGAACATTTTGGAGAAAAGTCCTCATGCTGCCAAATTCAACAGCGGGTGCTTCGATTCGTAAAGAGCTTAGTTTGCCGTCCCTTAAAAGCTCGGTAGAACAGGCAAAACTGATGCTTTATAGGAAATGCCGGATGGCGGAGCCCCCTTCAATTTATAACTTAATAAATCAGGAACTTGAACGAACTACTACCGGAAGCCTAATGAAATGGAAAAATGACAACATCCGGGTGTTGAAACAAATACAGGTGAATGAAGATACATTAATCACCAATCCGAACCAAGTCCTCAAAAAATTGCGAGAAGACGATTGGATACTAACTCTGGAAAGCGCGGAAAAAAATAAGCTAACTGCACACTTGCCACCAAATGTCAAAAGACTAAATGAATTACAAGAATTCATCAAAAAATTCCCTTGCAGGAAGGGGAGAGACATGCTGCTACGTGCCCGCCTCAATCTTTTGCCTACAAATGAGATCCTGGCAATAAGAGGCAAAACTGCATCCAATTTCTGTCGTTTTTGCAATGTACAAGAAACAGAATCAATACGTCATTTACTGCTATTATGTGCCGCAAACCAACAAGTGAGAAGCCGTTATTTGAGACATATTTTTTCAGATTTTATCATAGCTGACGAAGACACTTGTTGGGCTCGCTTAATGGGAGGAGACAAGACAAAATGGCAGATAGCTACATACAAAATATTAGAATCATTTAATCTGCCACGATCATAGTCTGCGAGGACGGCACATTTTAGCGAGACCATCTGTTTCACTCAGCGAGACAACCGTTTGTATGCAAATTTTATGACAAAATGTAAAAAAAAAAAAAAAAAAAAAAAAAATTTGCAAAATCTGTGAAATTCCTTGTTTTACCATTCTAATTCAGGACACCTGTGGTAACTTCACCTGACCAGCTTTTTCATCCACTGTACTGAATTCTTGTGTCTATAGGCGGGGGCCTAAGTGCACTGTAGACATACATAATAACACATTATAACTTTCCATAGAATTCTATAGAAACTCTAAAAACTATCTATTGCCATCCCTGTACCAAACTCTACATAACACACTGACGAGAGGATATTTTCTGAATTAAATTAAAAAGCCACACATAACAGCATTCCTAAAGAATGGAAAGAACCCTCAGAAACATTGACTTATACGTCATGTATTACATGTTCCATGCTATCAAAGGAGTTATAATTGAACTACACTGCTGTTTTATACCTGTATCACCCTTTCATATTAAAAACAATTTTATAAAAAAGTAAATATACATAAAAAATACATTGTAAATATTACCAGCAAAGATTCTGTTAGTAACTCATTGGTTATGTTTTGGCTAATGGTATTGGATGATTTGAAGGGGTCGAATCTCGGGATACATCTCTTTTATTATAGTAGAGATTTGGAACTTCCTAAAGGTGGTTTGTGGCTCTCTGAAAGCCCAGCTCAATCCCGGCCACATATACACTATATCTAGTGAAAAAGGTTTAGGAATGACAAAGTTATGATTATACGATTCATCGCAACAAAACATAGGAAATTCAGCAGGTGTGGAAAGTGACGACCGACTTTACTCGGTGCTCCCCCATTCCCGTCAAATGTCCCCCAGGATGTAATGTTTGATTTCATTGCTGATCCCCCCTTTGATTTCATGTATGTTCTCATGTGTGGCTCAAATTCAGAAGGTTGTCACAACCCACATTCGCCGGATTAAGTGGGTTGTATTGCAACGAATAAGATCATTTTAAACGTTCTTAACTAAAGATAGTTCACTGTGTAAAAGGGTTCTATGTCTTTAGCTCGAATATTAATGGTCACACGAAAAAAATACCAATTTATTCAGCCGATTTTGGGCGGTCTTTAATATTCGAAACACTTAATTACCTCTCTGTCCAACCTTTGAAATCGGTGGTTTCACTCCCAAACCACCCTTTCAACCTCTCCCCCACCCCAACCCTGCCTCATACTCACAGTCTTTTCCCTAGCAACCCCTTCCATACCCAAACATTCAGAAACACACACATGCAGACACACTGCTTCCCCCAGACCCCTCCCCAAACACTGTCCCCTTTCATACACACACGCACACAAACACACACTTAAACTGTAATCCGTCTTCCCCTGTCCATCTCGGCCTGCCTGTCAGCCCATGCGCGCACTCGTGTGCAGCAGGGGCGTGACATTTCCGATTTCGAAACACCGCTCTGACCGTTCTCAGAGCAGACTTTCTAAATAGTTTTTTTTTTTTATTGTAAAAAAAAAAAATATATATATATATACACTTTGACCTAAAACATGTTCAAAGGATTTTGTTATGCTATTTCTTCACCAGGGCCCAATGGCCATGGCCTAGGGCCATGTGTAGTGGCTAGAGGCCAACTCAACATGCTACCCCAGATAGTAAAAATTTCTGTGGCCAATATCCCCCTGCCTAGTAACTAAATAGATCACAAAGGCTTTAGGGCGTGTCAACTGCTGACGTAGCAATTTTAGGCAAAAAGTCTGTACCGCAAAATCCCCTGCGTGGTAACAAAGAAGATCGTACTGACTATGGCCTTCAGCTGTGTCCACTGTCCACCTTGCAAACATATAGGGATCTTATTATTTAAAAGGCAGTCACTGTGATGCCATGATGATCATTCCCACTGTAATTCATTGTTTGCTGATTACTGCGGTAATGGGAAACTGTCCAAAATGTTGAAAGTCCAGCTCATCCCCTATACAACTCTCAGTGTGCACCCTTCATCCTTTGTAGGTCCCCACACATCCACCTTCTGTTCAGATATTCCCTGACCCTCTCCTAGTATCCCCATCCGCCGGCCAGTTCCATGTGACACATTTTTCATCCGAGTGCATCTTGCACTTATTCTGTGTGAATCCTCTGGAATCCCTGCGGTAAGCCACACATTATCTACCACAAAACAAGCTATCTAGTCCACCCTAAACTACACATGTGGTCCTCTTTGCCCCTACCCTAATGCGAAACCATCCCTATTCTGCCTACAAATATTGTTTAGAGCCCTTTTCACTTTTGACCTACCCTGGGAATACCACCCATCGAGCACTCATTGGTGGCTCTTTATTTCTGAAAAGCTTCAGTGCTGCAATGCAAAGTGGGAGATACACAAAAACACCCCCTTCTCAGTCAAATTCATAAAAAAATGACTGTCCTATTTTACACCAAACAAAACAAAAGGAATTTCTGTGGCCCTTTGTGTGCATCGTATTTGGTGCAAATCCATCTAGTTGTTTTCAGTATACGGCTGTTCAACGGAAGCAACCTATTCTACTTGGCAGTCTAAATGGGGGTAGGCTGAAAACAGCTTTTAATGGTTTTCTTAATAACTTTTGAAACATATAATGAATTTTCTTCGAAATGTTCAGTTTGGTGAGCCTGAAATCATTTTGGTAAAATTTCAGCCAAGTCCATCCAGCCAGTAAAAACTCATTAGCAATAGTATTTTATGAAAAATCCGTGCAAATTGGCTTTATCTTAAACTATCGAGTGGGGATTGGCACCATATCCGATGTTGTCATCACTCCTTTCCCTGTGATAGCCTCTTCTCATGTGGCCAGGGGACGGCAGCTGCTCTGATCCTCACCCTGAGGGTGGCTATTTGAGGGAGGACCACATGGGGGTGGGGCATCCTTCGGTTGAATGACATGACATTATTGGGTTATGCAAAATATCCCACTTTCCCTTTTACAAAATTCCCTCCATTCCACATGCTGTTAAGTATTTCAATCAGGCAAACACTCGGGTCTCGCCTAGCATGTGATGCACAAATTAAATACTTATTTATATGTCTATAGATTCAATATTCTGAATGATATACCACTCATATCACACCCGTCTCAAAATACCCCCCAGGTCACACTGGACCAAGAATCAGGCTAGTTGGTAAAAGTAAATATTTATTTATGTATTTAATATTCAAATCAAACACATATTTTAATATATATATATATATATATATGACATGGCCACAGTAGTGGCCATGTCATATATATATATATATATTACATGGCCACAGTAGTGGCCATGTAGTTATGGTTAAGTTGCTGTTTCCATAGGAAGAGCACTTTTTGGGCGGCTTATAACTTCGCTCTCCCTGGACGGATCCTCACCAAACTTTGCAAAAAAAGTGGTTTGGTCACTCTGAATTTCTTTGCAAAGTATGGTGAGGATTCGTCCAGGGGGGGAAAAGTTATAGGGGGGTCCCAAAACTTTTTTTCCCCCATAGACTGAATGGGAAAAAACTTTGCGCATGGCTACAGCCCGAACCGCTGGATGGATTTACACCAAATTTGCGGCAGGAGCGGCGGCCTGGTCCCAAAATCGTGCTTTTGTAAATTTGGTGTAAATCTGTCCAGTAGTTTTTTTAAAAATGACCAAAATGTAAGGCAAAAAAATTAGTGATATCTGTGTTCGCTTCGCGGACGGACTTCCCTGTTCGCTCCGCGGACAGCACCCTGATTGGCCCATGGCCTTGCGTCATGTCCGCGGACATGCGACGTGTTCGCTAATTGGACGGCGAGGGGTGTGGAGCGCGTCAGATTTTCTGTGGCGCCCTGCATCTTATATTCGCAGTCGACCGCGTACAGCGCAGTGAAACGTGGATAAAAAATTGTATTTAGTGCCGTGTGTTGGTGTGTAAGAGTGTTTGGGGAGGGTGGGGGAGTATGAGATAGGTTCAATGTTTTTTTTTATGTGCTAGACGTTTTTGTTGTGTTCGATTTGTCCGCGGAGAACACAGCTGTTATGACATTTTGTAAATAAACTAAATGGTGGGGTGTTTAGAGGACGGAGTATGTGTCATTTTTGTTCACAAGGAAGGTAAAAATGAGCTATGAACACTCGCGGTGTACTTAATTGTTCGTAAATACACAAACTGGGCATAGTTCTCAACTCACCCGCTTTTGGTGGGTGTCACCCGCCTTGAAAGCTGATGAATCACCCGCCAAGCCCCTCCTAAGCCCTTTCACTTCTATGGGCCTCTCACCCGCCAAAAAGAAAATCGGGTGTTTTCACACGCCTTGGTGACACAAAAGGTTGGGAGCTATGACTGGGGGTGTCCTCAGGACGCAGTCCGTATTGTAATCTGTCTAGTTGAATGTGTTCTAAGAACACTCGCAGTGTCCCGAAATGGTTGCAATTACACAAAATGGGGGTGTTCTGAGAACGTTGTTTGTATTGTTCGTTGTCAGGGTGAAAGTGTTTTAAGAGCACTCATTTTGTCCGCTAATAGTACAATTTCCTAGGGGCGTCAACTGACTTTTTGTCCACTAAAGAAACGATAAATCCGGCTGGTGTGCGCCGACATTATGTGATAATCCTATGACTGGTGCTATTGACCTGGCTGACTTGCTTTTGCGACACTAAATCATATCTCCCGCCCCTAAGTCTGATATTATCAAAGCATTCATATTCCCCGCCTCTCTCCGTGACGTTACAGGGTGCGTAATCAAACGCACCCAGTCGTCTCCAGTACTACGCGACTTTACACAGAACCCGGAAGACAACACACATTATGCCACAACACAGCGCGCCACCATTCGGAATATGAAACTGTGATTTAAAAGCAAACAGCAAGATTGTAAATGTTGTAAAGTACATTTATTTGACATCAAATGTTTAGAGAATATTCAGCAATTTGCATTTGTCTTTGTTGTCGATCCGCAAAAGTTCATGTTGAGACACGCGATGTTCCTTTGCGGTACAGAGACTGTTAGATCAGCTTACAACTCAGTGCGCCACAATTCGGAATATGAAACTGTGGTTTAAAAGTAAACAGCAGGATTGTACATTTGGTAAAGTACATTTATTTCACATGAAATGTTTAGTGAATATTCAGCGATTTGCTATTGTCTCTGCTGTCGATCAGCAAAAGTTTATTTGGAGCCACGCGTTGTTCCTTTGCGGTAGATAGGCTGTTGGTTTATGATAAAAGCAGTAAATGGTCGCTCTGATAATCGGAAGGTTGCTCCAACAACAAGCCATTAGACCACCCTATTGGTTGGTATGTTGTTTGTAGCCGCTAGTACTGCGTAAGGGCATATTGGTCCTTGGCGATTGTCCCATAAAATGGTGAGGGTCATGAAGTTGCATATTTGGACCTGCACCTGGCAGTTGAAGACCCCATCCGCTGGAGTCTGTAAATCGTGGCATAGGCAAAATGGAGCCACATACCTGTTTTAAAAAACATAAATTAGTCTCACCAGCCGATCTTCATTAAAAATCATCATTTTATTAATTAGGGCGTGAAAATGTTTGCTATCGAAGATAGTGCAACAGAGTATGTTAATAATAAAATAATAATATTTTCCCATTCATATAGCGCTAAGAACCGTGAGGTATCTAAGCGGTGCTTATTATTAACCACGGTGTGTGGTGCTCATTTATCGACCACGGAAGGATGAAAGGCTGAGTTTGCCCTTGCCGGGATTCAAACTTACGTTAGCAAGCTGTGCACGGATGTCAAAGCGAGCGCTGTACTCGCTGTGCAACTTGACAGGCTACAGTGAAGTGGCACAGCGAGTAGAGCGCTTGACCGCCTATAGACCGGTTAAATTATTTCTATTAACCCACCCTGTGTCGTCTGCCTTTTTCAGAGCCCTCTAAACGACAGGCGGTGATAGTGCGCGGTAGAAAACATTATGCCACTTTCAACGAACAAGTTCAATTTCCATTGTCTACGAGTGGTGCAGTCCCAAAATGCGACGCTGCATGTGCCAACGATCTTTCGCATAGTGATATAATATATAAAAGTGGTTTCGTTTCAGAAATTTCATCTTTATCTTTGTAGTGATACACGAAATTGCAACCTTGCCAATCAGGGCTTTAGATGACAGCATTAGCCGCTGAAAGCCAATAGTGTATTCAAAGTATGTGCTAAAAATGCTGACAGTAGTCTGTTGTAGCACTTCCATTATGCAGTAGTGAGCTACAAGGAATATGCAGGCCTAGTATGAGATAGGTCAAATTAAACATTGTTGATAGACAGGCAGGGAGGGCCCCTAGCCATGTAGCTAATAGGTTTTTGGAGTGTTTGGAACATCATGGCACCTATATAGCGCTTAGATAGCCAGTCTTAAGCGCTATAAACACTAAGCTATGAGTGCATGCCTTTTAGAGCTTGCAGATGGGGTTAATACATCCCTGCTTCCCTTAGAATATTCAGCCTCACTAACGTTAGCCCTGGCCCCAAGCTAATCTTCCTTTTCTCTGGGAAGGTACTGATAAGACATTCCTCAGCCAGCGCAGATGGGAACAAGGGAGGGGGTAGGAGCGAGCAGGGAGCATCTCAGAGAGAGCTGGGTTTTTTCCATGAGCCAGTTGCACAGGGAAAGTTCTGGAACTGTGCGTCATGGTGACTGACAGCAAGAAGTTATAAAATATCCATGCACACATGGATCAGGGGGAGATCGCCTGTGGACTTGATTCGTGCAGAAACAGGTGCCCGGCATTGGCTCATACGGTGTCCTTCAGCATTGTCCTCTGAGCGGGGCTTGTTTACAGCTAGCTTATGAGGGCCCAAGGTCTCCCCAGTGCTGATTAAAGGGACGTAAGACTGTGTTTCTCTATGTTTCTCTATATTTCTCTATGTTTCTCTATGTTTATCTAAGTTCCATGTTTCACTATATTTTGCATTGCTCTAAGTGTTATGCTTTCTAATATTCTGTAACTTGAATCCCAAATGTATATGAAATTCACTGCTTAGAATAAATATGCTAATAACACTTTGAGGGTGTCATTTGTCACTTGCATGAGATCACTGCTCAGCACAATAGAACCTGTATTTTGGGCTGAATTGGGTATTTTTGCTCTCAAAGGGCTGGCCCCGAGGAAGATTTTGCCCAATATCAAGACAATCTTCTCTTACGTTTTAGCAACACTCCTTCAAGAGAAGTCTTTCATCACAATCTCTGTCTGTCAAGGTCAAAACACAATACAACCTTATAGTCCGCTTCGTGAGCCTCTCTGGGGCCTGAGAAAAAAATCAAGCAGCTGACCTTCACTGTGAACGAGCATAAATTCTTACTTTGCAACATTCTGTGTAAAGCCATCTGTAGAAGTTGTGGAAGCAGCTGACCTTCACTGTGAACGAACATAAATTCTTACTTTGCAACATTCTGTGTAAAGCCATCTGTAGAAGTTGGGTTTTGCACGCCATGTTTGTATATTGTTTGCGTGATATTAAAAAAAGTTTGTTTAAAGGACGTTATGGTTCTAAGTACAGCTGAAAGACCTCTGAGAATCGCAAGTTATGGTAAGCTTTGATGTCATCAATGACATTTGTGATGTCATCTTTGATGTCCTGTGTGTTAGTCTTTGCAGTGCACGGTGGTGGCGCGAGTTATGGTTGCTTATGGTAGCTTACCATAACTGGCAAATTTCAAGGGTTTTTTGGTTTTACTTGGAACCATAACGTCCCTTTAACAAAGTTTTTCCACTGAATTTCATAGGTTTTTAGTAGCGCAACTTAACCATAACATCCCTTTAACAATGTTTTTTTACTGAATTTCATAGGTTTTTAGTAGCGCAACTTATCCATAACGTCCCTTTAACAAAGTTTTTTTACTGAATTTCATAGGTTTTTATTAGTGCAACTTAACCATAAAGTCACTTTAACACAATTTATTTTACTGAATTTCATAGTTTTTTATTAGTGCAACGTAACCATAACGTCCTTTTCAGTGGAGGAAGACCACTAGCATCCTAGGTTTTCAAAGTGTGAACCCGGGGTGGTAAAAAAAAGATTTTTCTTCCCAAACCGGGACGTCGCAGACAGTCTTCCCGGTGTAGGAAGGAACATCTTTTACCAAGATGGACACCAGGGAAAGGGAAGGCAGGGTGTATAAAGAGAAAACAGGCCATTGGCAGGGGGTCGGGAAGACCAGGAGAGAGACACGGGGCATGAGCAGGGGGTGGAAAGAAGGGAGACACGGGACATGAGCGGGAAAGAAGGGAGACACAGGGTATGAGCGGGGGGTGGGGGGGATGAAGGGAGACACGGGGCATGAGCGGGAAAGAAGGGAGACACGGGGCATGAGTTGTGGGTGGGGGGAAGAAGGGAGACACGGGGCATGAGCTGGGGTTTCTCCCTTCTTCCCCCCCACTCCCCGCTCATGCCCCGTGTCTGCCCAGTTCCAAGAGTGCAGACACGGGGCATGAGCGGGGGGTGGGGGGGAAGAAGGGAGACACGGGGCATGAGCGAGGATGGGGGGACGAAGGGAGACACGGGGCATGAGCGGGGGTGGGTGGAACAAAAGGTCAACAAGGGGCATCATAGGAGGGGGGGACAAGAGGAAGACACGGGCATGAGCAGGGGGTGGGAGGGAACTGGAAGAAGACACAGGGCATCAGCGAGGAGTGGGGGGCAGGAGGAAGACACGGGGCATGAGCGGGGTGTGGGGGGAACAAGAGGTCAACAAGGGGCATCATAGGAGGGGGGACAAGAGGAAAACACGGGGCATGAGCGGTGGTGGGGGGCAACAGGAGAGAGACACGGGGCATGAGCGGGGGTTGGGGGGTACTGGAGACAGACACGGGGCATGAACGGGGGGTGGGGGGCAACAGGAGAGAGACACGGGGCATGAGCAGGGGATGGGGGGCAACAGGAGACAGACACGGGGCATGAGCGGGGGGGTTGGGCCAACAGGAGAGAGACACGGGGCATGAGCGGGGGGTGGGGGGAACAGGAGACAGACATGGGGCATGAGCGGGTGTGGGGGGAACAGAAGACAGACACGGGGCATGAGCGGGGGAGTGGGGGGCAACAGGAGAGACACGGGGCATGAGCGGGTTGTGGGGGGGTACAGGAGACAGACACGGGGCATGAGCAGGGGTGGGGGGAACAGGAGACAGACACAGGGCATGAGCGGGGGTGGGGGGCAACAGGAGAGAGACGCGGGGGTGGGGGCAACACGAGACAGACACAGGGCATGAGGGGGGGCGGGGGAACAGGAGACAGACACAAGGCATGAACGGGGCGTGGGGGGATCAACAGACACGGGGCATGAACTGGGGGTGGGGAGAACAGGAGACAGACACGGGGCATGAGCAGGGGGGTGGGGGCAACAGGAGACAGACACGGGGCATGAGCGGGGGTGGGAGGAACAGGAGACAGACACGGGGCATGAGCGGGGGGTGGGGAGAACAGGAGACAGACACGGGGCATGAACAGGGTGGTGGGGGGCAACAAGAGAGAGACATGGGGCATGAGCGGGTGGGTGGGGGGCAACAAGAGTGAGACACGGGGCATGAGCGGGTGGGGGAGCAGGAGACAGACACAGGGCATGAGTGGGTGGCGGGAACAGGAGACAGACACGGGGCATGAGCAGGGGGTTGGGATGAACAGGGGAGACACGGGCCATGAGCAGGGGGAAAAGGAGGGAGACAGACACGGAGCATGAGCGGCGGTGAACAGGAGAGACACGGGGCATGAGCGGGGGTAGGGCAAGGTGGGGCCCCCACCCCCGCTCATGCCCCGTGTCTGCCCTGTTCCAACAGTGCAGACACAGGGCATGAGCGGGGGTGGTGGGGAAGAAGGGAGACACGGGGCATGAGCGGGGAGTGGGTGGAACAAGAGGTCAACAAGGGGCATCATAGGAGGGGGGACAAGAGGAAGACACGGGGCATGAGCAGGGGGTTCGAGGGAACAGGAGGAAGACACAAGGCATCAGCGAGGAGTGGGGGGACGGGAGGAAGACACAGGGCATGAGGGCATGAGCGGGGGGGTGGGGGAACAAGAGGTCAACAAGGGGCATCATAGGAGGGGGACAAGAGGAAGACACGGGGCATGAGCGGTTGTTGGTGGCAACAGGAGAGAGACACGGGGCATGAGCGGTGGGTGGGGGGTACAGGAGACAGACACTGGGCATGAGTGGGGGGTGGGGGGCACCAGGAGAGAGACACGGGCATGAGCAAGGGGTGGGGGAAACAGGAGACAGACACGGGGCATGAGCGGGGGTGGGGGGAACAGGAGACAGATATGGGGCATGAGCGGGGGTGGGTAGAACAGGAGACAGACACGGGGCATGAGCAGGGGGGTGGGGGGCAATAGGAGACAGACACAGGGCATGAGCAGGAGGTGGGGGCAACAGGAGAGAGACACTGGGCATGAGCGAGGGGTGGCGTGGTACAGGAGACAGACACGGGGCATGGGTGGGGGGCAACAGCAGACAGACACGGGGCATGCGCGGGGGGTGGAGGGGTACAGGAGACAGACACGGGGCATAAGCAGGGGGTGGGGGGCAACAGGAGAAAGACCCGGGGCATGAGCGGGTGGGGGGAACAGGAGACAGACACGGGGCATGAGCGGGGTGGTGGGGGGCAACAAGAGAGAGACACGGGGCATGAGTGGGTGGGGGGAACAGGAAACAGATACGGGGTATGAGCGGGTGGGGGAACAGGAGACAGACACAGGGCATGAGCAGGGGGTGGGGGGCAACAGGAGACAGACACAGGGCATGAGCGGGGGGTTGGGGGGAGGGATAGACACACGGGGCATGAGCGGGGGGTGGGGGAGGGAGAGAGACACCAGGGGCATGAGCAGGTAGAGAGACACACGGGGCATGAGAGGGGGTGGAGGGGGAGGGAGAGCAACAGAGAGACACACGGGGCATGAGCGGGGGTGGGGGAGGGAGAGAGACACACAGGGCATGAGAGGTGGGTGGGGTGGAGGGTTGAGAGACACACGGGGCATGAGCGGGGGTGGGCGGGAGGGGGAGAGACACACGGGGCATGAGCGGGGGGTGGGCGGAAGGGGGAGAGACACACGGGGCATGAGCGGGGGTGGGGGGAACAGGAGACAGATACGGGGCATGAGCGGGGGGTGGGTAGAACAGGAGACATACACGGGGCATGAGCAGGGGGGTGGGGGGCAATAGGAGACAGACAAAGGGCATGAGCGGGAGGTGGGGGCAACAGGAGAGAGACACGGGGCATGAGCGAGGGGTGGGGTGGTACAGGAGACAGACACAGGGCATGGGTGGGGGGCAACAGCAGACAGACACGGGGCATGAGCGGGGGGTGGGTGGGTACAGGAGACAGACACGGGGCTTAAGCAGGGGGTGGGGGGCAACAGGAGAAAGACACGGGGCATGAGCGAGTGGGGGAACAGGAGACAGACACGGGGCATGAGCGGGGTAGTGGGGGGCAACAACAGAGAGACACGGGGCATGAGCGGGTGGGGGGAACAGGAAACAGATATGGGGCATGAGCGGGTGGGGGAACAGGAGACAGACACAGGGCATGAGCAGGGGGTGGGGGGCAACAGGAGACAGACACAGGGCATGAGCGGGGGGTTGGGGGGAGGGATAGACACACGGGGCATGAGCGGGGGTGGGGGAGGGAGAGAGACACACGGGGCGTGAGCGGGGGGTGGGGGGGAGGGAGAGAGACACACGGGGCATGAGAGGGGGTGGAGGGGGAGGGAGAGCAACAGAGAGACACACGGGGCATGAGCGGGGGTGGGGGGAGGGAGAGAGACACACAGGGCATGAGAGGTGGGTGGGGTGGAGGGTTGAGAGACACACGGGGCATGAGCGGGGGGTGGGCGGTAAGGGGAGAGACACACGGGGCATGAGCGGGGGTGGGCGGAAGGGGGAGAGACACACGGGGCATGAGCGGGGGTGGGGAGGAGGGAAAAAAACACACGGGGCACGAGCGGGGGTGGGGGAGAGGTAGAGAGACACACGGGGCATGAGCAGGGGTTGGGGGGAGGGAGAGAAACACACGGGGAATGAGCAGGGGTTTGGGGGAGGGAGAGAGACACACGGGGCATGAGCGGGGGTGGGCAGGAGGGGGAGAGACACACGGGGCATGAGCGGGGGGTGGGAGGGAGGGAGACACACGGGGCATGAGCAGGGGTGGGGGGGAAGGAGAGAGACACATGGCGTTTGTGTGCAGGCAGCAGATCCTGCTCCTCGGCCCTCCACTGGCTATCGTGTTCCAATGGCGTGAGCGGGGGGCTGGAGGAACAGGGGAGACACGGGGCATGAGCGGGGGTGGCGGGAGGGAGAGAGACACATGGGGCATGAGCGGGGGGTGGGGGAAGGGAGAGAGACACAGGGTCCATGAGCGGAAGTGGGGGGAGGGAGAGAGACACACGGGTCATGAGCGGGGGTGGGCGGGAGGGGGAGAGACACACGGGGCATGAGCGGGGGTGGGGGGAAGGAGAGAGACACACGGGGCATGAGCGGGGGGAGGGAGAGAGACACACAGGGCAAGAGCGGGGGTTGGGGAGGAGGGAGCAAGACACACGGGGCATGAGCAGGGGGTGGGGGAAGAAGAGAGACACACGGCGTTCGTGTGCAGGTGGCAGATCCTGCTCCTCGGCCCTCCGCTGGCCATCGTGTGCCGATGGCGTGAGTGGGGGGCTGGAAGAACAGGGGAGACATGGAGCATGAGTGGGGGTGGGGGGAACAAGAAGGACACACAGGGCATGAGCAGGGGTGGGAGGAACAGGAGACAGACACGGGCGGACTTACTGTGCAGGCGGCAGATCCCACTCCTGCTGACAAAGCCTATCATGGGAGGAACAAAGATGGCGGGCGTCTCTGAAGCCAGACGCACTGCACGCTTTCACCGCATCCAATGAGAAAGCATGTCGGATGTCCGCGGACATCACGCAAGCTGTTTGCCCAATCACCGTCCTGTCCGCGGAGCGAATAGGGAAGTGTGTCCGCGAAGCGAACACAAATATCACTAATTTTTTTCACTAACATTTTTGTCATTTTTTTAAAACCTACTGGACGGATTTACACCAAATAAAGCAAAGCACGCTTTCAGGACCAAGCCGCCGCTCCTCTTGCCGCAAATTTGGTGTAAATCCGTCCAGCGGTTTGGGCTGTAGGCGTGAGCAAAGTTTTTTCCCATTATGTCTATGGGAAAACACAAATGTTTTGGGACCCCCCTATAACTTTTCCCCCCCTGGACGAATCCTCACCAAACTTTCCAAAAATATTCAGAGTGGGCCATATACTTTTTTTGCAAAGTTTGGTGAGGATTCGTCCAGGGGAAGCGAAGTTATAAGCCGCCCAAAAAGTGCTCTTCCTATGGAAACACCAACTTAACCATAACTACATGGCCACTATCGTGCATCAATCACCAAGTGGTGACAATACAATTCAGAAAATAATTAAATCAATTGAATTCACTTATTGTAATGCAGAATAGAAAACACAGGAAAAAGAACAGTTTTGGTTTGTGAACAGATAGCATTTTGGTTAATATTTCCCTGCAAAGTTCTTAATGCACAAATGAGCTATTCTACACAGATGTAAGTAAGCAGCAGGTATTCAGGAATGAAAGACAGTGTCTAGAGTTTGAATGCAATGTCCCCTCCCCAAAGAGAGAAAACCATTTTCGGAAATTGACACTTTTTAAACTGACAGGTGAAAATGGCTTTGTGAAACAAGGAAAAGTGTGCAAATGCTTAAATTGATAAACATTCTTATGGGAGCAACACTAAACAGGTCCTAACACACATGAGCTACAAGATAAACAACAGTACACACTTAAGATCGGAATGGGAGGTCAGAAACACTTTGGATGGGGAAAGACACTTGTAAAACTTTTGTAAGCTGTACATTTGTGGCAAAATTTCACTATACAATTTTTAATAAAAACTGGTCGAATACACTGCAGTTATTTTAGTTGTGCTTGTAGCTACGGGTCTTGGGTTTAACTGAGAATTGAAATTATGTTTCTATCTATGAAAATGAAGAAGTTATGGAAGTTTTAGTGAGTGGCGATTTTGAAAAAATAGGCGTGAAAATGAAAACAGAAATCAGTTCTTACAATGACAATTATGCTCTAAACTAAGGTATTCAGGATGGTTACCAGTTTGAAACACAGTAAGCCCCAGAGTGGTCTGCGGAAACCAACCCCAGCACCTCCTTTTCCGCCATGGAGGACTACCCGTGGGATGATATTAAGGGTTTGGGATTTTCAAAAGGCAAAAGGATTTAACAGAAATGATTATTATAACAATAAATCAAAGCAAGGTTTCAGACTGGTGTGACACTACTACAAGTTCTTAAGTTAAAGAGAGGATGGGTTGAGATTGGAATAGGACAAAGCAATATACAATGGGTTACTATTATTCCTGTTAATATTTACAGTCCATTGTAAATTAAATTTGGACTGTCGGGTTTCTGGTCATCGGATTGGGTCTACTGGCAGCAGGACACTTCTGGTGGAATTGGATCAGCTGTGCGGTTCTGGTCAATTTGGACTGCACCTCAGACTGGGTTGGCCCTTCTGGACACTGGACAGGGTAGATCAGCTTGATGGCGAGTTTCAGCGGGTAAGCCTTAATGGTAGCAAGCCAGACTGGATCAGAATTAATTTCCCTTAAGGTTGGGATGGTTGGATTTGGGCCTAGCTAAAAAGAGTTCAGCAAATGCTGAGGCCTGGGTTTTGCAAAGAAGTCTGGAATCAGCTGCAAGATGAAGAGTTCTAGAAGGAAGCGCTGCACGTAAATCAGGATGTGTTCAGGAAGCAGTGTGTCTATGTGTGGTGAAGTTCCTATATTTATCCTACCAAGTGACATCATAAAGTTTATGGTGGGGGCAGAATTTCAAACCACACCTCCATGGCTGTGAGTGGCCAAAGGCACTTGCCTTGTTCTGGTTGGCATCCAATTCCCATCTCTGTGAGAGCTGTCTTTGCCGTTCTGTGGAATTTTGTCCTTTTAAATCATAACGGTTTGGTCTACCAATTACTAATTCAATACATTTCTGGGTGATGACCCCTAGAACATGGGTATACAATGTCATATTTGCAACTTCAATAGTTTTGCCATACTTAGTGTTCTGGTGTAACTTTGGTTCCTTATGTAGTAAGAACTCCTACCAAATCTTCAAATGTCTATGAGTTCAGATTTACAAGTATGTATTTTTCACTTGTCTACTTATTTTGGCTGCCATGTTAAATGTCATAAAGTTCTGAGGCAAAATAAGTAATTTCCATCAAAATCCAAGCCTTTTTCTTTGCTTCCCAAGTGAGCAAATGGCCAGTCCTTTGAAGTTCCCTGAGAAACCTCCTCCACATCCTGCCCCTCTTCTGGGAGAATGGGTGTCCAAGCCTTTCTTTGTCCTTGAGTCAGCCAAAGACAAATAGCTACAATCTTTCATGTAAACGATATAAAATGAACAGAGTTTATATATCGATGTTGACAATTAAAGGAATTAAGCCCTTCACAAAAAGACATGCTTTAAACAAGCAAATTTTGCACCTATTCAGAGAAAAAACACATTTAAACTGAGCCTTTTGCATCAGAGTTTCCTTTGCAGCATACACACATTTAACTCAGCATTATTTTGTCTTTGAGTGCTGGAATTTGATTTGCATGAAATACATTTCTTAGCTGCTGTCAGTCAGTGAGGTCTGGTTTCTTCTGACTGTACTGGATGATCTGTGATTTCAGCACCCTTTTAATTTCAATAGTTCACTTGGAAAATGACAGAATTTAGCGCCAAAACAGCACTTTGAAGTTTGCAATTGGTTGGGAAAGCTGCATTTTAAAAGGCATTTTTTTTTTTTTGGCCCACTTCTGTGGCCTTGCGTCATGTTACATGTAACAGCACCCACTGGCATTCTCCTGCAGTGAGTTCTGTTTTTACAAAAACTTTGTGTGTGGCAGGGGTGTGCAGCCTTTTATGATGGTGAACCATGCGCCGTTTTGCAAATAATTGCATCCACAGGGGTTAGCGCATCCATTTTTGGCTGATTCTTCCCCCATTGGCAAAGGGGTAAAAATATCCCACAATGCCCTAATGGCATATTTCCATTATCCCATTCAACAACTTAACAATTTTACTGACAATATTTCTCAATATCGGAAAGCAAATAAAGGAACAAAAACTGAGACAAGGAAGAGGCGAGGAGCAATGATGTTTACTCCTAGTACGAACCAACACCAGTAGTCTAGTGGCTGGAAGAATGCAATTGGCCTGACATGGTTTAAAACTATGCCTGGAAAAAAAGCATGGAATTTGTCTGCTGGCCCAGTTGAGGTGAAGACAGTCGGGGAGAAAGACCGGGAGTACGACGGTTGGCGGGCCACAGATTCGGTGCTTCTGACATGGGTCAGAGCAGCCAGAGAAAGCAAAAGGTCTTGCCGGGATATGCAAGTCCTGGGAACATTGTCCAGTGCAGCTCATGGGTTAAATACTGCCACGGACATGCTGAGAAGAGGAGAGGCTAACAAGGGCAGACCTGAGGCGCGTTAGAAGCTGGCGAGTGAATGAATCACTCTGCAGTTCAGACATCAAGCCGTAGATGGATACGGGAGATGCGAGGGACCCTGAAACCACTGCTGAGAACTGGTTAGCCCACTGAGACGTACGGGGTTGCTGGGGCACTTTGGAGGGTGTACCATGTACTGAAGGAAACACAGTGTGAGAACTGGTGGAAGCCTGAACAAGATGATGGGGCCCCTGGGATATTTTATTACAACAGAAGAAGTCAATGGAAAAGGGTTTAGGAAACATAGCCACGTTATGAAATACATGTGGGAGAAAAACGGCATGGCAGAAAAGCTTGAAATGCAATTAATTTTTAAAAGACCTGGCAGGGGAGTATACCTGGCGAACATGTGCATAAAGTGAACTACATAACAAAAGACCTGGCAGTAAGGTATACCAGACAAAGTCAAACGGGTGAAGTGAATTACAATGAATTTGAAAAGGAACCTGGCAGGAGTGTATACTAAGAGTTTTGTGAGTTAAAGAATCCCAAGAAGACATGTGCCCTAAGGATTCTGAACCACAGTGAATGTGTACAGAGAAGTGACCTGGCAGGAGAGTATACCAGATGTTTTATGAGCCAAAGAATCCCAAGGAAGACAAATGTCCTAAAGATTCTGAACTAGAGTGAATGTGTAAAGAGAAGGAACCTGGCAGGAAAGTATATGAGGTGTTTTGTTAGTATGGGACCTGCACCCAAATTATATCAATATCCTCTTGAGCTACAAAGAACTTGGCTATTCATCTGAACTTTTGTTTTGGTGGTGTAGAGAGGCAGATTTGCACGTCACCTCTAGTGTGTGCCCCCTAACCTCTGTCATATTGAAAGAAAAAGAAAGCACTGTGTATGAAACCAGGAATCACCCCAATACTGCATCGAAAATATGAAAGAGGTTGTGCCCTTAGACAACCAAATCAAATTTACCCTCGCATTGATGAGGTAGAAGGATGTCTGCATACATTTTGGAACATAGACGAGCTATAAGTGAAATCAGGCTAGAGTAAAATGATGTCATGAAGAGAAGACACGATGACACACTGAAACCATATACAAGTACTGATTGAAGATGTAACTGAAGAAACAAGAGGGAC
The DNA here is from genome assembly GCF_040938575.1 of Ambystoma mexicanum. NCBI lineage: Eukaryota > Metazoa > Chordata > Amphibia > Caudata > Ambystomatidae > Ambystoma > Ambystoma mexicanum. The sequence continues at coordinate 225,128,623 of NC_090925.1, forward strand.
ATGTAAGTATATACGAAGCAATCATATACACGAAGACGATAAGTAAGAAGAGAATCAACAAATGTATAAATGCAGAAAACGCAAGGTAGATGAGGCATAAAGAAGCTTGCTGCAGGAGTAAATATAACGCGAGTAAAGCAGCCTTGATTGAAAGATGGATGTCTGGTTTGTATAATAGTAAGCTAAGAAGCCTAAAGGAAAGATACCAGAAATGCAGAGCTGACATGCATTGGAAAAACAGCTTTGTGTGAGGTACAAAGAATAGATTTTTGGCTTGGGATCAAGGATGCCACATCAAGAGGTAACTGCAAGGCACAAGGGGATTTCAAAGAGGATAAACTACATATCCATGGCTTATTTCTCTTAGATTAAGTAAAGAAGAAAACATTTGCAAGTGCCAGGTATTGAACAATTAAAGATATAGAAAGCGTATGCAAGACAGAGCAACCAAGTCTCCAGAGGCCAAGAGGAGTAATAGAACCCAGCTTTATTGAATTAAATAGCACTAAATAAAAGGTCAAAATGGACACAATCGCGCTCTCCTCACACGTGGTGCAAGACTCAAAAACAAGGCCTACTCATTAAGCTCCAACTGAAGATAGCGATGTACCTACACTACCTTAAATGCTGCAAAGAATAGAACAGTCAGCAAGGTCAACTACAGAGAAGAAGCCTTGACTTGGGGCCTAACTGATGAGAGATGAGAGATGGTAGGCTAATTGAGCAAGTGGGCGGTGGTCTGGTCACACCTGGGTTTTGTTTTGCTTACATGCTGCTAACGAGCCAACTGTCCAAGGATGGGAGGGAATGCCAACGAGCCTATGTAGCAGTGCACCATATATTGTTGAATAAGCCAATCTGTTCCTGTTATGTTGCTATTAATCTATATTATATGTAGTAAGAGGTATTTCAAGGCATGCCTACATGATAGAGAGCAGGCAATTCTGTTATAAACACCTAAATAAAGTATATGTACATATGTTCCCTTAACCAAACCCTCCTTTTGATACATTTTTACTGTGTTGCCTGTAGGATGACGTCATAGCTGATGTACATTGGGATATAAAGCCTTTGTGTAATTGAAATGTAGATGACAGTGAGTGAGCTGCAATCTGTTTGTTCACCAGGTTTCTCTACCTTATTTGAACTGAAAATAAAGTAGTATTTTGCCATATTCTTTGCGTCTTTCCAGTTATATGGGTCTGAGATCGTTTATTGGTAATTCCATCTAGCACTTGAAAAGCTCCAGGTACAACTGCACAGTGGAGAGACACCCGGGAAAGGGAGTCATTCCCTGGAACTGTGAACATTATTCATTTGGAACTTCTGTTGGATTTATGTTTTTTTTTTACTTGAACATTTGCACACTTTGTCAGAGACACTACCCTTAGCACCTTAGAGTTACTTTTAGAGTGTGAGGGCTAGGATAGGATTTCAGACACAGGACATTTTTGCTTTGGACATCTTGACGAACGACAGGCCCTTAGTTTTGGTTGAGGTAGGGAAATGCCTCCTAGATTGGGGACAATAAGGCATTTTCCAATCCCGTTATTATTTAATAAAACATTATGGCGAACACCATGGTTCCTCTGTGCCTGCGTCTAAGTCTTGGCTCTTCACAGAAACCAATATAAAGCTGCCCATCCTGAAATTCGTGTAAAGAGGATGAGCAAAAGTAGGGCTACCTGATCAAGATACTCTTTAACGCTGCAGTCTTGCTTGATCATAAGGTAACTTGGGCCCAGTTTTAAACTATAACATACTTCCACTTCCAGTTATTCTGAAATGTGTTAAAAACACATTTTTCTTACCCTGGTACACGTGGTGTTGGTGAAATTCTCAGGGTGCTGTCATAAACCATGCTCATTCAGAGCATAGAAATTTGTTGTTATAAACGAAACCCAAGGTTAGCCCGTGCCCCCTTCATGTTTCATCAGGTGAGTCAATTTGTCATGAAATTCCATTAAATCAGGGGTATACCATAATCGTAACCAGTACATGACTAGCTTCATAAGTACCACGTTCCCTATGGGGCAAACACACCTATTTTATTAGATGTGGTTTATTGTGAATATGTAGATAGATCTTTATAAATTATAGTTGCTAGTGGTTGTAATGAGCAAGAGGTCTGCCATGTTAGAATCAGCCTTTGTTAAAGGTTGCAGATTTTGCCATTTAGTGTGCTAGGCAGTCTTTTTGAGCTATGGTCATTTCATTGAATTTTATATCTGATGTTGAGCGGAAGGCGCCAAGCAGCCAAGGTCACATTGGAAAGGGATGCAGAACAGTGTTCAGCTAATTGTTGCAACGGGGAAACTTCTTAGGGGCCTGAAATGAGACTCGAGACAGCAGATGCCTTCCCAGATGATAGGGCAATGAATGCATAAAGTTTGTGAAGGACATAGTGAGATACGCAAGACAGCCCGGAGAGCAATATTGCCAGAATGAAGAACTAGAATGTGAGCACAGTGCCACCACTGAAAGCGGGGCACTCAGTTAAGTGGTAAAGGTGCCTGGGTTAAATGAATAAATAGAAGAAATTCATTTCCAGAAGCAGGGACTGCGATACATCTTTTCATGCAGCTACTCAATCAAGAAGATAACTAGAAGGCTGCATCCAAAGTTGACAGATTGTATCTAGATGGGAGTCGCAGAGTGAGCAGGTGCAGTGGGCGAGAGGCCTGGAGACCCAATTATGGGGAAGGGATTGTGGTGTTCTATGGGGTGCAACAAGGTTTTGACCTCCCTGATTTCCACTCACTACATGATTGGTTTGCCTCTGTGGCATGCTACAACCCGAGCTGTCTTGGTTGCTGCTGTCCAATTAGGGTATAACTTTAACTTTTTTTTTATCAGCTACACCATGAAGAGTGCTAACCAATTTAAATGATGCTTTTTGTGCCGACTATGAAATTATGTCATTTTTGTGGAGTGTTTTTTTGATGGTCATGAAAAAGGAAACTTCCAATTGTTTTGTTTAATTTATATTGGATTCATAGAAATGTTAGAATTAGAATTGATGTTGAATTTGTATATCATGTTAATTTTGTTGTTTCTTGCTTTAAATATGGTAGCCCCTAGTGTGCTTGTCGAGATGGTCTTCAGTTCCACAGAGCTGTCTGATTCTCCCGGCCCTATAGTTGTGAACTCTAGGTGTGACTATTTTTGCATTGCATTTGGATTATTTCGGGGTACTTTACTTCCTTTACAATTCATATCTCCCTTGCTGCATTGTCTGGATCCTTTGTATTAGACTTTTAAATGCATCTCTGGGTTCTATGTTGGTTTTTCAAAAGGAATTCTGCAGAAGTATTTAACTTGCCTGAAATATGCTGTAAAAAACGTACCAACCTTTATTTTTTATTTGAGGGGCCCCTCCCCACCCGTTTTAAAACCCACACTGATATCTTTCTATATCCATATCTATGTCCTGGGCAGAAACTATTCGGAAAAGTAAATGTCCTGTCATTTTGTTTGTCTTTCTCATGTTAATTTGAGCCCCCTGATGTCTGCAGGTTTTCAGCGATATAGAAATAAATAAAATACATAAGATGATAATTTTTATCGCTGATGCTTGTCAGCCATATCTTTAAGAACACGATAACACAGCCATAAGGCATCCTTCAGGTTCAAATTAATTGCTGGTTTAAACCACATTTTTTAATGTTTTTATTTATGGTTTGAATTGGTTAATACAAACCTTATACACTTATACAACCACAATTACCACAGCTTAAAATTGCTATTCATATTATCAGTAAAAAAATTAACAGCACATTTTAAATAATCGAAAGCGAAAATCATAAATCATAATTAAGAATTCACAATTCATCATCATTATCATCATCAATTAACCATTATATTACTATCAGCATATTACAATTTTGATCAAAAATACATAATTCAATAATTTTCTAAAACCTACCTAATTTCATTAAAATTACAATTAAAATCAGTCTTGATTCTCAATTATGATATACATTACACCACCACATAATTTGAGCGACAAAGACCATTGTTAACTCTAAAATGTATGAAAGAATGTACTCAAACAAATAGGTGTTAAAATAGACAATTTATAAAGCTGGCTAACTCACAATTCTGTCCTGCAAATCAGATATTTGTAAATCATGTTCTCCCTCTAGTTCCCTCTACTCTACAAAACTCCACCCCTTCAGTGACAGTCAAAGCAACAAGCGCCCATGATTCCATATACTAATGCCAATCCTCTGGTTCTTGGAAAGTAATTACCTGTCTTCCCAGCTGGGCAGTCAATTAAGGCTGATAAGGGGAAGGTGTCCCAGAAAGAGCTGTTGGTTATATCAGTAGTCCCACAGGGGGACCTTGTCTCAAGGGAACCCATTCATGATGGGGGCCTTGATCTTAAACAATACCACATGTTGTCTTTCAACCAGCTTAAACTTCGTATCAGCGTGTATCTTCCTGCAGTCTGTGAAGTCATCTTCAAACTCATTTGATGCTGCTTTCATTAATCTTTTGACTTCCTTTGCCACACCCCTCTCTTCTACTCAGAGTGATGTTCAGCTGCATGCAATTTAACTAATATTGATGTTTCATCATCTTCTACTCATCAACATCTGCAAAAACCTAAGCACAATCCTTCATGACCATAGCCAACTTGTGCCTCTGTTATTTTCCAAATGTTCCCAACATAGCGATTATCAATGCCCCCCTTATGATTTTTTGTTTGTACTTCAGGGTCTTTGAAGGTAATATCTCTACTAAGATATTGCACTACAATTCTGGACCTATGTCAGCGCCGCTCCTGTGGCTGAGCCACCCATGTTAGTGATCCATGTTCTGACAGTCTTACCCACCTTCTGCTCATCTTTACTGGTGGGTAAAGTGGCAGGGTCTGTCATTTCCTTGACAGCCTGCCCATGCCCTAACCCTTTGCTGATGCCTCCTTTTGGGAATTTCAAACTTGAACCCTCAGGGTGTTTACCTAGGGCCCAGAAAATAGGATTAAACGTTGTTACGTGCCTCATTACAATCTCTCCTTTCAGTCACAGGCATTAGAGTTCCTCGTCGTGTTCTGTCAGCAGCAGCCCAGACTTATTGTTGAGCTTCTTTTCAGAACACAGGGCCTTTAGTCCCTACTATACAGAACCTCTCCCCCTTCTCATGGTCCCGCTTAGTGCTCTGGTATGGACCTCTCTTGAGAGCACAGGGACACCCATTTCTGCTCTACTAAACCAAATGTTACTGCAGGTCACCATGGTTCTACCCACCTGCACAAGGTCATGGGTCTGCTCAGAGTGAACTGGCACTCTAACTGGCACTCTGTTCTGATCCTCACGTTCAGCAGCTCAGCGCTCATGCCTCACTTATAATGACATCTAAAAGAAGACATCATTAAACTGGCAGCAAACAAGGTTTAATATAAGATCAAATAAGAACACAGGCGTCAATCTAAAGAGATTCATTCTTATTCACTATCCTCTCTGCCCTACCCACTCCTCACCCAATCTACTTATACCAGACACTTCCCTAAGCTGCATCCTGCACCTGCTCTTACCTGGATCGGCCTCGTCAATCAAGTGTCCCTTCCTTCTATTCCACACAGGGTCTATTCCTCCAAGGTGCATGAGGAGCTTGGAATGTGTTTCCTCCTATCTAACATTACATCTCACATTATTCGCTACACTGGAGGGGCATGTGTTGGGTGTTTACAGTGATTGGGGTCATATGTCCCCACTCATGCATTTTACAAATGATCCAAATGGCAGATGTGGTGAATGATAATGATAACTGTCAATCTTAAGACTCATGCTATAACCCACAGGCCCAGAATCCCAGGATCCCTATGGCCTGGGTTAGGGAGAATAGGCATCATCTTTTTACTGTGTGTCACACAGCACCTTTAGTGCAGTGACACAGGGTTGTCTTTTTCAGACTTCCCACTCTAGACTCAATTTTCTGGGACTGACTACTGTCCCGCAGAACATGTAAAGTTGCCATTGGCTTTATTAGTCTTTTTAAATCCACAGACCCAGTACAAGCCCTCCTTAGGCGCCTGAGAGTCTGGGTGGGCTGAATGTGAGAGAGGGGTTTAGGCCCCCTGCAGAGGGTCTCCTTCGAGACCCAAGTTGCACTCCTGTTTGATTGGCCAGGTCACTGTCCCTCCAGGACAGCCACCCTGCTGTGTGATTGACAGCCAGGCCGACGACCAGGCTGCGTGAATGGGGGAAAACTGTATAAAAAGCAGGTCTCTGGGTCTTGAAAGGCAGAGTCACCAGTGGATCGAGAGAACCGAAGAGAAGCTGAAGGAAAAGGACTGCTGCAACTACTGAACCTCCCAGTGAAGCCCTGCTGCGGGTCCGAATCTCCTACACTTCGACGACAGAGAAGATCTGCAAGGAATCTTCTTCCCTTGAGCTGGTGGGACCAACCAGTTCACCAAACACCAAGTACGGCCTCCCTCCCCTGGTCGAATTTGCTGTGCATCGCTTCAGTGAACCGGATAGCCAGGAGAACCGGACCCTGTTTGGGTTTTAAGGAGCGCACGTTTTATTTGTCGCTTTGCTCTGCTGCTGGTTTCTTCCCTCGGCAGTGCAGGACCCTCCAGTCTTCCTCCTTCGTGTCAGTCCGACAGTCACTTCAGGAACCGTGAGTCTGCAGGATCTGCCAGGAACTTCTGCCTCAGCTACAGCATTCTTTTTCTATTAAGGTACTGTGCAAACCCGGTTGTTCGTTTCGTCCTACCGCAGTGAAAGTGTTTGAAATCTTTCGATAATCTGAGGGCTTGTCCTTCTCTACTCTTTTAAGTAACGTTTCTTCTGACCAACTTCGTTTTGAACTCTTGGCAAAGACTTAACCGTGAACTACCCTGAACTGTGTGATCCTCTGCAAAGACTCTGAACCATTCACATTGGCCCAGGCCTATTGATTTGAATCCTCATTGTAGCAGGCCTTTTCTAGATTGCCCTGCCTACTTACTCGTTGGTGCTGCTTGATTGTGAATAACCTTGTCTTTCCCTCCCTTTTTAAATTGCTGGAGTGCCATTTTGCTTACACTTCATTTTGAGCTTAACTTGTCCACAATTCATTGGGTGTGCTGTGGTATATTAAGATTGTGATTTTCTTCTGCTTTACTTTAATGATCTGTTTTACAAATGATTGTGTAAATAAATGTATATCCTTTTACTCTGAAACCTTGAGTCAGTGTTTGTTCGAACCGTAGCAATTGCTGTCCTTTGTGTAACTTCTGATACTGCTCACTGTACTCTTTTGATAAGTCTGGCTACTCAGCCTTTGCTACCACTTTACTGTGTAGTTCAGGCTTGTACCAAAGGTGAATTTGTACTGTCACTTGTAGTCTTAATTGTGTGTGGTGTTTCCAAAGGGTACTGCATATGATTCTGCCTAGCAGCCTGGAACATCTTATTATGAGTAATACGATGCTTATATTGACGATACTTCATTAAACACTGTATGGAATTGTATATTGGGGTGAATGTGGTGGGCTGAAATGCTGAGTCGACCTGTGAGTAGGTGTGAACAGTCAATAGGCTTTCCTCATTCAAATAAGAAGCGATGGTGTGTGAATATCCAGACAGGTGGAATTAAGTGAACAAACAATATTAGGGTTGTATAATCACAGGACAAATTAATTATATATGCCCTAACCCCACACCCCCTGTCCGATCCCAAATTGTATATATATGTGTAAAACAGAAATGTTCTGTTCATGTGTTACTACATGCATAACCTGTGCCTGAATTTATAAGCATTTGAACTTGTTAAAGCATAGATATCTATGTAAATAAATTGAGTGTATATTGTTTAAACAGAACAAGAGGGCAGCCTTTTTGTGAGAACACATGAGACAGCCTGATAACTGTATAGTTGCTTAAACAGTAATAGATGACTGTATTATAACTACTGAAGACTAACAACAGGCAGAAGTGGAGAACCTGCTTACTCTGTTAAACTGAGACAAAGACAACAATTCAAATGATGGTCTCCACATGTATTCTAGCTCCTTTGATGTCAGATGTTTAGACCCGGCTTCTCAGGAGGGGTAAGGGTTGAGCTCTGATCCGGGATTGGGGCATTGGTTTGCTCTTCATAGATTCATATTTTTTACGAGGCCCGAGATGGAAAGCATCAGCCAATGAATTGCCAGTGTTGATCATTAGGTCTTCCCTACACCATTCTGATAGGTGGGGCCACTCTGCTCCCAATGTTCCAACCTCCATTCTTCCAAATCTAACATGCTAGTCCTAACTAAAGGAAGAGAAGCCTCAGTGTAGTCCAATCTGCAATGAGAGTTTATGTTTGGTCAATTGGGTAAGCCCCAGCCATGTTACACACCAGGGATGTCAGCAGGACCGTAATCTGGAGCAACTTGGAGAGAAACCGGGCACAGCAACTTGCTCTAGAATTCCAGGAACCCAAGCTGATACGCTAGCCCACCAGTTCACTGCTCCAATGGTGCAAGCTCAGCACTTCCTAAGTACTATGTCACCCAATGAAACTGCTTAGGTTCAAGCAGCAGGTGCCCAAGGCCCTGATTATTCTGGCCTCAGCAGTTTCCATTAATTCTAACAGAGCCGTTACAAAGAAAGCAGCTGCAACTACGTACATACATAAGCATGTTCTGCATATATGCCCTTATGATGAATGCACCTTCCACCATCTATTATGCATTAATGTCTTCATAAGACAGAAAGAATATCTACTTAGCCTCGAAAATATCCAACCACAATATCTCTACTTAGCCTCTAATATTTCCAACCCCAATATGATCTAGTACATGTACAGCAAAGGTAAGTATTGGCAAGCAAGTCACATATCATATTCACCTTTAAGAAAATCACAACTCCACAAAGATACAAAATGAGGGACATAATGTACATCACGCGTGGCAATATTTATTCATGTACACTTGTCATCTACAACTATCCATACCAGTGTGTTTTGCTTGACTGAATGCTGCTAAAGTGGCCTCGCGACGTATAAAGGTCAGGCCATCCTCTCATTGTAAACACTTCGAACATGGTGTTGTCTGCTGCAGCTGGGCATCTGGGACATGCTTAAAGGGAAGGGAAGCCAAGTATTCAGTCCCCTTCCGGCAAACCCTTGAACTGAAGCCCACTCCTCTTCTAAAGGTGCCTCTCTAGCAATGCTGTCTGTGTTTCTTCCAGAGTTACCACATTAAGGAGCAGCAGAGAGCGAGGCAGCACGAACGGAGACTTACCACGAGTCATTCGGTGAGTTCACAGCCCTGGGCTAGAAAGGATTCGTTTGTGGTGAAATTCAAAAGGAAGTCTTCAGTGAGAGATTGTGCCAATTCATGTTCCCTTACCCTGCGTTTTCAAGGTGTGTTTTGTATTGCTAGATGCTCCCCTTTTGTTTAGGACTTGTGCTCTGGTCTGTGGCTGTATGTAAGTGTCAGGGTGTCGGTGCTTTGCGTTAGGATTTGTTCATCAAATAAAGTTGATCTAACACCACCTACTCATTGTGCCAGCCACCCGCAGGATAACATTGGAATATAACAGATGTGTCTTATGCGTGCCATTCAGAGCAGTAAAGATGTTCTGCTTTGCTTTCCAGATTGCAACAACCCCCCATCGCATGACGTTGGTTCGGAACATGTCTGTAAATGGCCATCGAGCACATACACTGGTAAACACAATATATTAATGTATTTATTTCTGCAAAGCTAAATGTACACCACCAAAATGGTCTGTTGGCTATAGAACAAGATGGCCAGATCGAGTTTCAGAATCACAGGTGTGAAGACACAATGCTTGATGCTCAAGTGGACGCTCATATGGCCATAGACATTCCAGGGGGCATGACGGGTGGGTTTCAGAAGCAGGTGGTTTAAGCAGAGAAAGTGGTGCCATTATTCGTGATCTTGGTGTGGCTAGAGCAGGGACATCATTGCACCAAAATGCCAGGGGTAGCAGAAGTGATATCACATGACCATTGATATCTGATGACATCACAAGAAATGATGTCATGTGACTCCACCCCAAAGTGACATCCCGGAAAGCGATGGTACACAACCTTTCACCCCTGGGAAAAACAGGAATTGGCATCACATCTAATTGTTTCTAAGTACACTACGAAAAATATGCTTACGATATCACTGTAATGTGATATACATGTCATGCAACAAATATACATACAATATCACCCAACCTGTGTTGGTACTCATTTGTCAACCTCAGAAGGATGAAAGGCTGAGTTGGCCTTGCCGCGGATGCTACAGCTATCTTACCGGCTATAGTCATTCCTGCGTGGGCCTACAAGATGTTTAAAAAATACATACCATTGGGAAGGTTCATAACTGTGTATTAAAGAATTCAGAGAAGCGCAGGGATAGCAGCGCACTCACACTCACATCTCATCCTCTGGGCACTCATTACCCCATGCATTCAAACAAACATCCTGAACAGCATGCCAGGGAGATAGGAAAGATAGACACATTGCAACAAAGCAATAATTGTGGCGCAATGAAATCAAGGACCACTTTATGTGCTATGGCCAAATATTTCTACACTGTACACATGCTCAACACAACATATTTGTTATTCCTGGACTTTTTTATTTGGGCTCACTGTTCAAAGTGTTACACTTGTGGAACCCCCTTTGTTTAAGAGGCTTGAACAAGAAAGCCAGCCACTCCAGAAATAAAGAGCCACATGGCACTGTCCAAAGCCCAGGAGGTTCCATTTATACAAACTATACCACCTGTGTAGCAAGGGAGACCTCAGGGGTCACAGCTGCCACCCCTGGTGACCCCCAAATGACGTCCCCAGAATGTGCTTCTTCAATAAATAAATGTTATGTTATATTATGTTATGTTAAAGGATTTGTAATGCGCACCTGATACCCGAAGGCTGATGGGCGCAGACTGACAAGCACAAAACAAAACTACACATGCAGCAGAACTATAAGCTATCCGTTGTTACAACTAGCAAGGCTCTAAACAAAGAGTAATGTATTCAGCTTTTTTCTAAAAAGTTCTGTTGAGACCAGCGTTCTTATTGAAGTTGGGAGGGCATTCCAGGCGGTGGTCGCCCCTACTTCAAAAGACCCTTGCCTTGTTTTGTTGATCTTATGCTGAGGTACAATGAGTATATTTGAGTTATCCGATCTCAGTGACCTTCCCTTATCTTTCATGATTATGGCTTCCTTCAGGTATGATGGCATTTGACCTACAATACATTTTTGAGTGATCAGAAGGAGCCTAAACCGAATTCTTTCTCCAACCGGTAACCAGTGAAGGCTCCTTCTGGCCTCAGAGACATGATCTCTTTTTCTCAGGCCCTTCACTAATCTTACTGCCCCATTTTGGATTACCTGAAGGCGATGGATCTCAGTCTGGGGGATGCCCACCAAAAGACTGCATCCATAATCTAATTTTGAGCCAATAATGGCTCTAGCCAGAGTTTCTGATTTTTTTTCAGAAATTAACGGGTGAAGATAGCGGAAAGGTTTAAGAAAATAGGAGGCTGACGAGACGAGGCTATTCACCTGCGCCTTCATATTTAAATGTCTGTCCAGACATACGCCCAAAGTCTTAACCTTGGATAAAGTTTTAATAACACAACTTTCCAAGTTGACATTCTTATATTCTGCTCCTAATTTATTCAATTTGCTTGGAGAGCCTCTGAGGAGAAGCTCAGTTTTAGCACTGTTCAGGGCCAAACATTGGACACCATCCAGATTTGAATCTTCAAATAGATTACATTAATGAAGGCTTCATCTTTTTGATGTATTCCTGAGATAGGTAGGATGCGTTGCGTGTCATCCGCGTTATTGTCAAACACGATCCCTTCCTCTTCCGGCATCTGGAAGAAGGGGATCATGAAATTGTTATAAAAACACGGAGACACGCATGCTCCCTGTGGGACTCTGTACAATAAAAGCATAGGTTCAGCGTCTGCCAATTCACTGGCAACTCTGATTTGCCTATCCTTTAGGAAGGATAATATCCCTTGGATGGCCTCTTCAGAAAAAGACGCATTCTCTCTTAACCTGGTGGACAGAATCGAATGGTCCACCAGGTCAAAGGCCGCGGAAAGATCTAAAATCATCAATAAGGCAAATGACGTCAAATTTGAAAGAAAATCCAAATGACATCAAATTTGGAAGAAAATCAGTATGCACACCTCAGTTACACCTATACTGTAAAGATTCGTCCCAATACCTGCTGCACAGACAGCACTAGAGAAAATAAGGGAACTAGTGCAATGAAATGTATTGTGTTGGGCAATGATTACTAGTTCAAATAAACCTATTACGAGAAATGAACAAAACAGCTATATATAACTATTCTTAGTTTATCATTGGAGGATTACACGTTATTTAACAAAACCCTTTTGACCATGTACACTAAAATTACAGAATAAATCACACAACCACCAACAATTTCGGATGGTTTCGAAAAATGTTTGAACTTTTTATGCAATTTGTCAAAAAATGTGTGAGGGCTTAACCAAACAAATGTCCTGCCGAGAAGGGCAGGCTTTCAACCCATGTTTGGCTTTGTATATTTTTTATTTTGTTTCCAAGCATGTGCAACCGCGCACACTGCAAATAGATACAAACATTGACAATGCCAACAGTTTGGGCTTTTGTATAGGCATGGAAAAGGCACAGGAAGGCACTTGCCAGGCACTGCTGTAGTGGTATTAATTGCCCATTTATGGTAGCAGGTGATATGCATGAAATATACATATTTATTCTAGTAGGCCCTGCTCAGTGAGTCTGACTAGCTCATGTTAGAAGCAGAAACAATACTGGCTCTATTTCTAGGACAATACGGCCAAGCAACTGTAATACAGAACGTGGCAAATGGGGCAGCCAACATCCATGATTCCTTACAGGGGGCAATCAATAGGATTCCGGAGCAATCATATTGCCCTGTTAAGGTTTAGTAGTAGGAGAGTTTTTCTCTAGTTCATGTGCCCCCAAATCACTCATGAATGTGTGTGGCTCACTGTGTTTTTTAAAAAGGAATCCCGCCGACATGTTTAGGTCAGTTTTGGGGCAATTTGATCACCCCTAATTGCAATCCAATACTACTATTAAGTTATGTAAAATACTTGTAAATACTAGCAGTTGCATTCTATTATTCATTACGTATTATTTGTATTATTAGAATGCATTAAACATTAAGATCTCTTTGCCGATGTTCAATGCATATAATACATGCATATGTCTAAAATATAGCTATTTGTAAGTACTGAAACATGTGTGCTCTGATTTAACTGGCAATACTACAAAACAGCACACCTAAGCATGTACCTCACAGTAAAGTAAGTGAGACATTGCTAGAAAGGGAAATACCACAACCCACGCCTTGGACGAGACAGAACATTAATTATGTGCACGTTTTCAAAATATTTTATATGCATCATTCTTTACATTGTTGCTAATATGTCTTTATTTGTATGCATTAAGCGCTTTTGCCAAAGCACTGTTACATAGTAATTAAATGGTACAACAACATGCAGATTACATTAGAGGAGACTTCCAACAAAACTTAAGAAATCAAGAGGTAGTAAGAAAAAGAAAATGGCGCTTAAGCAGAGCACAGATACAAGTCACAAATACTATGCATTGAAGGAGCGTCCCAGTGTCTAGTGCACGAAGGGGTGCACGAAGGGGTGTACAGGGAAACTAGAGAAGATAAATTATAGAGCAGCTAGACCATATAACTATGTATAAACAGTACATAGGACATTCAGTAGAGTTTGCTAGTGGAAAGCGACTCAACTGCTAAATTGTATGATCATGATCGGTCAATATTTGGATTTCAAATCAAGCTCTTCAAAAAATATATGTTCATAATCTATCCACAAACGTGTGATCAAAGCAGAACAGATGTAGATAGTTTTACAATTAAAGAGCAGAGCTGCACTACCGTAGGACAGAAATACAAGGTTAAGCGATAGAGGCATTAAAAATAAGATACATTGGGAAGAGGATGCAGGTCTGTCAGTTGCCATTTCCAATCATTCATCTACTGAGCTATTGACATCTTCAGCCGCAATCATGTTCACAGCTGGGGTAGGGCCAATGACCAATGTGAAGGCGACCCTGCGCTAACCCTCACGAGATCTGTCATCTCTTGCCGTTACTTAGCCACGTAGGGTAAAGCTGTAGCCTGGCTTTTGGATTGCAGATGTGGGATGACAAACAAACGTGTGGCACAAGCAAGCAAAGATCAGGAAAAAGCAAGTACAGACTCCAGGAAAACATACATTTTCACAGTCTGAAAAACAGAGTGCACCCATTGCAGCTAGTCCAGAAAGAGAAATATTTATTTATGTATTTTATGTGTACATGTATAGCAGCGCACAAAGCCATGGGCTTCTAGGCCCTAGTTACAGTGAAAAAGTCACAGTGCAATGATAAGGAAGGAGGGGGAAGGTGTGTCAGTTGAAGAGCAACGTTTTGAGCTGCTTCATGAAGGTCGTTGTAGGTTTATATGGATTTTAAGACCATTGCACTGGGTGATGGGAATTTGCTGGACGATTTGACTACTTCTCAGAAGAAATGGATCTTTTGTGGAGCAATGGTGGGGAAGAAGCTCATTTTGAGACATTGGAAAGCATCTACCCCTGGTACTATTGAGGAATGGATTGCAGAGATGCATTCTGTAGCGGACATGGAGAAAGTGCTGCATAGGAGAGAAAAGAAAGATGCATTATTTAATAAGATTTGGGGAAAATTCCTTTTATTGGATTAGACCTGTTTTATTGATTGTAATGTGACTCCTGGGGGCAGGGGGGTTTCAGGTGTATATAGTTAGTTGGTTTTGCTGTGATTATTGCCTGATGTTTAATTGTTGTACTTATGTTGTTATGATGTTATCCTTTTGAAAATAAATTATAAAAAAAAAAAAAATGAAGGCGTTGTAGGAGGTGGTGTCTCTCGGATGTGGGGGTAGCTTGTTCCAAACTGTCGGTGCCCGGACTGGGAACGTGGATCTCTCTGCTTTTGAGTGCATGAACCTAGGTATGATAAGGCAGTGTTTGTAGGCAATTGAACCCACGCCTAATAAGGCAGTGTTTGCAGGCGGCCCCATAAAGCCTACGACTGATGGCCAAAACAAAGGACTCTGAAACATAACACTTTAAAGTGCTCTGATAACAAAAAAAATCGAACCACATCATGTGTATTTAACAGTCTCTCTACTCCTAAAGCATCAGTCAGAACCTAGAAAGGAAGTGGCAGCATGAGGACTTGTTGATCTCAATTCTTCAGATGTATCTTATGTTTGTTCAGGTAATTCCATGAAGAAACTGGATCAAGTCCCTAGCCAACTGCAAGCAGGTGCTGATGGGAGGGTCCTGAAGGTGTGCTCCCATGGGACTAGCCGTCAACCTCAGCATAAACCTCGGAACAGATGAGAGAACAACATAATTCCTAGCTTATTACATTATGTATGTCAGAGCTTTATAGAACATGAACACAATGTTTACCATTGAGTCTGAAAAGAGGTCAATGGAAAGCAGGTTTACAGATATTCGTGTAAACGCACTTTGGTTGTTATCATGCAGGCAGAAGGGGGCATCTTAATAAGCATAAAGGGGTGCACAAATTCACATTCCCCTGCAGGCTCATGATTGATCTCACAGTCACATTTAACAGTGATTGAGTATTCCATCAAATCCCAAATTGAGTTAAGCTGCTCAAGTGTGTATTGGCACATACAGCAAAAAGGGAACTCATCCATGGCATCCCCAGCGTTCACTGCATGGTATTTCTATAGATGGCATTGACTGACATTCAATCCTGGAAGAGAAGGATCCTCCTGTCTGTGAGACCGTATGTGAGACCGTATGGGTATGAAGGGTCCTGTTTGTATAGCTCAGGAGGATAATAGCCCAGGTGAAATGTGCTCGCCTTGGAAGCAAGACAACACAGAGCAGCACAGGTTTGATCCCTGGGTCCACACTTAGAAACCTCTGGGTATTAAGCGTGTTATAAATAACCAATTACAATTACAATAATGACCCACAGGCGCTGCCACTGACCCATTTCATGGACACCCAGGCTCATTCCAAGCTTAGTGAAGTGTTTGAGCAATACAAAATCTGGGTGATCAGATCTGTCATGCTGCACAGTGTTGAGAGATACGGGAGCCTGCATGGATCGGAATACTGCTGGATCATTCACCTTTTCACTGCACGGATGTGGTCAACCAGGAGATATCTATGCACTGCAGAGTGCCTAGAGCATGCAACCATCAGAGAACTGGTCTAGTGGATGACATTGTAACCCTCCGCTCTGGAGGCCATTCAGTTCAAAAGATTGCTCCTGTTTTTTGCTGATGCAGCAGTACTTGACCCCATGTATTGAATTGATCCACTTCAGTTCTGTGCATAATGTGCATGGACTAATCCTCGCACTGGCACTGCGTACATGCAACGTATCTGTATGCATGAAGCGCATATTGTGTGGTTGTTTGCTGTTGCCTCTTCTGAGCCTTGTCAGGGTTCACAGGGTGTTTAATCTACATGGGATGCATTTAATGTACACCTGGGAGCTGCAGAATTGAACTCACATTCTCTGTGGCCTCTATTTAACCAGTGGCATTACATGACCTCTGCCTTCAAAGACCACCAAAGAACTGTCATTGCAAAGTCGTTGGCAATGATGACATACTAGACATGTGTTACAAAATCTAACATGTATGTACAACTGATACATGACTTAAGAATCTCACAGAAGTAGATAACGTCCAGGCAAAGTAGTTGCATAGTGTTAGAAGATGCAAGCCTAGGTAAGGACTTCATTTGACACAGAATGTGAAGCCAATAGCTCCTCCCTACTTTCTGGGTGGAAGACATTGTGAACAGAAATGCCTGATTCTCTCCGCTCATTGCTACTGGAAGCTCAAAATATAATTCATCTAAAATCTGAGAGGCTGAAGGCATAGTGAGTATAGTAGAGATGACAAGAGAAAGAGAGAAAGGAGTGAGTGAAAGGGGGGACAAGGAGAGAGAGAGAGAGAGAGAGAAAGAGAGAAAGAGAGAAAGAGAGAGAGAGAGATTGAAGGCAATAGTAACAATGCAGTATAATGATTCTTTTCCAGGGCTTTAAATGATTGGCCCAATAGCAAATTAAAGTGCCATATAACATGCAACTGTGACATTCCACAGCACTGCTTCCCGCTGCTTACCAAGAAACAATATTTAAACATTACACCATTATTTGATGACTGACCTATCACCCGGGTGAAATGTTTAGTTCAAATTTCCATAATGGAAGATTTAATACAGGCACTCGCATAAATGCTTAGGTCTAACCTGTGTTAGTACCTGCAGACCAAACATGTCAGCCATTTTTCAGTCAGGCTGATTTGCATACCATGTTGACTCCTCACTGCCAGATTATGTCATTCATGAAATCAATGGGCGCATGGCTCCAGCTCAATCTTATACTATGCTCTTTTGATCCTGCTGTACTGGACCCCATCACACTTTGCTCAGTTTCTTCATCATACTGTTTGACATTCTCTTGTCCATTCAACCCTTCTCTTAGTTAACCACTTTGCACACACACTTATATCCACATCTATGCATTGCACTCTTTGTCACCCCCTCTCAAAATATTTCTAAAACTTGGAAATTGGAGGCTATATTTATTTATTTATCTATTTAAATTCTTGGTAGAGCTCCAAAATCGCTGCAGGCCTCACAGCGTACATTAAACAAAACAGAATGGACAATCCGAATTGAAGGAGGATCGAAGTCAGAGAGCACAGAACTAGGGAGCGGTAAAAAGGAAGGTCTTCAAGTTCTTTTTAAAGTCTTTCAAAAAAGAGGAAGACTTGAGATAAAGTGGGATCGAATTCTACAATGCTGGGGCCAGGACGTCAACATTTGTTTTTCATATTTACCCAAACGGAAGCAAGGCTGGGAAAGTCTTGCCTGTTCCGGAGACGTTAGAGAGCGTCCTAGGATGTAACGATGAAGCCGTGCTGAGAGGTAACTGGGTGTAATGGCATTCAGGCATTTGAACGTGAGTGTGAGTATCTTGAAAGATACCCAACTCCCGATTGGATGCCAGTGTAGGTTTTTTCAGGCTTCAGTGATAGAATGACATCTTGAAAGACCAAGCACAGAGCGAACCGTGCCATTTTGAGTGGAATGACTAGCTGCAATGTTGGTGGCAGATGTACCGGCCAGAAGGCTATTGCAGTAGTCCAGCCGCGAGTTGATAAGAGCAGTAGGCAAGAGGAACATATTGTTCACAGATAGAAAGGGGTGTAATGAGAAGAGCTGTGTGTTGATCCAGCCGCATGTGGCTCGTGTTTTGACCACATGAAAGCGCATAGAAAGTTCAGAGCCAATGGTGACCCTGAGCGTCTTGACGCTTTGAACAACAGGTATGCATGCGGAAACGTAACCCTCCTCTAATTTCCGAAAATGCTCACCTCTTCATAGTTCATGCTCAATGGATGATGGGGTACCTAAACTCACACATTGCCCTATCAAAACAACCAAGGCTGTCTAGTTCACAATAAGATGCCACATTTACGTAGAAACACCAAGGTTTGGAAGGAATGGGTGAAGATCCAGCAGTACACCACATACCATGAGCTGCACAGTATATAACACAGTTTGTGAACAGGTGATTAACACCTTAAAAGACACAACTTCACCTGAAGAATTCTGCCAGACAACAAAAGGTAGCTCTTCTCAGCTTTCAGTATGACCAGGGGAATCAAGCACACCATTATTCTCTCCACTCTCACTGTGTACTCATCTTGACAGCTCATCTTCTAGCGGCGTCTCCAAAGAATTTACCTTTATCATTCTGCAGACTCCTGTTGTGTCTATCCTTCTATGATATGTGTCAGGTTTCCTTCAAATACTCTATGGAGAGCATCATGACTCCTGTTATAATGTATTCTACATGCTCTTTCAAAATCAGCAGGTGACCATGAAAATATTCCAAAAATAGTTATGGCTTTTAAGAAAAGTAATTCTGCATCCTGATACCTTCACCAGTTGCAGAACTCTCTCAGGATGTCGTGATGGAGATTGAAGAATGCTATTTGTTAGTCCTTTTCAAGCATGTGGGGTATAATCCAGCGGTTCACTGCATACAGGATGATGCTTATATCATTTTATGCTATATTACATGATAGGCCTTCTATAAAAAGACTTTCTAGCAACCTTTGATACATAAATGCATTTCATGCTGTTAGTGTATGTAAGATACTCAGCTATTTGATTGACTTGTCAGTGAGGGATATGATCAATTAGGCCATATTGCTCCATGGGCAGTGGTTTGACTTGTGTTCTTTGGGAGGATACTCGCCTACTGCATCTACTTTCCAACACTTGCCTCCAAGCCTAAAATAACACAATTACCATCCATTGTTTCCATCATACCAAACCCTTGCCTAGAAGACAAATATCTTTTTTTGCTTGTGTCTGCTGCGGGACAATGTCTTAATGTTTGGTACAAAATGACACCTCAGGTAGAAGGTAGTAGGGATCAAAGCAAACATGGAAAACATTTGTATACAACAGAAGGTGGGCAGTGAGGGTAAGGAAGGGAAAGCATGAACACGAACATGAACATGATAAATATTGAGGTGGAAAGGATGTCTGAGGTGTAGAGCAGACATGAGTGAGAAAGGATTACCAACACTTTCTTCCAAAGGGGTGTGTGAAACGGAGGGGTGTAGGTATGGCCATGACCTCAAGAAGATGGAAAGAAGAAAGGGTGAGTTGAAGATTTTAGTAGCTTCCGGAAAATTCTCTTAGGCATGAGTCTGTGGTGACTCATCAAGGAAGTAGATGAGAGCAGGGTGTTGGGGACTAGAGTCTGGATCCTGAAATAGGGAAGTGGCTGGAATGCTATGTTCAAGTGGCTTCCATATGCATGGTGCCTGTCACCATACCACCACATTTGCTCCCAGCCATCTCTGTGTCCTAGTTGGCAAGCTCCCTTTTCGAGGGTATGGCCTTGCATCACTGTGTACAGCAGAATCACGATCTAGCATGCAGATGTGTGACAGGGCCCAAGACTCAAAGAAAACAGTCTCCAGGAGACCAGGACAAGAAGTAATGGATCAAAATGTTTACACCAAAGAACCCAATTAAGATGTGCAGGGACAACTAAATGCCCCTCCGTGACTGCAAATTGGCATTTCCTCTGGAACAGAACATCAGAATGAAATACCCTTTGTAGGTGCATTAATGGACATGTTCTAAACCAAGAGATTTGTAATTTAAAGTATGAGTTGAGTCAAGAGAAGTGATAAAATTCAGATACTTTGTGCATACCCAGAAATCATGTTATCATTTGGGGCCAATTGTTCCCAAGTGAAGGTAGCCTTGGTTGTGCTTAATTTACCAAAACCGCCATATGGGTAACCTCAGGAGTTATCACTAAGGAAGAAGGACATTTCTGTGATGCTGATATTTTGATATTCTTCAAAGCCTGGGGAGTCCCCTTGATCTACTCTCTTTAGTGTTCTTTCATGGAGATTGTTAGGGAGAATTCTCCAAAATGGCTAATTTCCCTTACCTACTGAGTCCCTTAGCAGCTTTGCTGGATTTCTGGGATTTATATGTTTCCCCTGGTAAGAGTGTGAGCCTTTTTTTCCCACTCGTACATGTGTTTTTGCTGTGTGTGTTTAACATTTTTGTGTTCAGAAACTGTGGAGCCTCACCTACGCCATAGGCATCATCTTTTTACTGTGTTACACAGCACCTTCAGTGCAGTGGCCCAGGGTTGTCTTTTTCAGACTTCCCACTCAGACTCCATTTTCTGGGACTGACATGTAAAGTTGTCATTGACTTTATTAGTCCTTTTAAATCCACAGACCCAGTACAAACTATCTTACATAGGGTACTGGAAAGGGTTACTAGTTATCCCTTTTTGCCAGTCTCTCATGCAACCTTGTTTCATTCCCTTTTCATCAAGACTTGGCTGGTGGCAGTGGTAATTACCCTATTTTTCCTACCACTGAAGTGGGAGAATGGAACAAAAGGCTCCCACCAATCCCCTCTCGCCCCTGGCCTAGAGGATCACGGCCCAGGCACCCGCCACGAGAGGAGTTTGCCCATCTACCAGACGACCAAATACCCTGGTACAGGAACATACGGATGTGCCCACCCGCCTGCCCACCAGCCTGCCCTGCCCATGCCGACACCTGCGGCATTGATGGACTCTACTGAACCATCCAGCACTAAATCAACACATCGTTAGAGATGCCATGACGACCTAGCCAACGGTCAGCACACCCGTGCAAACATGCACACTGGACACTCCCACACCAATCCACACGAAGAACATACTCAGTGCTATGACGTAGGTGACGGACACACCCACGGACGTGCATCTTTATTATTTTTCACATTGGCTTTTCAAAATGCAGAAACGCAAGACGCACAATGAACTCATCTAAAAAACTTGCTCACGCTCCTCCTAAACCCATGCGCCATAATGAGAAATATAACGAAGACACGATACTGGGGATAAGGCAATATGATACCATAACCTAAAGCACCTGCGTATGAAACGGCTCCACCTATACACCAGACCCAAGTAGGCCGCAAGCAAGAGCTTCCATGAACATTGAATAAGCAAGAGTTTGGTTGCTGACCCTGCAGAATGAGCCCGGCGAAAGCAGACAGTCAAGGGCACAATGTTGCAAACTCGCATGCCGCAAGCCGACGCCAAGGTCACACCTGCAAATTAAGCCAGGCACACAGTGGAAAATGCAATATTAATCGAGCAGAATTCTGCCTCAACCACGGTCTCACCTCACGTGACCAAGCCGAACCTGACAGGGTGCCAGGCCCAGGAGGAGGGAGGCGCCTGGATCCCACGGTTCAAGACACAGGCAGATACAATTAAGCGACTCAATGGACATCTGCAGCGGTGGGAGTAGTCGGCCTTCCTGCATATGAATAAATCCTCACATTGTCTGCACATACTCATAGTGAAACATTGTTGCAAATGACAGGTGCACCGCGAGCTGGGAACAGCGATGGTCCCAGACTGGGGGGCTCGCGAGTGGACCAATCAGAACATGAGGCTCTTATCACTGACGCCATTAACATTGACCAATCCTCAGGGGTCTTCATGTAACAATTTTCATGTATCAAATTGAAGGGACAACCCAAGTATACCACCTGACTAACCCTCGACCACTAACAACGCTCTCTATACGTATGCTATACTAACCCTACCACTCAAGGAACCAATCCAGAGTGGCGATAGGTTTTTTGCTAACTCTCCCAGGTGACGCAAGTAGCGCGTCATACTAAGGTAAAAAGGGACTGCAAGCCCACGATTAGGAGAGAGTGTCTGGACGGACGCGTATGATCCTTGACCCATCCCTGCCATTTTGTCTAATAAAGAGCACAACCACCTTGCTTCTTGCGTGTGTCTCATACTCTGTTGTTTTTGGGATATACGGGAGGAGTTGGGGCCTCCCTGCCCGGAGGTCCGCGGACGGCCCAGCCGACCCCGGGAGAATTTCCCCCCGACACTGCGGTTATATTAAATAGCCCTGGTATTGTTTTAGGCTATCTTGGTAGCCTTGAACTTAAACCCGCTGGACCATATTTGTTTCAAATTGGTTCTGGCTGGGTTTATGTACCATTTCTTTTTGTAAAAGTATTTCTTGTGTTTTTCTCTGCGTGCCAAAACAGGTTTGGTTCCTTTGATCGCCGTCCTTTTGCGGGCTTCTGCACATAAGACCTCCTTAGGCGCCTGAAAGTCTGGGTAGGCAGGATGTGAGGGAGGGGTTTTAGGACCCCTGCCATGGGCTCCTTAGTAACCGAAGTCGCACTACTGTTTGATTGGTAGGTGACTATCCCGCCAGGACAGCCACCCTGCTGTGTGAATGACAGCCAGGCTGTGTGAATGGGGGAAAACTGCATCAAAAAAGCAGATCGCTGGGGCTGGAAAGACAGAGTTACTACTGAATTGAGAGAACCGAAGAGAAGCTGACAGAAGAGGACCTCTATCATGACTGAACCTCCCGGTGAAGCCCTGCTGCGCTTTCCAAATCTTCAAACTTCGTAGACAGGGAAGATCTTCTCCCCTTGAGCTGCTGGGAACAACCAGTTCACCAAACAGAAAGCCAGACCTCCCTCCTCAGGTCGAATATGCTGTACAGAGCTACAGTGAACCGGATAGCCAGGAAGGTTGGACCCTGCTTGGGATTTAAGGAGCACATCTTTTATTCGTCATTTTGCTCTGCTGCTGGTTTCTTCCCTGGGCAGTGCAGGGCCCTCCAGTCTTCCTACATCGTGTCAGTCCGACAGTTGCTTCAGGAACCGTGAGCCTGCAGGAACTGCCAGGAACGGCCGCCTCAGCTACAGCCTCTCCCCCATTTAAGGTACTGTTCCAAATCTGGTTGTTCGTTTCGTCCAGCTGTGGTGAAGGTGTGTGAAACCTTTCGCCAATCTGAGGGCTTGTCCTTCTCTATTCTTTAAAGTAACTTTTCACCTGACCAACTTCGTTCTGAACTCTTGGCAAAGACTTAACAGCAAACTACCCTGAACTGTGCGATCTTGAGCAAAATACTTTGACCCATTGACTTTGGCCCTAGCCTCTTGATTTGTTTGTTTGAATAATAGTGATTGTTGTCCTTTGTGTAACTATTGATACTGCTCACTTTACCCTTGAGATAAGTCTGGCTGCTCAGCCATCGCTACCACTTTACTGTGTAGTACAGGCTTGTACCAAAGCTGAATTTGTACTGTCACTTGTAGTCTTAATTGTATTTGGTGTTCCCAAAGGGTACTGCATATGATTCTGCCTAACAGAGATAGACAGGTGTAACTGACACTCTAGTGAAAAGATTGAGGATAGCTCAGGATGATAGCTCAGCAGCAACGTGCTTGCCTTGGAAGCAAGATGAAACCGAGCAACACAGGATCGATCCCCAGGTCCGCGCTTTGAACCCTCTGGGTATTAAGTGTGTTATAAATAACCTATCATACAATATCATCATTATCTTAGTGGTCAACCACTCCCCCATAATCTTTCCAGTAAATCAATTTATTTTCCTTAGTTCATGGCCTCTTCTTCTTCTCTTGCGCCAGGTCTCATGATCTCTTCAACTTAAGCCCATGTCACCTGACCACTTACAATTCACTTGTGTGACACGATATGTTACCTCTTACACTTCACGTGTGCTCCAATTCACATGGCCTCTTATAATTCACGTGTTCCACTTGGCCAATGACCCCTCACACTTCCCCCTTATTCCAACCCAGTCCCAGATTTTATTTTTAATATCCTTTCACTGTATCTGTCTCTCTCACTACCAATGTGCAGTAGTGTATTTGCATGGTATATAGAACCTTTTATTAACACTGCATTTGCATGTTCACATGCTTGTGCTGTGCTGCTCCTCTTTACTGTCTTTGATCGCCCATTGTGTCTTCCTTTGTTAATCTACTAGACATGTCCTATTTCATGGCACTCATATGCCTGACTCTTTTAACCCTGTGACATATCTACCTTTTAGAACACATCACACACACACCCTTTCCATGTACTCTATTTTGTCATTGCCACCATGTTACCTAATTCATATGCAAGATTGCATCCACTTTCATTCATTCATCGTTCACAGTCCTGCTATGAATAATCCATGTTCCCCTATCATCTGCCTTCCGTTCTTATGTTTCCCCACTCCATTCCAGTCTGCATTTCATGATACCCCAAAACAACCTCTTGAAAAAGTAAGCATGTTACAAATAACAAATGTGTGGCTGCACCTCTGATTTCCTTACCCAAAATAGGCCCACCTCTTAAGAATTCAGGGCACATTTGTCCATAAAGCAAGTGGGCTAGATGATGCCGTAGAGTCAACTAACACGATTCTCTTCAAACCACACGAAGATTTCACATTATGTACATTTTGCAACAGTTAATACGCTTTTGCATGTTTTGTTACAAATGTCTTCCCCCAAACATGATTGGTCAACCCAAAACAAATAAATCTAATCGCCCATCAATTCCCACACACTCTTGGATACATTCATTTTAACCACCATTGTCTTTCAACATACATTTGCATTATCTCATATTTACAGCACACCCCTTTCCGTTATCTTTCTGTAGCAGGTTGTGACATATCCACACATAACAATCCTAATTTATTACAGGTTCGATCTGTCCCAGGACCTCTAACCCTGGTCATGATGCACATGGCTTTACCAAGGATACTTCAACAATACAAGGAGGGAGAAAAACAAACAAGTTCCCTTTGAACTAACGATTGTTGGTGTCCTAATTTCATGTCCTAATTTCAAACTTGTTGTTGCCCTCATTTTATTTCATAACGACTACCATTTCAGCGTGCATGGCACATCCTGGTAATTCCTGAGAACCTGATTGAAACCCATAAACCATTGGTCCACTCTGCTATTAAGCACCCCTTGCACCGGGTTTGTTACTTGGCCCCAAACTGACCCTACAGATGGCTGGACTTCCCTGAACACTGAATTACAACTCCCATGTACTTTAAAAAACTAGATATCCTCTACACAATAGCACCAAGTGATAAAACCCTTTCCTGGCTGCAAATGACCATTTGTTGTTATTGTGGCTGCCTGAATGCAGTTAGCTGCCTTCTCCCAGACTTCGTATTCGATCAAATAACTTCCCAGGTCCCACAGATTTTATCTCACCATCCCCAGGTTTCTGCAGCTTGCACAACCTATGAGAGATCCACAATAAACAGATTCATGTATTCGCCATGTACCCCTTGTTCCTCAACTATCCCAAACACATTTCCCTGAAGACCATCGTATATGTATGTCTGTGCATGTATATTCAAGACTACCACGTCCCCTCACAGTGACTGCTCCATCCACGAATCTCCTTTCCCCGGTGCGCATATGAAGCTCCTTGCTGCTCATCTGTATGCGCAACGTGGCATGACACACAACTACTTTGTGTTCATATTGTATAGACAAACTTGCCATTATACTGCTACACACATGCAAATATAAAATGTATCAACGGAATACAAAGTAACACTAATGGTAACACAAATCACATTCTCATTAACTACACTGGATACATGCTAAATCACAACATCACAACAACATCAATGTCACCCCATTCACCAATATGGCACATGCTATGAGAAAGCTTCTTCCCCATTGAGACCATTATCAGCCACCACAACATAATAAATATATACATACATAAATATCATAACAAACACATACAACATGGATGTACTTTGCTGCTGGATGATGCACCCAGGTTACCTTGGCCATGAGGAAAGACTCAATATGGAGACCTTGAACACATTATTTAATCTGGTGGTGGGATATCACCTGGTTGTCTTTTTAACTCACCCCAAACTGCTATCTCACACAAAAGGAGGGGTCACTCTGTAAGAGTTTGAGACAGTGAATTGGGGTTTGATGTGGAAAATAAGCTCTGGTGGGGTGATGCACAATGTTTCATTTAGTTGTCTATTGCTACATGCACATGCGTGCAAGTTGTCACTAATGTTAATAAATAGAGTTTGTACAAAAACAATGTTGTTTTAAGCAGACACGTCAGATTCTTTTTTTTTTTTAAAGTGATGGATCAGAATACTGAGTTTAAGATAAAGGCTCCGGTCAATTGGCCCACACTGAACACCTTACCAAATATCTAATGCTGTTTCCTTGCTCTTTCTCATTGGCAGGCTGTATCAGGGACCCGCAGGACAAGTCTGACAACTAGCAGTTCAATGACCGACTATAAGATGAAGACACTGGAAACCTACCTCAAGCAGGTCAGTAACACTAGAATCAAATACCGTGTAATGTTCATGTTTTGTGATATTTCCGTTTCCAGGTTTCAATTTGGTTTTAGTTTTTATGTTTCACTTTTGTAAAGAGTATATGACATGACAGTAAAGTATGCAGCAAGGTAAGGGTAGAAAGACAGAAGGGTTTCTACTGCCGAAAGTCTTTCAGCCAAATGGCGGGCAAACATTGGAAAATACCATATCAACTCATTACTGTGTACAATGAAAGTAGAATGAGAAACACTCTGGTTATAATTACTTATTTCTATTTTGGGGATATCTATAGTGCGCACCTTGTCTCTGGGACAACAGAGAACTTCATCATCCAGACTGACAAGCAATACAATACACAATATAATGTGTTATCCAGTGGTTTATTATCTATAACACCCGATTAATTGGTATTTCATATGGCCATCCATAGTAGTATTCTAGAAGATCAAATGACAAATTACAAAGTTTAAAGCACCAGATAACAAATGTTCCAGATGTAAGATTGCTGGTTAATAGAGCAGATGTTAGACTACTGGTTAATAGAACAGGTGTCCAGCAAACTTGTTTAGCTAGACATGTTCAGCTGTTTCCTGGCTCTTTGGCTGGCTGGATGACAGTCTGTTATTCGGCATATTTTGCAATCCAACACCATTGTTTTCCCAAGGGTTCCTGATAACAAAGCTTTTACTATATACACACATTATTACCAGAGAACTGTTAATTACATGCCTATGGGTTCAACTGTATGACAGTGCCAAGATCTACAGATCAAAGAGTGATGGAAGTCCTTACTTTGTGTCTAACTGTGGTGCATGTGATAATTGAAGATAACAAGCTGTTTATAAATATTCATAAGAACAGAAGATTTGGACCACAGTCTTTGGAGGAATAAACATACCGCTTGGTTTGCTGTCTTAACATTTTTTTTTTGTTTCAATGTTTCTCAATAGTTATGATCTATTATAATCTATCAGTTAACATGGATGGGGGAGGTAGTTGTCATCACTGATGCAAGAGATAAGCTGCTATCTAAGGGATACACATTTGGAATAACATGTGTTAAAAATAACACTGATAATGAGTGGAAAAATATACTTATTCATGGACATCAGGGAACATATTTGAGGATTACAAGGATTCCATCCATTTTAAAACAGAAACTATTATATTAATTAAGAGGTTTTTTATTGATGAGTGTTGGGGTTCTAACATTAGGAGACTTCCCACTGTTTTAACAAGTCCAGTTTTCTAATACATATACTATAATGATGTGAAAACAAATTCCTATTAGAAATTAAAGACATGAGGATAATTTTCTTATTTTTACTTTGTTTCATTATTATTGTTTACATTTCATGCAAATATAAAATTCCTCATTTGTACCTCTTTGTTTTTAATTCTTCTACTTTACATTGGGTTATTTTGTCCAGGTAGTTTAGGAAATAACCATATCAGGGGAGCCATTAGAGAAAATGAGGATGCCAGTGATATTGTCTGACTACTCCACTCTGATGATGACCTGAGTGCTGGCATGAAAAAGAGAATTTAGGGGGATGATTGCTGAGTTTGTGTTGGTGTCCAAAAGTACCTGTTCATCAACAGTGCATGAAAGGACAAGGGATTACAAGGATACAGGAACATTTTTGTGATGCTGGAAATGCATCGGAGGGACAGGGCCTCTGTATCCTTGTCCTTAACTGCTTTTTATTGTGTGTTCTGTTGTGTTTTCCGCGCAGAAGTTCATGTGGGACTCTTGGGGGTGCAGCTCTCTTTGGTTTTGGTGAACAACCCATGGGATACCCTTATGGCACCCATGGGTAGGGGTACAACTCTATGCCCCTAGTGTATGTTTTTGGGCACCTGTGTGTGACCCGCAGAGCAGGGTACGGGCTGGTGGCAGCTCCGTGCTGAATTGACTGGTGCCCTGAGGGTCCTCCATTTTGGGATGCCCCGGCCCTGTCATTGGAATTGGTAGATTCCTGATTGAGACAAGATGGCCCCCGTGGCCTCTTGCTTCCATCGCCTGTTACCTTGATCTTCCTGTAGTCCTGGGAAGCCCTGACTCTGTCCCTTCCCCCTGACTGGCTGTTGGGTGGAAGTTCCATATATGGTAGTGTGGGGAAGTGCTGACCAGACTGGCTGGAGCCTTCCCAACGACTGCATGTTTTGGGTACGCCTGTGGGTGGGACCTGGGTGAATGGAGTTTGTGACGAATAGGCATTCTGTGTTGGGGGTGTCTAGTATCTGGTGTTTGGCACAATGACTGAGACAGCCCTGCCGGAAACTGGTATGAATGCAGTGTGGAGTGTTGAATGGCTGGGTACTTGTTCCAATACACATAACTTGTTGTGAGTGTCTGGAGAGAAGTGACAGGCCTGAATGCACTGTGTGACTGATTGGCTGCCTGCCTACATGAATGCCCTTCACCGTGATTGGATGCTTGAGTATGACCCAGCGGAATGAATGGGAGATCAACAGCATATCTTGGGAGCTCTCACTGCTAGGAATCGTGTTCAGAAGCTGAAGTCCACTACAACGAGTAACTGTAGTAACTGAAGCTTGACCTTGAAGCCCTGCTGGACGAGATGAATTGCTGTTACTCTCCTTCACAACCTGAAAGCTGCTGTGCCTCCAAGGACTGACCCAGAGAGGACCTGGTAAGGCGCCCTCTTCCCGAGCTACGAGGGACCATCGTGCATGAGCTGATCTTTGCCAAAGCTCCCTGGTAGACAGACCTTCGACAGGCTGCCAACCCAAGACGGGGACTGCTGCAGAATCCGAAGGAGAAGTGCCAGGACTGTTGTCTGCCACTGTCGACGACCGCCGTCGCCGACCGGAGCCGCCGTGCTCCCATTTGCCTAAGAACTTCCTTTGATCCATGGATGCTCTCCTCATCGTCACCGTTGTATCCTGCTGGAGAAGGCCTGACCGTCGACGTGCCGAGGAGCATCTGTCGGTAGGTTTCCCGCCACACAAAGACCCACAGAGACGCTGACAACTTGACACCCTTGCTGGGCCACAGTTCTTCAAACTCTTTGCGGTCCAGAACTATTGACACCGAGGTGCCCCGCACGGCTCTTCCCTGCAGGTCATTTACGCTTCCCCGTCAACGAGCACCGCTAGTAACGAAGCGGCCACTTCACTGTCGTAGCTCACCCTGTTCTCCGTCGGACATGCGACGACCCGTGACTCCTGCCTTAAAGGGAGGGCACTCAAGAAGGGCCGTTGATTCCCCGCCGAGGAACGCTACAACTCCAGGTACTTTGGGGTTGCAGAACTATTGGGAAGTCTGTTGTGAACAATATATGGACTGGGCTTGTATCTTTAACTTACAGGTTGCCCAGGTGGGGGTATCTCCACACAGAACTGTGTCTAGTGGTACGGGGGCAGCATTCTGCCAATTGTTCAACCATCTTGCTTTCCTTTCTCTCTCTACTGCTGGTTTCCTCTTTATTGATCTGTGTGACATTTTGACAGTATAGTTGATGCACTTTAATGAGA
The DNA here is from genome assembly GCF_040938575.1 of Ambystoma mexicanum. Taxonomy (NCBI): domain Eukaryota; kingdom Metazoa; phylum Chordata; class Amphibia; order Caudata; family Ambystomatidae; genus Ambystoma; species Ambystoma mexicanum. Next base: position 225,158,909 of record NC_090925.1, read on the forward strand.
TCTTATAATAGTTGTAGTACCACTGTAGAACTGTATATATTTACCATTCTTAATTTTCTGAGCACAAAGTGAGTTATTGTGATAGTGTACATAACCTTGAAGATTAATTATATAAAGACTGTGTTTTAACCGATCCAGTGTGCGGACATTCCTTTGTGGGTGCTTGGGGACTACACTGTACTTAACCAGCCCGCATCACCTTCCTGAGAAGCTAGGCCTTGATTACTCAACTACGTTACCAATAATAGAGAATCTTGCCTGGGGCCCTCTGTGCCTCTCCTCTACCATATAGAGAGCGGAAGTACAGACACCCCCCCTCCGGTCCTTTACAATGTTCAGGTGAATAAAATATTTTATTTTAATGAGTATTTTCAATTGAAAGGAGGCAGTTCTTTGGAGTTCTGACACAAAAAAAAGTGTGCAATGAGAAACATATATTACGTTTTCCACCAATCTTGAGGTTTAAAAAGGATATGAAGTAAAGTACATAATAAGAGTTGTTTTTTTAATACTTAAGATAGTTTCTCTTGCGGGTAGTTGGAGGAACTTCAATCTTAGATGGGTTGGATTTCACAAAAACCTGTGACAAACAGAACGTACACACAGAACAAATAGAACTGCAGTTGATAGCAACAGTAAGCAAGAGAACCTTTGATAGAGGGTGGTCCAATCTGCCGTTGATGAATGGTGCTGTCTTACTATGTGACCACAACGCCTAGCATTTCAAATGTTGAGCACAAACAGCATACATGACAGAAGCGTGCCCTGGATCACAGCGCTGTAACAGGAGGAGACATGACGGATGTAATTTTGAAGAATTGATATTTGTCTAGATGGAACTAGGGCAATAGGTCTAGTATAATATACACTACTTTACGTTAAAAGATGTCATAGCTAACTGAGAACTATGTGGCACTTTAAAGGAGTGAAGGCTGAGTTTCTTTATGTAACTGATGGCACTGTTTTATAAAGTATGTTATGTGTTTTTCATTCATCATCTGAAATAAGCACAGCTGTCCATTTGGTGAAGGCTTTTAGGTCGGCACATTTTTCGTTCAAAGACCCTGCTTGTGTTTTGGCAGCATGATGGTTCGCTTTAAATCTACATTTAAGCTGCATTGTTTTTTATGTACAGTTCACCATATTGGTATTTGTATCTTTCTCTAGACATTGCAAAATTCCACATCTAATGAGAATGATAAAGAAATGTACAAGCCCCATGTCTTCGCCGATGAAGGAGAACTGTCGAGAGCCTCATCTCTGGAAACAATCAGTATTGAAGGAAGCAACTTCAATCTTGACCGTCTGCACTTCCTGGGTTCCAAGTTCAACATTCTCGAAAATATCTGCGCTCAGGGAATAGAGCTGAACACACACTCCGATTATGAAGTGACCAGAAAATTAACCAGCTCCCTTTCTACCTAGCCGAGTGGCAACAGTGATGTAATCCAATATGCAAACATGCATCCTGATGATTTGTGAATGAGTGCGAAGAGGCACCTCTTTGGAGAACCTTTCATAGGTGCAATGATTCTGGCTTTTTATGGATAAACCGGGGTACCTATTTTGGAAAATTGCAAAACATTGCATCATATGGCTTTGGGGCAAAGCTGCCTTTCTGATTTTAGGGCATTTTATCTGTAGAGCAGCACGAGATGGGATGGCCCGTTTTCATTGAACATACCTAGCTCAGAAGAAGCCGGATGTTCTGTAGAATGTCATGAACTTAAATGTATACATTTTGGCTTTGCTTGTTTCCATTTACATACATTGTACAACAGAGACTGAAAATGTTATGGCGTTGGGGGGAGAAGAGCTCATATGGGTTGACAGGGAGTTTTATTACTACATTGTCTTAAATTGGAAGACTTTTAATTGATTCCAATATCCAAATTGTCGACATAACTTATGCTCACAAAAAAGATGTGGGATAATTTAATCACATATATAATGACTAATGCGGATGTTGAAAAAACCTGCAGTCATTATAGACAGGTAAGAAGTTGGTGTTCTGTATTTTGACGCAGTGCCTTAGGTGTGTACAAAGATTTGATGCTTTGGCTTATTTTTCAGTCTCAATGTTGTAGAGATGATAAGTAGTAAATGTGGCAGTGCGCCCATCCTGAGATGCCCAGAGGTGGTCCTCTGAGCGCGAGGAACTAGACGAAGAAGGGCTACTCTTATTGGGGACTTTTCAGAAGAACTGCAAGGGTAGTCTTTGTGTCCTACTTTTATATCTGCAAAATTCAAACATTTCCAGAACAAAGATTTTATGAAGTTGTGAAAACACCACTGGCATCAAGATGCAAGGTTTTGAATATTGTAACACAAGAGGGAAAATATATACAGGGATAGGTCACCTGCATAGACACTCTGGTTAAAATGTGGTCCACAAGAGACAGCGAATGTCAAAGGCACTCTGAAAGAGGCATACATAAATCCGGACTACTGAGATTATTCTCAATTAACTTTTTCTATCAATGAAATGATGTAATATTTTTAGTAAACAAACTAATAATTACTAAATTCCATTTCATTCTGCAAAATAGCGCTAAAAAAACAAAAAAAAACATTCAATCACATTGTCCAGACATGTGCATGTTTTGACATAATTTGCTTCTTCAGGAAGGCATAAGGATTGTAATTGTAATTAGAAATCCTGCACATCTCATTTGGGCTGGTATTTTCGAAAAAATAGGGTTCATTTGTAAACTATCTACCCAAGAAATGCACATTGTATTTTGGTGACCTGTCCCTGATAAAAGTAGTCTCAATGATCTGACCACCATCTGACCCTTACAAAGGCAGGCTGTGGGTGGCTACTTTTTTGTTTGCAATGGTGTTTTTCCCACACACGCCAATGCACCTGGTGCATATCCACAGCAATTATGCACATTTCCGACGGCTTGATCCTTACATAGTCTCCTCAAACTGTAACGGCTCATCGATGGCCCGAATGGATATCTCTCATTTGAAGCAATTCACCTGGGTGTAAGGATGCAGGGCACATGACTACCTCTCCAATAGAAATGCAGAACCTCTAGAGTCACCAAATTCATTGCTTCTCAATTATGGCTTAACAGTAAAGAAGTGACACTAAGAACCAAACCAACATTTATTTTTAAAGCTCTCTTTTTGATGCAAAAAAAAACACAATTGTACTCCTTTGTTTTGTCAAAAGTTACCTTTCATATTATTTGGGCGATCCACTAAAATAGTCAATGGGCCTCATTATGAACCTGGCGGTAGCCGTGCCCTTATTAAGGGCATGGCTGCCGCCGTTAATGATTTTTACCGGAGCACAGAAAAGGCCAATAACCGGGTCATGCTGACCTTGGCGGACCCGGTAATTGCCCTTTTCTGGGCGCTGGTAAAAATGAATCCCCATTCCCATTTGAGCCCTATAGGGGTCAAATGGGAATGGTGAGGATGCTAACAACGGGCCTGTTAATAACGGGCCCGTTGTTAGCATCCTGGTCTGCTAGTGGGTCCCGCTAAGGACGCCTGATCTGGCCAGGCATCCTGAGTGGCACCCGCAGCAGACTTCGTAATGAGGTGGCCCTGGATGAATGGTGCCAGTCCCTTACCGGCACCGTTCATTCCGGGGCCGGCTGGGTCGTAATGAGGCCCAATGCTTTGCAAAAATGAAATCCAATTATTTGATCACTTAAAACAGCATATTCCGTAAAAGTTAACCACATAGCAGAATGTGTGTTGTGCTTTCATTATGAGACCAAAATCTCATTGTGATTACAGACAACTACTTTCTTTTTCATCTGTGGCTTATGGAACTATACCCTAAGGGATTCAAATAATTCTTGTTTTAGAATATACTGAAGCTTGGTTCACATTTATCCTGTGTGGAAACAAGTCAAAATGGCAGCGTAAAAAATAATGTTATGCAAAATCTTCAGATGGATGTCTAAGTTAGTGAGAAAACTAAATGTTTTAATATGCTTTTTAAAAATGGAGGACATACGTTATAAAGAGTTTACAAAAGAAATAATAGTAGTTAGTGAGATTCCCAAAAGAAAGGATAGGATACCATTATTTTAGAGAAAAAGAAGGGTATCGGGGCTATTCATTCCCCTTTAACGCTTCACCCATGAATTTAGAAGAGGAAGAAAATGCACAGGGACAGAAAGTAAACACACATATTGAAAACAGGTTTTTGTTTATGGTTAATGTGATTTTATAAAATGTATTTCTTTCCAAAACCAATGATCCAGCTAGGGAACTGATATTTTATACTATGTGTTTTTTTTAAAGTTATGTAATTCTCTGATTATCTTTTCAGAAAATTGAATATTTGAAATCCTAAGGGTTCACTGTTTATATGAATGAAACCTTTGTGGTCTGTGATTCAGAGGTCAAGTTATGAAGTAAAAAGGAGGCAGTTAATATGACTAACATATGATTGGGCAAAAGTATCAAACTATGTTACTCAGAATGTATAATACAGAGAGAATAAAATGTGTTTGTTGTTTCTGGTTTTGAATTCCACACGTGTAGATTTGTTTAATTCAAGTTCCCATCCACTGAATGATTTTGGTGGAAACCAACAAAATATTCCTTAATTTATTGTGAAAATAATGGAAGATAAAAACATAAGACTAATTCATGGAAGCATTTGTCCTGTTAACCTTTGTCACTTTCTGTCATTGCCAGGAAAAAGTTCTTCACAAAGTAGGTCCTGATAATTGCGCTAATTTCTTCAAATGTTTGGTTCAATGCAAAGATTCATTTTTAAACCAATTCTACATATGGTTACACAGTTGGTTTCGTACTGTGGTTGGAACTTGAGAATCAGAAAAAATTATGTATGAAGGCGACCATCTTCAACAGTCATACAGTCAACAGATACAAGGCATATTTGGCGAAAAAGTACAACAATTGTATTACAAGTCAGTTTAAGAAATTGCACGGCATAATAAATCATCTCCACCGTCACAAGCATTCACAAGCTATGTGCAGGAGTGACCAACATCCAAAACCCAGCTCCAACACAAGTCATCTTCTATCATCACATGACATCAAAAACTTTCATTTTCAATCAGAAGCCATCCCAGTCCACTGTTGGATATCAAGCCAGCACAAACATTCTTGAGCAATTACAAGACAGCAAAAGCCATTAAAATCCATTTAATGCCACCACAAGCCAGCACATGGCAGCACTCGCCATATTAAGCTATGATGGTCCATTGTCATTAATTAAGCAATACAACCCACACACCTTAGTCCCCAGTGAATATGGAAGGGTCTCTGATGAGGTCATGCAGCACACAATGGAGCCTGATGGTAAGAGTTCCAATGCTATTAAAACACTTTCAGGAGGAAACAAGGCAGCCACATCTAGGGCTTCACATGACACTGTGGTTTTATTTCTCTTTGAGCAGTGGCAGGTGTGTACACATCACAAAGGGAAGCTTTGAATGCATCTTTTAGATATGGTTAGAGCCTCCATTCCAAGCATGTTGATTGGCTGGAGAGTTGTAAGCTTTTTGGAAGAACAAAGGGAAGCATAGAATGCAGGCCCATGCTGTGGTCAGAGCTTGGATGACACAATTGGTAATTGTTTCAAGAGAATAACAAAGTCTCGAATAGTGAATGTGCTATGTAACAAGAATAATATATTTCTCTGTATTTCCATCTACTCTTTTCCCAACATTAAATTATCTCATTCTCAGAACAAATTCCAGTTTGGGGTCATAAAGAATGCAGAATATATTTGTAATGCCATGTTCGAGTAACTGGAAACAAAGGAGTCCATTAAGAGGGTGACATGATCCATAACCTCTGACAGGTATATTGCTGACCATGCCATTTTCATGTATTACTTACATGGACCTCGGTAGCATCTTCTAAAGCCCACTTCCTAATGCCCCATCCTCTATGTGACTGTGATACACATACACATGCATTTCTGTCCACATAAAAGTTTATGTGGCCAAAAATACTGGAGTCCAAATGTAACTTCACCTGGTCTTTGCACTTGCAAAAAACAAGAGAAAGGGATACATGTAAATGTTATCTGCCATGCAGAAGGATGTCAGGCAGAATGTATGATTGGATTTGTGAACTGGTATTCATTAATTAATAATCCTGATTCCACTGCCGTGAGCACTTAGCACTTGGGTTTCACCTTCCCTTACCAAATCACAACCTTTATGAAGAAACCATATTGCAACTCATGATTGGATTGACGTCAATGGATTGCAAAATTGAAAAAAAAAACAATGCAATGAATTTCTACTTTTTTTTATCTGGCATGATGCAGACATGTCTATCAATTTGAACCTAAAGATAACAATATTTTTTACATTGTCCCCCAGATTTGTGCCATCTTGACACTTCTTTCTTATCTAAACTGTTAGCCTTTATCTAGGAACCTGCATGCCCATAGCATTAACTTGAAACATGCAAACATTGCTTAGCTCCTACTGTGCTTTGTCAATGCCCCTCATGTAATGAGGGCTCATAATTTCAGATGCATTATATCAGGCAGCACATGGATAGACTCAAATAGGTTCCTGCTCTGTGCCACTAAGATAGAGATCAGGAATTGACGATCCCTGAATAATCTCTCAGGAATCGAAGCCTTATGCAACCCCCTTGGTCGTGCTCCAGTGCCTGTCGATTGGGTTTGGAATCTTTGCATGATCATGGATATCCACAACTCTGATGACTCAAGAATTAAGCAAAGACATTCCATCCAGGTGTGTGCAAATCCAACTTCTTCCGAAGCTTTTTTCCTTTTTCATCTTATCACACTGATGAATGCATAGCTCTCCTCCCGCTTAGATAATGTAAAGCAGTCTATCTTGACTTAACTCAAAACTCCGTAACCAAGATCCAAAGGAATCATCATTCCTCTGACAGTCTTCCCTTGAAATAGCACCAAAAAACACTCATTTCCCTTGTGCTAAGTCCATTACACTGACTCCTTGTGTCAAAGTGGGCCATTTTCCACAAAGCAGTGTATAGTAAATGGGTCAAATGTATAATCAGGACATTATCTCCCTATGCTCCTGCACTATTCCTATGTTTTCCATTCTCATCTATGGAATCAGCCCAATTTTCATTTGAAATAATGGGACAGTCAGATGTTTCCCATCAAAGCCACTACTCTATCGAACAAGTTTCCCCTTCACTTTAGGCTCAATAGCAGCCACTGTCTGTTCATGAGAAATTAGAACACCTACCCTTTGAACCTCTAATCTTCTTACCTTTATCAATCACCTTTTGACCTGGAAGACCACTGTAACACAAATGTGCTTTTGGGTGTGGAATTACATTCAATTAAATCCAAGTAACATGTGAACAATGCATGATGTAGAGAATGAAAACAATCTTACTGACAAACCTCTGCATTTATGTCATCTGGGCTCTCCACTGATGAAATACAGCCTGCATTAGTCCTCTCAAGAAGCACACAAGCCCCATTGGATCAAGTGTCCAGCAGCCAGAGTCAACCTGAACTTGTAAACATTGATCACAAGGTCCAGCCCAAAGGTAGCTACATATTGTCCCAGTAGGGCAATCAATAACAATTAAAACACTTCTCACAGTTTCAAAATACTTTGGATAAATAGAACCAGACTATCTGCAGAAACTGACACCACATGATGGCCACAATGTTTCCCTCTGATCTGACAACCTTATGTCATATGTGATATCATCAGTGGTTTCATTTGTGATGTCATCAGGGTGATTACAGGCTGTGCAATAGGAGCCTCATAGTTAAGGTGGTATACCATCCAGCACCTGCAAAGTGCAGGGGTTTTGTGGCATGCAATTAACCTTAACGGTTCTTCAACTAATGCGTTTTTCACTGAAGGGCTTTGTTACAATGAATGTATTCACCTTAAATGCCCCTTAACTAAAGGTTTCTTATGGTGTACCTTCCACCGCCTGCAATTCTTTTTTTTACTTTTTCTGGTAGCATACCTGATGTCATATCATGTGTTATCAATTCTATTCTTGAGCTACACAACAAAGGTGTTATCATGTATTTCTTCTTTTTATGTGTCTCCTAAATAAGAAGGGATTAAAAATGGTGTACTGTGACAAGGAATAGCAAGGTGGGCGTTATCGTAAGGAAGACTAAAATTGTGCAATCTGGGACTATGACTTAGAAGAGTGAGGTGGGAAGTTAGTAACTTTGACAAAGATGAGTGTGGTTGTGTAGTTGGGAACTGTGATGAGGGATAGTGAGGCATGGCTAGTGGAGGACTGTGGCAAGGACGACTGAGTTGGTACACACATATACCTTACACATTATAAACACAGAGTTCATTTGAAGGACTATCTATAAATATGAATGTTGCTCAAAAATTTCCATGTTCTCACGTACAGTTATATGTTTCAGGATGAGTTTGTAGGAAGAACAAAACATTGGGCTGTGTAGTCTTTATAAACATTTCTTTTTTCATATTAAATAATTGAAAAATATAATGAATTGTTCTTTTCACCTTCCTTATGAAGCCTTACCGAAAAGCACAAAGCTACCATAAGGTATTTCCAACCAATTGTATTTCCAAGAAAATGTAATTCTGGGCAATGCTGGGTATACAAGCTGGTCCTTAATGTAAAAAGAATAACGTCGGACTCTTTTCAAAGGTACATACAAATCTGGAAATGGATTGGCCTAATGTTTTCCTTTTGATTTTCCTTTATGATTATTTTCTGGAGATGGTGACACAACATCTCCCGCACCCTGCAGGGACGAAGAGATCACCCTCGCCACTGTCCCTGTAGACCCAGAAGATGTTGAGTGGGTAGAGCTGCCAGCTCCACCCTACAATGACGGCCGCAGTAGCTTCACACCTTCCCTGTGCTGGCTGTATTTCAAGATGCCTAAAGACACTTCCCTTCAGATGTTGAGAAGAGACAGCACGCATTTTGAGGCAAGGAGCGAAGGCGGGAATTCTGCACGGTAGCTGCACAAAGCCCAGGCACCACTGCATTCATGAACCACCTAGTATGTTGCCACTGGTGGAAAGGGGATGAATGCTTCGGGAGCTGGTTCTGGCAACTGGCAATATGCCTTGATTCTATAGCCCTGCTACCCACCACCAGACCTGCAACACTACTGGATTCAGAGGAAGCAGGACCACCACCACCAGCTGCTTCATCTTCTGTACCTCTTCCATCAACCTCATCTGGTGCCAATGATAGGAGTGTCGCCTCTGCCACCCCAGCTTTGCACCCTCCATGGCAATGCATGCCTGCAGTAGGGGATGTTTTCACCTGCAGGAAGTGTCATACTGCAATAGCACTGAATGAAGCAACGTTTCAGGCAATTGTGGAGGCCTGGGTGGTGCATGGGCGAAATTGCCAGTAGTTTATTTTTGATCCTTTTTTTTAGGTTTGTTTTAACATGATTGTTAATTAAAACAAATATCAAACTTTTCAAACAAGTATGTTCTACTTTCCACCAATCTTTTCTATATCCACTCCCTCCACCACCCATCCTCTCCGGAACTCCACAATGGTCATTTTCAAAACCACCATAAAAGTAAAAAAAAAAAAGTTCTAAATTGGGGGAAGTGGGTTCATTATTAAGCACCACATCAATGGGCTAACACTGCCGGTAAACACCTGCTGCCCTAGGACAAGGCCCCAAATGAAACAAGGTCCCATAACGCAGGCAGCAGTAACATTAGCAGCAGACTTGGCCTGCTGCTGCAGATTGTATCAACGACAAAGAAAAATACATAACCACATTCCCAAGTTCTTAGAGAACTTATGAAAGGAGTATGTGAATTCCTTATAATAGAGATATCAATGTTATACTTCAGGTTCAGGGGAGATTCTATGAGTCCTGACATATGGACCGCAACTCAACACAACATAAAGCCAATCCTATATGACGGGAAACCCCAGCCCCTTGCAATTTGTGTTAGGCATGAAAAGCCCAATCACTTAATATGGTAAACATATTCACAGTTATTTTATGGCAGTTAATGATCTATTCAATCCATAGATTTGCATTAAATAAATACTTCAAATTTATTTTAGCAATATGTTCCAAAAAACAAACACAACGGGTTGTGAGACGTAAGTCCCTTCTTCAGGACCAAACAGTAATCAGTCTGAAAGATTAATACAAATAAACGTTTTTCAGTAATCATACTTTTATGTGTGAGTTACAATAAACAATCAAGCATAAGAAGTTTGATCATTTACCTCATGTCATGTATGAGGATACATTTTGGGTAAACCAATCCTCATGGCACTATGGGCCTCATTACACGGACGGCAGTAAGGGTTAACGGTGACCGTTAATGGTACCGGTGACCGTTAACCCTTACCGCCTTACTACGAGGTCCCTTTGCGGGTTGGAGACTTTAACGCCTGCTTTTTGCAGGCGTTAAAAACCAACCCGCAAAGGGACCAGGGAGCTAATTATGGTACCGCAATTTGCGGTGCCGTAATTAGCACCTTCCCCATTCCCATTATGCCCTATGGGGCAAAAATGGGAATGGGGAAGGGGTTTGGGGGAAGGGGGAATTACCGCCCCACCAACCTTGGAATAGGGTGGTAATTCCCCTTTCCTCCAAGGCGGTGCTGGTATTTTACCGGCATGGACCAAGGTGCTAATAGCACCTTGGTCCATCGCAGTCCGTGTAATGAAGCACTATGTCCAATGGCATGCCACAAGAAAAAAAGTTTCAAAAGTGGCTATTTGAACAAGGCTCAAAGTTGCTCTGAAAGTCAAGCAAGATAATATTCATGGGGAGTATACAAGCTTGAGTGAGATCCACTGGGTATAATATATATGGGATAAAAATACCTTGGATGGCAAATGGGCAATACAATACAATTGATTGGACTCTAGGAGATATCAACTAATCAGTGAATGATCATATATATATATATATATATATATATATATATATATATATATATATATATATATATGAGAATTACCTAACTATCATAAAGTGAAAAACAGCATGATTATACCTTAGTAGTTTGACCAACTGGACCAGGTCAGTAATATTTCAAAAGTGCAAAGCGATTGGACTCTAAGGTATCAATGACAACAGATCCATAATAACTTAATCATACACAACCACACAATACTATCATCATTGTGAATGAGGTGGATTTCTCAGTGAAACTTTAACATAACTGAACCTTCTGTATGTAAAGGCTTGATCATTCACAATATGTCATGTCATGAGAGGCTGCTCCTTAAAGCCTTAAAAAAGGTCATCTTCTGTAATAGTTCTAGTCTCTGAGTAGGAAATTGATAAGTAGGATGGTCGTTTTGGGGGATTTCAAGGTTAGGTAGCTAGTCTAGCGGCATTTTATCACTCACTGTATATCTAAAATACACTTATGGAATGCGTATATATTGCCACTAGCCACAATAAACAATACTAAGCTTACGCAGACCCTGGATTGGGGTCTGAGGCGGGAACATGACTCATTTTGATACTTGGTTATAAGAATAACTCACTCACCTGAATGCACTCCGACTCTCAACACACTCAGAGCGGTTGAGGGAATTCGTAAATCTGTGATTTTTTGGACTAGAGTACCTCTCTCGCTTATGGGCAGGGTGTCTAGATGGTAATACTCCTGTGTCTGCTATATGGGTTCATTAATGTGGTCTACTATATTGCGGCATCCTTCTTTAGACACTTGGAAACAATGCTTAGCACTTTCCTGTGGGGACCAAAAAGACATAGGCTAACTACAGCAGTATTAACTCTCCCCCTAGAGCAAGAGGGTGTACAACTACCCAACTTTAAGTATTACTCTTTGGCGGTGGAGCTTGGCTCTGCCTTTCAGTGGTTAGCTGATGAACCTAATTCTTAACATACTTTATTAGAGGCTCTGATTCGCCCGAGTCGGTTGCCCGACGCCCTTTAGCACCCTTTGAATAATCAGATAGCACACCCACTACTGCTGACACTGGGAAGACAGATCTGGCAGCTATGAAAATATTTCACCTTACACGTCCCTATACTCCACATGGATCTTTATTGGTCAATACACCTAGGGACCTGCAAGAATTGAAGGTGGTACAGACTTGGGTGGAGGCTGGCATTGCAAATTGGGGGGGATATGTATGACAATGGCATGTATAGGGACTTCCTAGACCTTGCACAAATGGAGGGTCTTCCGAGCAGGCAATTTCTGAGAGATTTACGGATCACTACGTTTGTGAACCACACCTGGCCTGATTTTCCAAGCAACCAATCCCACACACGCTCCTTACACTTATGTGTGCATCCCAGGAGGATAGCTCAGCGGCAACATGTTCGCCTTGGAAGCAAGACAACATGAAGCAACACAGGTTCGATCCCCGGGTCCGCGCTTAGAGAACGCTGGGTGTTTAAGCACGTTATAAATACGTAACTAAAGACTACAAAAAAAAAAACAATTACGCAACTTAAAAAAAAGTATTCCTGTAACAGCGCCTCAATGCCCGCGCGCTGTGTGAGCACTTTAAAAATGCAAATAAATATAAATTTCAAGATAGGTGGTGGCCGATATCCTGCATATATAAGGTCTTGATTGATAGCAGGAACATAGACTTGTCAAAGCTAAGGGCAAAATGGGAGGCAGACATAAGGGAGGACTCTACAGATAAACAGTGGCAATGGGCACTTGGTCTGGTCAGGCATGTCGTGCGCGATGTGAGATTCCATCTATTGCAGGTTAATGTTCTACACCGTACATAACTGACCTTGGTAAGGGTTGCTAAATTTAACACAGACGGAGCTTATACTTGCCCTAGATGTGACCAATCTGATATCCACCTAATGCATATGTTTTGGGAATGTGTCTGTGTGTGACAGTTTTGGGATAAGATTAAGGGTACCTGTGAAAGTGCTGGGATTACGAGGTATTAAGAACACCACAATAATATATACTGGGCATGAATGCCAGGGATAGTAAACATAAGCACATCACTAAATTCATGGACTTGGCCTGTATACTGGGTAAGCAAAGTGTAGCCATGACCTGGAAATCACATAAGGGCCCGCAATATGATGCATGGCTGAGGGAGATGCACCGCTGGTGTATAGCTGAGGCTACATCCTGGGGTCATGCTATTGAAGTTAATGGAGGGGAAGTGGGGCTCCTCTTCGAGGCCTGGAAAGCACTGGTACAAGCTGCTCTCTACAAGTCTGATGACAAACCACCATGAACTGTTGTGAAGTTGGATGCAGTGTGCGCTACATTATGGTATATGCCTTGTTGGGGGTGGACCACCCTATTTGCGCTTCTCTTGTGCCTGTACTGTATTTCTCTCGGTGTGGGAGCAGGACTTGGTTGGAAACAGTGCACATATGCAGCAAGTATCTGAGATTGGTTGGACTATTTTCTTTTTTTGTTTCTTGTTTTTTTGGATCAGAAATAGATTTGTGTGCAATTTGACAAGGGGAGGTTCCTCTGACCATAAAACCTACAGCATCACTCTGACACTCCATTTCTTTCCCCAAATCAAGGGAGAGAGGAAAGCTTGGCCAATGATAAGTGAGAGGGGCAGGCTTAGCTAGGACCAGGCACACACCCATTTTCAAAACACATAAAAGGAGCATTGAAACCCAGGTAGAGGATTCACTTTCCACTTTCTTGCGGGACGCTTTGCCGGGAGTCTCCAGACTTCAGATCCAGAGAGACCAGAGATCCAGAGAGACCAGAGATCCAGAGAGACCAGAACTGTGCAGTGCTGAGAGCAGAACCAGAGACCAGACCGCTGTGAAGAACCGCCAGGAGTCCAGTCCAACCGGTTGACCCGATCCGTGACGAAGTCCCATTCCTGTCCAAAATCTAGTGTGAGTACCCAGCTAGCACTGTGCCAAAACCAATCTCTTAGTTTAAATCTAATCCAAACTATTTTAGCCTATTAGAACTGCCTCCTAGAATCGTGTCAATCTTATAGTGCCTCCGTAATTGCGCTCGACGCACGCGACTAAATTTGCCGCAATTTGACATTTTGCTTAAATTCAGCCAAGTGTAAAAATATTTGTCCTTGCTTTCCTTGCTGAAATTCGTGTGCAACCTGACAATCATTCATAGAGCATTGCTAAAGTGATCCTGAATTAATTTAAGTATCTCTCACTCACCCTGAACCTCCTATAGGGAATTAAAAGCAATTTGAGTATATTTTTCACTTCATTGCCACCACATTTAAAAGGATTTTGCCTGTGTTTAAAACTCCTACCTGTTTTCCTCTAAGCTTGCTAGGGGGGAACTGAATTATATTTGATTGCATTCCTGAGAACTGTGTGCTTTCCTCCCATCTCTTTACATTGCATAGAGGGGGGGTGAATTGTCAAAGAAAAGTGATTACATTATCTTTTGTTGAAGTCATATCAAGTTTATTTTCTGTACTGCATTTTCATTCATCATTGCATTGTCCTTGAAGCCATAAAAGCATTCTCAGCTACTTTATCCTCTCTATATCACTTCTAAGCCATCAAAAAGAGTGTACCACTGTAACATTATCCATTTTTTATCACTATCATCCTCACAAGTGTGCTATCAAACATTAATTTATTATAAAAGTGTGATATATATATATTGTTTAATTGTCAAATAAACCTTTTAATTTGCAAAACAAACCTACTTCTTGGCTCAGTGGGGTCAGGGGGATTCTAAGAGAGGGGTGTTATATAAGGGTTGTCATCCAGAGTAAACGAACTGGACATAAAAATATATCAATAAGGGTTTCCCTCAGCATCCCAGACTAGGCATTGACTTAGCTGTAGTGTTGAATTGAATCTGCTTACAAAGTGGGGGCTCGTAGCCAGGGATTCTGGATTAAAGTTACCACTTTTGCAGCTTAATACAGTGTGCCAACTGACCGGATACACATATCCGGTTAGATCACCACGCTGTTTTACACTGTGAAAGCACTCCTCAAAGGAACGCTCTAAGGAAACGGTCTGTTTTGCAAAATAAAATACAAACTTCTGTAAGTCAGGAAGGAACTCAAATTCCAGAATGACGACACTGGTAGACATCAAAATAGCCAGAGAGCACTTCTTACATAAGCTATTTGTGAGAGGTGAATGGACTGAGCAGGGCCAGGATGCGTGGTTGCAGGCAATCACACAACAGGTCGCGGCAACTGGGTTAGATATCTGGAGAGATCAGGGTCCCTTACATGTGGCCCTGAGCGAACTATACATGGCTCCTAAAGCTAAAGATGAACACGACAAGATGGTTAGGATAGCGGCATATTTGTATTTATATATGGGAGCCATGCAGGACAAATGTGCTGAAGGCCAAGATCTGGAAAGTAGGCAATTGTTAGCATTAGAGAAGGCCCAATCTGACCTGATCTCTTCTGTGCAGAGTAGCCAGGAGTCAGAAAATGATAGTAGGCAGTATATCATTAAAATAAAAGAGGACATGGATATACTGCAACAGGAAAAGACAGAGCAGGATACCAGAATTTTGGCTTTGCAGAAGGAGCACCAAGACAGTTTGGACTCCTTACTGCAGAGCCAGAAAAAGCTGGAGCAACAGATCAATTTCAACAGGGCATGCACAGACCAGGTAGCCACCCTGCAAATCCAACTAGACAGAGAGAAAGAGGAAAGCAATAAATGGATTTTGAAAGACCTGGATACCCAGGCAGAGTTTGATGAAGAACGCCAGAAAGCTGGTGCCTTTCAAAGGCAGAGGGATGACCTGGCGTCACAAATGCAGGCTCTTGGTCAGGAAAGGGATACCTTAGGCCAGGAAGTCTGCCATTTAAAAAGAAAAATTGAAGAAAATCACTTGGCCCTCCAGGGGCTGGGTAACCTCCAAAAGAGCATCAGGTATTGCTATATCACACCAGGAGGTTGGAGGAGGCTCTGGCAAGAAAGGAGCAGGGCAGTAGCGATGGGACTCAGGAGGTAACCCTCCTGCAGCAAAGACTGGCCCAGTACTCCAGGACCATTCAGGAGGCACAGAGAGATAATGAGGCTCTCTGCCAGCACAATGATAGGCTCCAGCAATAGGTAGCCATGCAGGAGGGACTGATAGTCTAGTAAGGCCTTAACTGAGGAACTGAAAGCGCATGCTCTTGCATGGCAACAGGGAGCAGGGGCTGATAGAGATGAGGTTCGCTGGGAAAGGGAAACGCCTGAGCATAACCTCAGGAGCCCTAGTACCAGAGGCCTTCATCTCCCAGTCCCTGGACTCTGCCACCCCCATGTTCCCTGGCGCACATGAGCACAGGGCCACAGGGATGGCAGATTACTATCCAGCCAAAAGTATGGGGCTCATAGGCCAGTACCACCCAGGAATGGATGGGCGGGCATCCGGGTATGGGCACCTAAGTACAGTGCAATTTAGTGGGGAACCCGAGGAAATTAGGCCCCCTAAGGGCATCCTAAAAACCTCTGCCCAGTTAGGTCACTGGGGGGGTACCCATCAAATCCTGGTAGCAAGGAGGGATGAGCATCACAGGACACAGGAGACCAGGTCCCCACATTCTGCCAGCTATTCCCAGGCTTGCAGAATCCGGGAAAACCTGGAAGATCAGACGGCACCTCTGGGAGCAGTGCTTCTGAATCAGAGGATGAATGGACCAGGGTTACCCAAACCAAAAAGGCCAATAAGGTGAAAAGGGCCTTGCTTAAGGACCCCTTAAAACAGATTAAGGCAATCAGGAGTGTCATCACGCCTTATCATAAGAACGCCAAGTATTCTGTTTGGGAACACTTGGAGCTCTATGAGCAAATGATGGAGACTTTCCATTTGAAGGACAGCAGTAGCTGCATCCAGTACGTCAAATGGACATTCTCCCCTGAATACTCCAGTTTCTTTGCGGGGCTGGAGGACCAAAACCATTCAAGATGGTCCACATATAGGGTGGCCATCTTGAAACACTTTTCTGTACATAGAAATCCCCAAGAGGCTCGCAAGGCAGCCCACAATTTGCAATGTGGGGAGGATCAGGCCCCACAAGAATTTGTGCAAGAATTGAAGCGTGCCTTTGCGCAGACCACCAGAAAGGTGCGCACGGACAGCAGAGAATTCATCAACACATTTTTCAATGCTCTTCCCAAGTACATAATGACCCAGCTCGTGAGAGATTTTCACGAGAAAAGATCTTTAGACTGGGTCATTGAGCAAGCCACCCGGATCTATGAGGTGCAGAAGCCCATAGAAAATAAAAGTAATGCGCAGAAAAACCCCAAAACCAACAGCACCCCTGCTGCTGCCAAGGTGGCAGAGGTAAAGGTTGCCCCCGTTTTAGATTTGGAGATGGGGGGGCCTAAAAACCTGCCTGCGCCAAATAATTCAAAGCCCAGAAGGCCCTCGGGCGAGTCACAGACAGGGAGTCGAGGAGGTAGTCCCACAAATGGGGTCCCTCGCTCACCTGATTATGTAAGTCTCCGCTACAAGGCAAACCGAACCATCCTGGGTTATGTGTGGACTCCTCCAGCCCAAGGGGGGGGATCCAGTCAAGCACCTAACCCAGAAAACTTCCCTCCAAACTTCCCACAGGAGGGCAGAAATTCACCAAACCCTGGGCCGAACTTTTTCCCCAGGTATCCACAAGGTTTCCAGCCCCAAACTCATCCATCCTTCTTTCCCCAATTCCCTGAGCCCAGACAACGTAATCTGGGAGAGGGGAGGTCAAGGGTGGAGGGGTACCCAAATCTTCCCAACCCGGGTTATTACCAGAGAAGGGATAGCTACCCTTCCCTG
Organism: Ambystoma mexicanum; assembly: GCF_040938575.1. Lineage (NCBI taxonomy): Eukaryota > Metazoa > Chordata > Amphibia > Caudata > Ambystomatidae > Ambystoma > Ambystoma mexicanum. The sequence goes on from NC_090925.1 coordinate 225,176,585, forward strand.
GATCATCCCAGGGGAGAAATAGAGCCCCGTATCAGCCTGAGCGGGTTTCACAATTCATAAATAGAGCGAGAGGTTCAGAACATGGCACAGGATTTGGGCCGCATGCTGAGGGCCCAACAGAACCCTCAGATGGGCATGCTGGCACAGAATGCCCCAAACTCTGGACCTGGTGCTCCAGAACAATGACGGGGGAAGCACCCCGATAACCCACCGGTTCCCAGGGAGGAGGCACAAGGGGAAGAGGGGTGTAAAGCCTTGGAGGAAGCTTCCTTCCCAACTTGGAAAACCAGGAACCGGAAACAAAATCTCCTGCCCCTGAAAGCCTGCCTCCCAAGGAGCAGAAAGGAGGTAGGAGAAACAAAGGACCCAAACAGACCCATTTTGTGGAGGAGGTACAGGTCTTCCAATTTGAGGGAGAGGGATCCTCAGAGGATCCTGGGAAAAGGATCTTCTCCTTCAGAGATGGGGGAACTCCTCCCAAGGAAAAATGGGTCCCAAGAGATTCCAATCCAGACTGGGTAGATGTGGGGATTGAGCTGTCGCCACCCATCATCCTATCCCAGAACCAACAAAACCAAAAACCCCTGGTTCAAACCCATCCTGGTGACTGCCTCCCAAAAGGCAGGGGCGGCCCAGAACCGGAACCAGGGGAACCTAAAACCGAATCAATAGACTGGGTAGATGTGGGGATTGAGCTGTCGCCGCCCATCATTCTATCCCAGAACCAACAATTCCAAAATCCCATGGGTCAAACCCATCCTGATGACTGCCTCCAAAAAGGGGGGGGGGCGGCCCAGAACCCGAAATCATTTCCAGTTGCCAACTTTTTCTTTCAGATTCCCCAGGCTCTCCACAGAATTCTGCCCAAATCTCTTCGCTAGCAATGTCCAAAACCAGACAATTAGCCCACCAGTTGTCCAAAAATGTGCATTATCTGTGCCCCCTTGAGGAGAAGGAGGGAAGATACTATGCCCCGGTACAAGTACAGGGGCAGGGTACAATTTCGGCACTGGTGGACACTGGATCCCAAGCTACCCTTCTGTCCAGAAGGGCCTTTGTTGAACTAAATGCAGGAAGGGGGGAGAATTACTGTATTCCTCTCACCTCTCTTCCTGGACAACTGCAGAACTTTTACGGGAAGGACATTCTTGTCGAGGGGACTGCAGACTTGGACATTAAAATTGGGCGACACAAAGTGAAACACCGGGTCATAGTAGTGACTCCAGAGGGCACCCCTTGTTTACTAGGGAATTACCTCCTGAGAAGGTTGTCACCCCTAATAGATTGCGTAAACAAGGTCCTCTGGACCCAGACTAGCCGACCAATAAAATTAAAGCAGAGTATCAACCATGTTAGTTTAAATGGCACCTGCCACATGGTTGAACAAAAATCTGACCAAGTTGAATTTCACTTCCAGAACAACCAAATTCCAGACGTGACAGTAATAGCAGTAGGACAACAGACTGGTGATGGGGGGTCCTCTCTGTGTCTGAAAATCAACCTTCCTTCCAGTTTAAGGTGGTATTCCACACTGGAAGGAAACACTCTGAAATTCTTTACTAATCCACAATCAGAAACTCCCACTCCTATAGTCCAGAAAGATGTGAAATCAGCTCAGAGCCTGGCTGATATTCAGCAAATTGGAGAGCAGTTGTTCATCCCTGTTCAGTTAAATGATGGGAAGGACTCTGTTCTCGCTCGAGTGTGTGTGAACAACGGTAAGAGCTTCATCAGTGAAGTCATGTTCCGCCAACTCCCAAAAGATCCAGCCATTCCCACATTCAAACTGATAGGATCTGGAAACACCCAATTCCAAACATCTCCTGCCAAGCAGATGTATGCTCAAAATCTCCATTGGCAACAAGAGCATAGTCCATAATTGTTGGATCGTGCGAGACGTCACTGCCACCATTTACTTAGGCAGTGACATTCTCAATCGCTTCGCCATTAGTTTGGACCTAATAAACTTCAAAGCTTGGTCCCGATTAGCGGATAATCCCATGGGCTTTGATGATCAAGAAAAAGCATTTAGGTCAGCTCAATTGCTACCTTATGCAGTTGAAATTCAGCTTAAAGAGGAAGTCACCATCCCAGAAAGGACCCGACAATTCTCCCTGGAAGTGAAAGTTAAAGGAGGACAAAAATTGAAAAACCCTGATGCTTATATTCATCTAAATGCTTCTCTCCAACAGCAAGGGTTAGGGGTAAACCCAACACCATTAGTCAACATAGAACATGACACCATTCCAATAGAGGTGGATAACAGCGACTTACAGAGTATTACTCTAGCCGCAGGCACCATTATTGGAATGGCGGTTGATGACCGACATTTCTCCTTTGATTTAGGAAATTAACTGTTAGGACAAATCCCCAAGCACTGTTTTGACAGTGACAGTGATGACAATACAACACCATACAGGATCTTTAGCCGGCATGGGGGGAACTTCCTGGTGTACACTTCTTGCCCTTATGGTAAGGAAGATGTGACTTGTGACTTCAGGAGGGATGAGATGATTTTCCAGGTCCATGAGGGCTGCCTTTCCCACCTGAAGCCTCCAGTCCAAATCAGCACTCTGACCAGGGACTTCTCCACCCAGCTGGAGGAGGCCGCTGAGATAGCAAAACCAGAAGTCTTTCCAGGCTTCAGGCAGATGGTGGAAGAGAGAGTCAACCTGGCTGATGCCTGTGTGACTCTGGAACAGAAGCAAAAGTTGAAACAAGTTTTCTTGGATTTCCAAGATCTCTTTGTGGTAGACTCATATGACTGTGGTAGCACCGACATCCACACAACAACAATTCCCACGGACCCTGGAATGACTCCAATGTTTGTGAAGCAATATTGTTTGCCTCTCACATCCATGGAGTCCCTTACTGAAATAATTAAGAACCTTGAGTCCCGGGGAATAATCCATCCAGTCCACAGCACTTTCAATAATCCGGTGCTGGGAATATTGAAGCCAAACGGCCAGTGGAGACTCTGCGCCGACCTTAGGGAGCTCAACAAACGGGGCCATACTTCCCGATGGCCTCTGCCCTACATTGATCAAGGGCCGGCCCAGATCCAGGGGTCACAGGTATTCACTGCAATAGACCTGACCAATGGATACTGGACTGTGCCTGTCAGTAGGGAGGACCAATACAAACTGGCTTTTACCTTTGGGGGCCAGCAGTACACATGGACCCAAACTCCCTTTGGATACCTCAACTCCGGCAATTAATTCAACATTTTCCTACATAAGGCCATGCCCGACCTGGGTGCGAGGGGTAATCTGGCTTATGTAGATGATGTCCTCATCAAAAGTTCATCTGTGGAAGAACACATACCGGAGATCTGTTATGTTCAGATGCAGTTGAGGGCCGCCGGAGCAAAACTTTCCTTTCAGAAAGCACAGTGGTGTAGAACCCGTGTTAATTTCTTGGGGCATAAGATTACTCCTCAGGGTCTCTGTCCCCAAGAAAAGAAAGTGGAAGCACTCCAGAAACTGAAGGATCTCACAACTCTGCGGGAACTAAGGAGCCTCCTTGGACTGACTAATTACATCAGAAAGTTCATTGAAGGCTACGCAGAGATCTCTAGGCCCCTGATTCATCTCTTGAAGGGGGGGTCAAGTGGGAATGGGGTCCCGAACAATCCGAGGCACTAAGACAACTCAGGAGAAGCCTCTCACAAGCGCCTTGCCTAGCTTACCCTATCAGAAAGAAGGAGTTCTTCCTGGAGACAGTGTTTTCTAATACGTGCTTGACAGCAGTATTATACGAAAAGCATGACAAGGTCAATAAAGTAATCTCCTATGCGAGCAAAACTTTATCCTCTGTGGAGGAAAAATTCACTGATTGTGAGAAGGCACTCCTGTCAATGGTGTGGGCATTGAAGAATTACCGCCCGTTTATCCAGGGGGAACACATAATAGTGGAGACTCCACAACAGCTTCTGCAATATCTCCAAAGTGACAGAATTCGGCCCGGAAATGTGAGTAATTCCCAAATTACTTCCTGGATTCTGTCAATGCAAGGCTTTCCTGTGGAGGTCAGATATGGCCAAAACAAGAAGAGTCCCCTCGCGCAAGGTCTGGCTGACTTGCATGATTGTGCCAGAGAAAACTGTCTCGAGGACGAAAGTCTAAAAATCAATGACAACCTGGAGGCATACCTTAATTCCCCACACAAAGTCTTTGAAGAAGACAAGTGTGAGGGAATGCCCACTGTCTATGTGGATGGATGCTCTTACCATGTTGACAAGAACGGGGAAAAAGAACTCGTGGCCGGCGTAGGGAACGCATGGGTGAATGAGTCCCCAGAACCCTCCGCTGGATACAAAATTGGTCCCCGAAGTAGTCAGGTGGCAGAGTTGATGGCTGTGCATCAGGCCATCCTCACTGCTGTCCAACATCAACTCCACAAACTGGTCATAATCACAGATTCGGATTATGTACGGAACGGGTTTGTGGAGCACCTGGTTAATTGGAAAACCAGAGGCATGTTATGTGCTAATAACAAACCCTTGAAACATGGAGAGTTAATCCAAAATATTGATGATCTGGTCACATTGAAAGAGATGACCATCTACTGGAAAAAGATCAAGGGTCATTCCAAAGTAGAGGGAGCAGACAACACTGGAAATGACTTAGCTGATCAGCTGGCCAAAACCGGGGCCATCCAAGGGGATCTAATAGAAATAGAGTCCCTGTTGGGGAAAATCCAGGTTACTGCTATCACTAGGTCCCAGACAAATGCTCACAATGATCTTTCAACTGCACAATGGAGTAAGGAGACCCCTGATGCTGATTTGATTACAGCTCGGAAGGGGGAATCCAATAATTGGTAAGTTTTACCAACACATTGAGGACCCTGAGAACTTTCCCCTGACGGATACCGATTACATTGGGAAAGAGGACCTAAGAGTGTTGATGAAATGTCCAAAAAGGTTCTGAATCCAAGACGGTTTGTTGGTAAGGAAATCCCAAGCTGGCCATGATCAGTGGGTGGTCCATACCTCATTCCGAAGCCTGATGTTAAGTCACGCCCATGATGCGGCCACCGCCGGTCATAGGGGTTTCACACAACACTGGAAATCTTAAGAGAGGTTGCATACTGGCCACACATGGGGCAGGACCTCGACCAATACTTGAAGGGGTGTCTTGTGTGTACACAATTTCAGCCATCATCCCTCACACACCGGGCGCCTCTCCAAAAGAGGGGGATGACACTGCCATGGTCAGATTTGCAAATCGACTTTGTAGGCCCTGTGATTCGCTCGTCTAGAGGAAACAAGTACATGTTGACAGTTACATGCTTGTTTACCAAGTGGGTGGAATGTCTCCCGGCCCCAAACTGCAAGGCAGAAACAGTAGCTGCCCTGATGATTAACCACATCTTTTCCCGTTTTGGTCTACCTCAAAGGATTGAGTCAGACAGAGGTAGCCATTTCACCAGCGAGGTAATGACAAAGATGTGGGAGATACAGGGGGTCAAAAGGAAGCTACATATTGCTTACCGACCGGCTTCTTCCGGGGCAGTAGAACACTACAACCGGACAATTGTGAGCATATTAAAAAAGTTTGTGGCAGATTCTGGGCCAAGTTGGGATATCCGATTACCTCTGGTCCTAATGGCCATCAGATCTACCCCTTCATCTGCAACTAAAATGTCACCATTTGAGTTGATGACCGGACGCCAGATGTTGCTTCCCCGGCATTTGCTCTACTGGACTCAAGAGCAGACGTTGATAAATGCCTCCACAACTCATGAGTATGTGGAGAATTTAAGGAAACACCTTCAACGTGCTTTTGCCTATGCTCAGCGGAATCTAGAAAGATCAGCTGATAGCATGAAAACCCACTATGACCTGAAGACCACCAGGAAGGAATATACTGTGGGAGACCGGGTCTATCTATACACTTTCCAAAGGAACCAGGCCAAACAGCGAACATTTTTGCCTACATGGAAGGGACCGTATGAAATTATAGACAAGGTCTCCCCAGTAGCGTATAAGATCTGCATCCCCAAATGTAGTTTGGCGGAAGGGGAAGACAAGTGGGTACATATAAAACAGCTAAAGTGTTGCCATCCCAGGCACACACTGCAGCAACTGGAGGAGTCCTCTGCAATACCAGAGGGGACCGCTCCAGATTAATTCAGTTCCCATCCTAAAATATCCCACATATAGTCTCTAAAATATGATTTGAAAAAAAAAATGTTTCATGTTATATCTTGTTTTAAAATAAGACTGCAAAATGTATCCTGATGTATAAAATGTATATGCCGCCCCACTATATCAATAGTGGTGGAAAAATGTTTAGGAATATGTATTGCCGCTTTGCTTTGTCATCCTAGGAGAAAGAAAACCTGGAGACAGACCACGGAAGGCGACCTGGGGACCGGGAGCGAAGATCCGAGGGGCCCGGGGTACCGCCCAATCCTCCCATCAGGACCAGCAAGGAGAACTGATTGATCAACTGGAGGGAGGAAAAGATGCTGAACTGTGCCATCTACGGAATTGGAAGAAGATGAGGCGAACATTCCAGATCTTGCGAGTTCCATCAGTGAAAGATCAGAATGGCCATCGCAAGAGGGGGGGGCTTGTGGGATGTGTTTACCCATGCATCCAAGCCCTACCATAAAACTGTGCATTACTGGCATTGAAAACATCATGATGGCCAGAACTCCCCAGAGAGTACACAGGGAAAACATGAAGAATAGGCTGCCACCCATTTTTGCCTATGTTGTGAGCACAGGAGGGCACTGCCTAAAACCACCATTGGGCTACACACACAGTAGCCTGAAACCATTGGGAATGGCAATGCTGATTGCCAAAAGCAACCCAGAACTGTGGGGAATTCATTTTCTTAATGTCAAAAATGGATGCAATACTGGTGCTCACCACTATCAGAAAGCCGGCGTTTTAAAACCACCAGACTTTTGTGTAGAACTGAACAAATGAACCCAAAGCAGGCTAAGGAAAGACTTGTTAAGAGGTGGATACAATGTAAAACTATATTCTGAATTGACTTGAAGGAAGTATTTATTTAATGTATATATAAAAAATAGCTGGGGATGTCAGCAGCTTAAGTGAATTTGGGTTTAAAGCCACTAAAATCGAAATGTTTAGAATAAATGAGTGACCTACTTGTGAGTGTCACACAGGTTGCAATTGTTTAAATGTCATAGTTTTGAACTTAGAATCAGTGTTCTAGCTGCATGTGTAAAATTGTCAGTGTGATTTGAATGTAGAAAAATGGGAACTAAAGTGACATTTAGCTGAATTCTGCCTGACAACTACCCCCGACAGGAGTTGAACTGGCTCAACAACTCTTCCCAGGCCTGGCTGCATCCTGCTGCCCCTGCCAAAAGGAGATGGCACCTCTCTGATTGAATTAGGGGAGTGGCACCTGGGGACTACAGGAAACTAAACAAAGCACTGTCCCTGGCTCAGGCACATGTTATATTGGGGGGGTCGTAAAATGGCTTCCTCTTAGGAGAAACTGGGAGGGGCAGTGCCTGTGAGAGCAAGCTGAGCTTGGGGGAAGTGGATAAACCAGAAATTCCACCATGTGCTTTGGAAAACCACACCCCTTTGGGGCCAGAGCATGATTTTAAAAAGATGGATAATTCATAGTGCAGACTTGTCAAAATTATATAAATAACATCATCATTCTTGTGATTTTTCTGTGCACATTTTAAGAGGTGTTAGGACCCTGTGGTATGTTCTTGGGGATAGTAGCGGAAAAAAAGGTTGTTACTCCAAATGTATGCATGTTAAAAATCTGACCCTTTATCATCTGAAACCCATATCCCTGGTGCACATTTGTGTAAAATCTGGAAAGGTTTAGAGGTCCTTATCTGGATGAAAAGGGGAGAATTCTGTCATAAGTGGACACAACATCGTACAAAGACAGGGATCGGATGGTTTGGTGCTACAGAAAATATGTTAACTGGACCTATAACATTAGAAAAATGGTACATAGATAAATATGTATTTGGATCAGAAATAGATTTGTGTGCAATTTGACAAGGGGAGTTTCCTCTGACCATAAAACCTACAGCATCACTCTGACACTCCGTTTCTTTCCCACAATCAAGGGAGAGAGGAAAGCTTGGCCAATGATAAACACATACAAGGAACATTGAAACCCAGGTAGAGGATTCACTTTCCACTTTCTTGCGGGACGCTTTGCCGGGAGACTCCAGACTTCAGATCCAGAGAGACCAGAGATCCAGAGAGACCAGAGATCCAGAGAGACCAGAACTGTGCAGTGCTGAGAGCAGAACCAGAGACCAGACCGCTGTGAAGAACCGCCAGGAGTCCAGTCCAACCGGTTGACCCGATCCGTGACGAAGTCGCATTCCTGTCCAAAATCTAGCGTGAGTACCCAGCTAGCACTGTGCCAAAACCAATCCCTTAGTTTAAAATAATCTAATCCAAACTATGTTAGCCTATTAGAACTGCCTCCTAGTATCGTGTCATTCTGTCATCTGTAAACCTGAAAACTGTCATCTGTCATTCTGAGCTTCAAAATTTCAAATCCGAAAAACTACCTTTACTAAATCGGCCGTATCTCCGGAACCGTTTGTGCTAGATTGTGCTAGATTGAGCTAAGATTCTAAGCTTTCTAACAAACCTAAAACCGACTTGCTACCCCTTATAGTGCCTCCGTAATTGCGCTCGACGCACGCGACTAAATTTGCCTCGATTTGACATTTTGCTTAAATTCAGCCAAGTGTAAAAATATTTGTCCTTGCTTTCCTTGCTGAAATTCGTGTGCAACCTGACAATCATTCATAGAGCATTGCTAAAGTGATCCTGAATTAATTTAAGTATCTCTCACTCACCCTGAACCTCCTATAGGGAATTAAAAGCAATTTGAGTATATTTTTCACTTCATTGCCACCACATTTAAAAGGATTTTGCCTGTGTTTAAAACTCCTACCTGTTTTCCTCTAAGCTTGCTAGGGGGGAACTGAATTATATTTGATTGCATTCCTGAGAACTGTGTGATTTCCTCCCATCTCTTTACCTTGCATAGAGGGGTGGGGGGGGGGGTGAATTGTCAAAGAAAAGTGATTACATTATCTTTTGTCAAAGTCATATCAAGTTTATTTTCTGTACTGCATTTTCATGCATCATTGCATTGTCCTTGAAGCCATAAAAGCATTATCAGCTACTTTATCCTCTCTATATCACTTCTAAGCCATCAAAAAGAGTGTACCACTGTAACATTATCCATTGTTGATCACTATCATCCTCACAAGTGTGCTATCAAACATTAATTTATTATAAAAGTGTGATATATATATATATATTGTTTAATTGTCAAATAAACCTTTTAATTTGCAAAACAAACCTACTTCTTGGCTCAGTGGGGTCAGGGGGATTCTAAGAGAGGGATGTCATCCAGAGTAAACGAACTGGACATAAAAATATATCAATAAGGGTTTCCCTCAGCATCCCAGACTAGTCATTGACTTAGCTGTAGTGTTGAATTGAGTCCGCATACACAACGTTCGTGACTACTTGGTGAGTAGCAGGGCAAGCACATGGCAGTGTGATGTGGTATGTGATTGGGGGGAGAGATGCATACTCCAACTGGGTGTGATTGGGGGGAGATGCATACTCCAACTGGGTGTGATTCGGGGGGGGGGGATAGATGCATGCTCCAACTGGGTGTGAACAGTTGTCAGGCCAAAAAATGGACATACAGATTTACACCACTGTCCACCGAGGCAGCCCACAATGGACCTGACACAAACCCACATACAAGTAGTAAGCTGCACAGCAAAGCAATTAATCCATTTCGCCAAACATGCCATATCCATCCACATGTACATTGCACATCATACCATACCCTCTATAACACAAAGCAGCAATATACACCCAAAGTGTACATTGGAAATGTATGCTGAACAGCATCACAACGGATATGCATCCTTGAGTGCATACAAAGGGATCACCTGTAGCCATTGTACTGATCCACACCCGTACATCACTACTGAAGTGCCGAATCACAGCATGGGGACATCAACTTCGGGATGGCAGTACACTAGCAGTGTGGTACAAACGTTGACAAGACCAAGAGACACGAATGACGTTACCTCACCCAGTACATGGCAATAACTGCCGTAGTCATACACGGTGCATGTCCACTTGCAAGGACTACTTCACCTTCCCACATTGCAGTTACTCTGTTTGCCTCCATGCATGCAGGGATTTGTGGATGTCATTCACAATGCAAAGTTGATTTGTGTTATATGTACAGGTTTCACTTGATGTAAACACTTACACATACCCATTGTTGCACCCATGCAGGTGATGCTGGCTATTCCCTTGTGGATGTGGCTCCTTACCCCTGTACGAAACCCACAGAACAGGCACGAAGAGGAATACAATCGTGCACATACCCTGTCTTGATATGGGCAAAATCTTCCTCGGGGCCAGCCCTTTGAGAGCAAAAATACCCAATTCAGCCCAAAATACAGGTTCTATTGTGCTGAGCAGTGATCTCATGCTAGTGACAAATGACACCCTCAAAGTTTTAGCATATTTATTCTAAGCAGTGAATTTCATATACATTTGGGATTCAAGTTAAAGAATATTACAAAGCATAAACTTAGAACAATGCAAAATATAGTGAAACATGGAACTTAGATAAACATAGAGAAACATAGAGAAACATAGAGAAACATAGAGAAACATAGAGAAACATAGAGAAACACAGTCTTACGTCCCTTTAATCAGCACTGGGAGACCTGGCTTTTCATAAGCTAGCTGTAAAACAAGCCCCGCTCATAGAAAAACAATGCTGGAGGACACCGTGAGAGCCAATTCCGGGCACCTGTTTCTGCACGAATCAAGTCCACAGGACGATCTCCCCCTGATCCCATGTGTGCATGGATATTTTATAATCTCTTGCTGTCAGTCACCATGACGCATAGTTCCAGAACTTTCCCTGTGCAAAAATATGGGCTGGTTCATGGAAAAAACCCAGCTCTCTCTGAGATGCTCCCTGCTCGCTCCTACCCCCTCCCTTGGAGCCCTCTCCGCGAACAATGGAATGTCCTTATCAGTGCCTTCCCAGAGAAAAGCAAGATTAGCTTGGAGCCAGGGCTACCGTTAGTGAGGCTGAATATTCTAAGGGAAGCAGGGATGTATTAACCCCATCTGCAAGCTCTAAAAGGCATGCACTCATAGCTTAGTGTTTATAGCGCTTAAGACTGGCTATCTAAGCGCTATATAGGTGCCATAATGTTCCAAACACTCCAAAAATACCTATTAGGTACAGAGCTAGGGGCCCTCCCTGCCTGTCTATCAACAATGCTTAATGTGACCTATTTCATACTAGGCCTGCATATTCCTTGTAGCTCACTACTGCATAATGGAAGTGCTACAACAGACTACTGTCAGCATTTTTAGCACATACTTTGAATACACTATTGGCTTTCAGCGGCTAATGCTGTCATCTAAAGCCCTGATTGGCAAGGTTGCAATTTCGTGTATCATTCCATCCCACCGCTGCCACCAAATGTCTTGATATGGGCAAAATCTTCCTCGGGGCCAGCCCTTTGAGAGCAAAAATACCCAATTCAGCCCAAAATACAGGTTCTATTTGTGCTGAGCAGTGATCTCATGCTAGTGACAAATGACACCCTCAAAGTTTTAGCATATTTATTCTAAGCAGTGAATTTCATATACATTTGGGATTCAAGTTAAAGAATATTACAAAGCATAAACTTAGAACAATGCAAAATATAGTGAAACATGGAACTTAGATAAACATAGAGAAACATAGAGAAATATAGAGAAACATAGAGAAATATAGAGAAACATAGAGAAACACAGTCTTACGTCCCTTTAATCAGCACTGGGAGACCTGGCTTTTCATAAGCTAGCTGTAAAACAAGCCCCGCTCATAGAAAAACAATGCTGGAGGACACCGTGAGAGCCAATTCCGGGCACCTGTTTCTGCACGAATCAAGTCCACAGGACGATCTCCCCCTGATCCCATGTGTGCATGGATATTTTATAATCTCTTGCTGTCAGTCACCATGACGCATAGTTCCAGAACTTTCCCTGTGCAAAAATATGGGCTGGTTCATGGAAAAAACCCAGCTCTCTCTGAGATGCTCCCTGCTCGCTCCTACCCCCTCCCTTGGAGCCCTCTCCGCGAACAATGGAATGTCCTTATCAGTGCCTTCCCAGAGAAAAGCAAGATTAGCTTGGAGCCAGGGCTACCGTTAGTGAGGCTGAATATTCTAAGGGAAGCAGGGATGTATTAACCCCATCTGCAAGCTCTAAAAGGCATGCACTCATAGCTTAGTGTTTATAGCGCTTAAGACTGGCTATCTAAGCGCTATATAGGTGCCATAATGTTCCAAACACTCCAAAAATACCTATTAGGTACAGAGCTAGGGGCCCTCCCTGCCTGTCTATCAACAATGCTTAATGTGACCTATTTCATACTAGGCCTGCATATTCCTTGTAGCTCACTACTGCATAATGGAAGTGCTACAACAGACTACTGTCAGCATTTTTAGCACATACTTTGAATACACTATTGGCTTTCAGCGGCTAATGCTGTCATCTAAAGCCCTGATTGGCAAGGTTGCAATTTCGTGTATCACTACATTCCACCCCTATTCAACGTGTGTGCGCCAAAATGCTGACTAATACCTATCAATATAGTATTTAGTGCAGTGATAAAGACCTTGGGGCTTTGCAAGAGGTTTAAGCAAACTATCTTCTAGCGGTTAGTTAGCGTGGCATGCAAGGTAAAACACTACCTAAACAAAAATGTACACAAAGTGAACAGTGACATATACCCTTGCCAAAACCTGGCCTACACAAAAAATACCTACACCAAGTGAACATGGACATTTACTCTAGCCAAAACATGGCCTACACAAAAATACCTAAATCAATTTTGTATAACTGATTGTCAGTTAAAAAGCAGCATGCAGTTAAAATGTCAAGGCAATCCAGTGTAGTCTAATCTACAATGCACTATTGCATTTATGTATGGTTACCAATTCTAAAACCTGGCAGCCTTTCACTCTAAGGGCCTACCCTCCCCCTGATCCCAGGGCATTCAAGTGTGACTATGGGCTGTGTGACTAGACACTTCCCCCAGGTAGGTGGAACCCAACCAGAAACCATCTAATTTCGTGAACAAGGTGAACCCATGGGCACCAGGTTATCTAAATAAAAACAATTCTACTAATTTACATCAAGCATGGCATGTGTTATTCATGCAATCAAAAGCAAGCAATTAAATCCATATGTATGCTGGTAACTGTAGCTCTGCGTGCCAGTGTGTGGAGGATGGTCGCCCCCACCCAGTAAAAAAGCCAACACCTGCTGATCAAACAATGTTTGCCATACAATGCATCGTGTGTATATAGCAGTCTTGTTGACCTGCCCTATGGCAGACAAAAATGTCTTCATGTCTAAAATTCTGTCATCTTCAATTGGCTGTCAATACTTGTAGCAGTGCTGGGCATATCAATGGGCCCCACTAGGCCAGAGGTTCTATAGCAGAGCTGGCATCAGAACCCATAGTGGCTAGCTTATTGTGCACAGTTTCTATGTCACAAGCATATAAAGCTCCTGCAATTAATGAATCTAGCTCCCTAGCTACACGCACTCTAGTGATGGGCCATAGAAATGGACTCCATTTGTAGCAGCTTGGTAGTACTAAGGAAACATTGCCTCATGATAAATCTATGTCTAAGTGTATCACTGTAATAATGAAGGTGTGCATTACCAGCCTACAATTTACATGTTGTCTTACTACTGGAAAATCTAACAGGTTCACAGTGTCTACCTTCTGTGACTTGGAGAATACCCTTCTTCAAGTGGGATATCTACCATATACAATATTAGTTTTAGCCACAAACACCATACTACTATCCGGCAGTGGCTGTTTCATCACACCATGGTAAAATGCCTTAGTCAAGTTATAGTCCATAAAATCTTGGCGAGAAAACTCGCTGCAGTTCTTGGTCAGAAAAACATCACATTAGACAAATTAAACAAATGGTATCCATTCAGTGACAAAAGATGCCTGACAATGTGCCAGGCCAGTACGCTAGCAATTCCATGTGGATACTCATTTGTAGCGCTTTTCCAAAGAATTATTCCAAATGTCTACAATCAAAAGGTGACTCTTTGCATTAGTGTGCTGGAGACAGCTGTCCCCACAAAAACATGAAACTGGTTGGTTTAGCAAAAACCGTGTCACACTCTGTGTCATAAAATCAAACATCAAGTCAGTCATGGTTTCATTTACCTGCCTTAAGCTGGCTGTAAAAGTATCCAGTGTTTCAAAGGTTACCATTTCAAATTATAGCTCACACACTTGGCAGCATTACTTCAATTAAGAATCTTAACCTACGCACAGGTGACTTTGATGTGCGCATTCATCTTATCTCAAAATAAATTACGCTCCTGCTTGCATAATTCTGCTGCCCCAACAGTTCATAAATCATTCTCCTGCCTACGTGCAATGTAGAATATTTTTTTTTCTTCAAAAAACAAAACATCTCTGGTTAAAGCAATTCAGTTGGAAGAGTAAAACCATTTGGTTTTTTCAGATTCATCTCAACAGTGCATTTAAAAACCATTTTTCAATGTGTTAGCATTCAATTGCTGTGTCACACAGCTGTTTGTGGTGCCTGATGTTACAGTCCACCACTCATTGTCCATAGTCCTTTAAACAAGAAAGGGCAAACCATGTCAATTAAGTTATTTCCAGCAACTGAGTCATTTAAATGTGTAGCATCAACTACTTGGTAATTAGCCAAGTCTGCATCGTGCCAGTTCAGCAAGAGTTATTACTCTGTTGGACACTTCTCACAGGTTGCAGCATTGAGTGCGGTGCAGGGCACGTTTAAAGTTGAAATAGCATGTCGCAGTGGCTCGCTTTCTCTGAGAATGCGTCTGACCCTTCTTTGATCAGTGTCACCCACAAACTGCATATTAACTTTCTGATATTGTGAAATGCATAGTCTTTTTTGCCTAGGCAAAATACAAACAGAAATGTTAGGATTTCATCAAAAGTTCAATATCATTATTCTTCATGTTAGGATGTCATCAAAAACTTCAATATCAGCGTTATCCACCCCTTCCCATAATACCACCCCCATCTTCAAAAAGTCTCAACAGGTAACTACACACTTTGTCATTGCTACTGCAATTATTTATCACCCTTCTGCATGTTTCTGGGGGCTTATTTACACTCAACCATACGGGGTGTAACTGCCTAATCACAAACTCATTTGTGCAATGCAATCATAGCTGGTCAATGGTACCTCAGACTGATCTGTGCTTTTACAAAGCCATATAGTAAGTACCCAGGTCGCACAATGCTTTTCTTTTTCACCAAAGCGATCACAAATGCCAGGCGCCAACTTGCTTCCAGTGTCTCATGATCTTGATTTAGTTTGCCCTGCTGGCATCACTCCATTTTTCAAAGGTAAAGTCTTTCAGTCCAATACCGCTTACAGTTGTACAAGCAGCAGCTTTGTTTATTCTTCATACAGGCAGTGTTTTTCAGGCCTCTGGTTTTTTCACTTGTCATTTTTTCCAAAGGGTGTTTGCTGTTTCCTGAACCACCCCTTTGAGTGCGATAGTCTAAGTCAGTTTCTTTTGTTGCTTCAACAAATCATTCATTCTTGCACTAAGCCGTATGGCTTCTGGATCATGGCTAATGTGCAGTGTTCATGTTGTACTTCAAAGCCCCGCTCTGCATGTTGTCTCTTGCAAAACGGCTAAGCACTTTTTGTCAGTTTTGCTTCCATCTGGAATGCCATAATGTCTTTGTCAGATACTCCAACCCCTGGCAATGTAGCTTGCAGTTTGCCAGATGTGTATTTTCTCTTCTCAAAGCGCCTAGAGGTTTCTTCTCCAGTGCACAGCACTTTACTTTAGTTCACATCACATGGAGCATTGGAATGCAGCTTGCACAGCAATAGCGTTTCACTTCACTTCACATCACATCACATGGGAATGCGGTTTGCACAGTAATGTCTGTTGGAATGGGCAGCTGTCTTTTCTTGGCCCATTCACAGATGCATAGGTAAATGTTCAGATGTGATGTGCCCGTCTGCCATCCTGCATGAAGCCTTTGCTCCGTACCACAGTTTACTGGGCAAATTCTTTACTTCTGAACAGCTCTCTCTTTTTGCTCCCCCTTCCTCAGGAATGCAGGCATTGTTTATCTTTCGTGTGCACCTGGCAGCGCCATGAGCACGCAGCTTATCTCTTTTGCCTATAACTCTTATACTGTGGCGGCTTCAATGGGAAGCACTCGTTTCAGACAGTTCATCCAGATTAACTCTTTCTTGTACTGTTTCTGCTTTTGTTTGCCTTCACGCACCTCGCCCAAAACAGCTTCAAGGCACAAGCTCTGCACACACAGCAAGACTCTTGTTTTCAAAAGCGGCACTTTTCTTGTCATCAGATTCTACTCCATGTAATTTTGCAAAATGTCAAAGCGTCTTTTTTTTTCTTGTAATGTGCGATCTTTCAAGAGAACTCACAACCCATTAAATCTTTGTGCTATCTTATCACACACAGATGTTTCATTCTGTTGTACCATTGCCAAACTATAACCACTCAGTTCAGTGCATTTAAAAAATAAAAATGCCAATGTTTAGTGCAGCTCCCTGCACGTTTTCCTGCAAGAGCAACCCACACTCTATATATTGCTTGTGGGCTGTTTAATGTGTCAACAACATTTTTTCATCATGTATCACAGTCAACAGGACACTATTTCCAAATCATACATCACTTATAAGGCAACAGCACAAATCCATGGCATAGCATGGGAACAAAAATACTCCAGGGGCAATTTAGAAAAATATAAATTGTTTTTCCCCCCAAACCATTGCAAACTGATTCTGCAAATTCAAATCAATACACAAAAATCGAAAATCCAAATAACATTCACTCACTTTCCTTTTTTAAGTGAGTCTCTCACCCATTAAAAGCATGGCACAGCCTAAAATGCAATATAGTCATTTTAGTGTGTTTCCTTTAAACAGAATTTGCCACCATTAGCACATGGAATTTTACAGTTGCCAAAAGAAAAGAAAAAAAAACTTTAGGCTCTCAGCACAGATGTTACTCATTCTCCTAAGCATGGCTCATTCCCCTTCCTCATTATTCAGGAATGCCAACCCTTCAAAAGCATACATCAAAAAAGCGAACCTTCGCCTCCGAACATTACAGCCCCCACTCGCTAGCACACTGGGGCTGAGTCAATGGTTAAATCACTATTCACAATTTGCATGTCAAATCCTTGCAATTATTTTTTTCCTGCCCTCATGACAGAATAGAGATGAGAACTCCGTCTCACTATGCATTCCAAATTACAACTTTAAACTGGGGAAACCGCATGATAAAATTCTTTTCTAATTGAGCATACATCTTTCTTAACCATTCATCGGAGTGCTTTAAACAAAGCCATTTCCCGCTCGTTTATCGCCTTGTACTCCCTGGCACCAATCCCATGCAATAAGTCAGTCACGACTGATTTACTGAAGGGAGCCTTAACCACACAAGCTATCGGCCACGGCAAACCGACACAACATTGCTGCCTTTTGAAGTCTCAGAGCTGCAGTGAGACCATCAAGGAAATGCGACAGCCTGCTCCCCACTCTACACTGTGTTCTCTCACACCATTTGTCATGTCAGCATGGCACTGCTCTTCACAAATCCCACAAAGCTGCCACCAAATGTCTTGATATGGGCAAAATCTTCCTCGGGGCCAGCCCTTTGAGAGCAAAAATACCCAATTCAGCCCAAAATACAGGTTCTATTGTGCTGAGCAGTGATCTCATGCTAGTGACAAATGACACCCTCAAAGTTTTAGCATATTTATTCTAAGCAGTGAATTTCATATACATTTGGGATTCAAGTTAAAGAATATTACAAAGCATAAACTTAGAACAATGCAAAATATAGTGAAACATGGAACTTAGATAAACATAGAGAAACATAGAGAAATATAGAGAAACATAGAGAAATATAGAGAAACATAGAGAAACACAGTCTTACGTCCCTTTAATCAGCACTGGGAGACCTGGCTTTTCATAAGCTAGCTGTAAAACAAGCCCCGCTCATAGAAAAACAATGCTGGAGGACACCGTGAGAGCCAATTCCGGGCACCTGTTTCTGCACGAATCAAGTCCACAGGACGATCTCCCCCTGATCCCATGTGTGCATGGATATTTTATAATCTCTTGCTGTCAGTCACCATGACGCATAGTTCCAGAACTTTCCCTGTGCAAAAATATGGGCTGGTTCATGGAAAAAACCCAGCTCTCTCTGAGATGCTCCCTGCTCGCTCCTACCCCCTCCCTTGGAGCCCTCTCCGCGAACAATGGAATGTCCTTATCAGTGCCTTCCCAGAGAAAAGCAAGATTAGCTTGGAGCCAGGGCTACCGTTAGTGAGGCCGAATATTCTAAGGGAAGCAGGGATGTATTAACCCCATCTGCAAGCTCTAAAAGGCATGCACTCATAGCTTAGTGTTTATAGCGCTTAAGACTGGCTATCTAAGCGCTATATAGGTGCCATAATGTTCCAAACACTCCAAAAATACCTATTAGGTACAGAGCTAGGGGCCCTCCCTGCCTGTCTATCAACAATGCTTAATGTGACCTATTTCATACTAGGCCTGCATATTCCTTGTAGCTCACTACTGCATAATGGAAGTGCTACAACAGACTACTGTCAGCATTTTTAGCACATACTTTGAATACACTATTGGCTTTCAGCGGCTAATGCTGTCATCTAAAGCCCTGATTGGCAAGGTTGCAATTTCGTGTATCACTACATACCCGTACCCGCGTAATATTTGAGCAGACATTTGGCCTTTTGAAGACACGGTTCCAGTGCCTCAGCAGGTCAGGCGGGGCACTCCTGTACGGCCATGAAAAGATGGCCAAGATCACCATGGCATGTCTCATGCTGCACAATATGTGCATCAGAAGGAATGTGCCAATGCCCCTTGACATTGAACTGCAACCACCTGCTGAGGATGAAGATGGGGATGAGGAGGGAGGAGACAGGGCTGCAGGTCATGCAGGTGGCGATTCCCAGGAGGGACGTGCTGTGTGCCAGCATCTGATCGACCACATTTTCTAACACACATGGTTGAACTTTGTTGAATGGATGTGGGTATTTGGCCACTGGGTTTTGTGGTGAAATGTACACTGGGCCCTTTCCACCAATAAAGCACACATACACAATGAAAATGTCCACTGCTGTGATTTATCTTGTCACCAATGTGTTTTATGTATTATTATTTAAAGAAGTGCATGGACCCAACTACACTAACACCCTTTCCCCACTCCCCCACAACACTCCCAAAACACCCTTTCCCCCCACAACACTCCCAAAACACCCTTCCCCCCTCCCCCCACAACACTACCAAACCACCCTTTCCCCCTCCCCCACAACACTCCCGAAACACCCTTTCCCCCCTCCCCCACAACACCCCCATGAATGGCTTGTACATCAGTGCTGCATAGCTGCACATGTGTCAACAACATCTGGCTGGCCCTAGTTCCCATCCCCACTGCCACTGTTGGGGGGTTGAGAGGTTGTGCGCTGCATAGCCCGCAAGGACCTGCACCAGGGGCTGGTCTGCCTTGAGTTGGCAGAAGAGGAGGTGTGCACAGTTGTTCCAGTGCCGGTGGGGGGTTCTGCCTGTCCATTGCATCTGCTATGCATGTGAGGACCTGCCTCACAAGTGACATTTCCTCACATAGCCTGTTGGTGCTGGCTTCTATGGCCTGTCCGATGTCCCTTGCAAGCTCCCTGCACTCCTCCATCGCACGTGCTGCCTCATCCACATTCTGGCCAAACAGCGCAGTAATGTCCTCCTGCCGCTGTCTGATGATGGCCATGTTTTGCTTGTGGGGTGGGTGCCGCACCTTGTTGTATCCGTCCAGCATCAGGTGATGACACCGGTGGACTCCAGCACCCTGCCACTATTTCATCCCCAGACTGGCCATGGCTGCTGGAATGTGATGTGGGGCGTGGGCTCGGTTCTTTTGACTGCTGGGGGCTGGGTGTATGTTGTTGAATGGCCAAGTCACAAGTGTCCTCCACATCGGACATGGGTGCAGTGGCAGCTGCCTCGCCGATGGAACTATTGGCAGCAGACAGTGTCCCTTCCGCGGGTGGATCTTGCGTGGGGGGGATTACTAGAGTGGGTGCTGCAATTGGGTAGGCGTACGTTCACATATTGGTGACGTGGGTGGCTTGGTGGGTATGGCCCTCTGCGGGAGTGCACTCTTCCCTGTGCCCCTCAACGTGCTGGCAATGTTGCTTGATTCTTTTCCCCTGGGTTGTTTCTTAGCGGGGGGAGCCTGTGTCGCAGTGTCCTGCTCATCGCTGTCAGTTTGTGAGCCTGTGGGGGACAAAGAGAGGGATGGCACTGGTGATTGGTCAACGTGCTTCATGCAGATGTTGTTGTTCATGCTGTTCTATGCATTCGGACTTCATGTTTGGGCATACAGGTCGTAAGACTGTTGGGTGGGTTATTCATGCATGAGTCTGGGTGACATGTGTCTGTGGTGATGCATGCATGTGTGTGTGTTGGGATGTGAAACGCATATGGGCAGGGTTGTGTGCATGTATGTCTGATGGCCAATCAGGGGGCGGCGTGATGTTCATGGACATTGGACATGCCTGCTGATTGGATGGTAAAAACCGTGAGGTGCGTCATATTTTTGGAAACAGCAGCCATGTTGGATCCGCAGGCAGCGCTGGTCCCACAGATAACACAGTGGGGAAAAAGTCTGGAAACATTTTGGGTTATTTGGTGGTCGAAACAGGGGCTGTGAAGGGTGGCAGCGTGGAATAAAAATGATATGGAGCTGTTTTTCTTGTTGAAAAAAAAGTGGCTGCCGGTTTTGCGCACTCTGTGGACAGTGCGGTAGTCCATGGACAGCGCCACAATTGAGTATCTTGAAAAACAAATTTGGGATTATTTGATGGCTGAAAGAGGGCATAGAATGGGTAGGTGAGCGGAATGAAGATTATATGGATCTGTTTTTCTAGGTGAAAAAAGGGTTTGCGAATACTGCTGAGTCTGCAGTCAATATTGGTGTCCATTGACATCATTTTGATTGCGGGTCGATGAGAGCAAGTTTTATTATTTGAAGGTTTATTGTACGTACTCATATGGTTTAAGTCTGTTGTGGTTGTTGTGGCCAGTGACCAGATTTTTGGTGCCATGGCCACTGGCCACAAACAGGACATAAGTAACATGTGAATAGTATTTATAGGTAATGTAGTGGGAGTATAATGTGTTTGTAATATTCTAGAAATATATAATTGAACTGTATATGGTATTTATGATTGTAGTGCAATGGAGGAGAGTGCTTACAGAATATGTATATGGCTATACTTGGTATGGTTACTTAGTTGCATACAGTAGTTAAGCTTGAATCTGTAGCTCATTTTCTGTGGGAAAAACAGTATAATGTGCTAAGCAGGATAGTTAAACATCTGTAATTGCATACAATGTTACATATACATTTACTTTGTTTGAGCCTCATAAACAGTGCATTCTATGTACTATGTTTGGTACATCATTAGTATATGATAAACTGTCGTTGTATTGACATTACATAAACATTGTGTCATTGGGAAAAATAATCCATACAGCGTTAAAAAATAAACTATTGCAATTATGTGAGTGTAAATGTGATAGTATATTTGTTTGAAGTATGTTTTGTTAAGGGAATATTTAAAGGAGTTAGATACCTGTTTGTATATTAACTACATTAGCCTTTAGAAGAAGGGTTGTAATAACAAGAATTGTAATGGTATATTGGAAGTGTCATGTAATGAAGGATATTTTTGAGGTATTTAGATACCTGTTATCCTATTCAAACTAGATTGACTTTAAAAGTACTATTGTAGTATTCGAATTGTAGTTAGATACTTGTTGGCATATTCTAACTTTTGATTGTGCTCCAATTTAGTGGGTACATTTGGTTTGAAGGAACATTAAGTAGGCATTTCCTAGGTTTGATGGTAACCTATGTTTTTTTGAGTAATGGAGGTGTTCTTTCATTCAAACTAACCACCTCAATTTCTGACATATGCAGTGAACCTGAGGGGGCCCTTTAAGACGAGGTGGCACTCTTATGGGAAAGATGGGGATGCAGAAATGACTTTATCCAATAATAAGCTTGACTCTGGAAGTTGGCAAAAGGTACACTGTTTTATTAACAATTTTCTGAAACAGGTAGTACAACGGACATCTACGAATGTCAACAGTATCAAGCTCAAAGATTTTCATAAAAAAACACTTTTATACTAAAAACGCTTTAATGTCATGCTACATGGCAAATTGTAAAAACATATGTGGGGCTATGGTTGGGTAATGGGCAACATCTACATATATTTTCTATGGGGTTTCATGTCGTGATTGGGTCTCTATTATCAGGTGGGCAACTAAGACCTCTGCTTGTGCAAGTCATCTTCATTGTCACAAAATACACGAAGATCTATTGGTTCACAAACAATAGGGCTAGGTGGCCCTCTATCATTGGTTGGCACACTTGTACCCTTCTGGAATATTCCACTTGCTAGCAGCACACAAGCTGGTACTCCAGGTGCGGGTGGGTTGGTCTTGCCAAACCTCCCCACCCAATTAGCCCAACATCTATCATCCCTGAAGCGGTCTGTCATACAATTAGCCTTTGAACATGGCTTTGCAGGCTCCACAAACTCATGCAAATAATAGGGAGTGAGTGTGCTCTTAACTTCTGGTCTCTTGCATAGTTCTGCTCAAATCTATTTTCATCTAGGTCACATGTCTGAAGACCACAATTCGAGCTTCAATTCAATATTAAATGGTATTAAAATGAATAAAACCTAGCAATCATCGTCTCTCAACTGCACCTTGGCAGTAGCTTGGCTTGTCTCTTGTCTCAATTGTATCCTTTGAATAGACAACCAGTTCTCGGCTGCACTGGCCTTCTTGACACTGCACCAGACAAGCCTCCTTGATGCTTTGTTGCTCGTCAGTTAATGTTTGTTAACTGTGACACACTTCAGGCTTCCTGCTCATGAGATCCAAGTTTGCTAAAACACAATGTGGAATATCCACTGCCTGCAGTCTATTATACTATGTATAGCTAGCTTCTATGATCACTTAGTCTACTTGCATTTCTGGCTCTGTACATTTATAACACAATTTGAATTTTCTTCTGTGCTCTTCACATGTGCAATCTTCATTTTACACGTAACAGGTTACTTGATTCTTTACTTTGACATTGGATTCTATATATTCTCTTTACGTGCTTCACCATTATCTTTTCTCAGTGCGACACTTTACATCATGTGACATCATCAATGTGCTCTTGCATTAATCTTCTCCCGCTTTTCGGGGATCCTCCACAAGAGACTGTCAGCTCTTTGCGGATGCATAAAGAATGGCTTTCTTAATGGGTACTCTGCTTCAAAGGCTGCTTGTGTTATTGGCATCATTACTGGTGTCGTCTTTGTCACTATCTCTGGTTCCCAACATAAAGGCAGGTTAGGGGTGGGACTTTCGGTAAAGGGTTATGGCTACTCCTCTACAGCCCTGAAGTGGTTGTGGCACCAGTGTGGTACATTATGCCTACTGTTGTGAAGTTTTTCTCTTTGCCAAGAGATTATTGGCCATGTGTAATACCTTTGTACAGCATGTGGTCCAAGTGCCATAAATGACTGACCTTCCAAATGCAGCAGTGAGGTGATCCCTTGATCCCAATACCTCCACTTCTCTTTATCAACAGAAGGGAAATGGTGTGGTGCTCCTGTGAAAAACTCTGGGGGAACTATCCCTGTGGGACTGGTAGTGAGTGTAGCGCTAAACCGCTTATCTGAATGCGGTTCCTGCAGTGCTGGATATTGGAATGGCTTCTCTGAAAGCTTGCTCACCCCGGGGCTCCTGGACTAAAGATGGAAAACACAAAGTGACAGTTAGCCGGAACAAACCCATTGCAAGGGATGAGGGACAGAGGGCATGTATGCAGCTGTACCTAGATCGCATGATTGGGTGGCTGATGGGAGTGATTGTAAGAGAGACCTTGAAGAACGGAGAGTTATCAGGAGAGCCTGATGTGGAAGGAACAACTGAAGTTACAGAAGGAAAGACGATATGTAGGGTGATAAGAATAACAAGTAAACAAGGATAGCCTAGAGTTCATACTCACAGAGTATCATTGGAAACAGTAGTGATGCACCGATGCCATGGCCATCCAAGACTAAATCCGCTACCTGGACTAAGAACCAATGGCATCTATGGCCATAAGATCGTTGGACTTGAAGCAACTGCGACATGTCTTTGCACTGAAGCCGCCATCATGGGAGGACAAGAAATTGATCGAACATGAATTCTCCATCGGTGCTAGTGTGACTGAAGCCGCACACAGGATGTGACACTGTGTTTAAAGCTAGTCAGCTTAGTTATTATTGCTACCATATGCAATGTACCTTAGAAGTATTAGTATGCCATATTGACTATGTGACTGTATTTGTATGCTGGAAAGATTGTCTGAATTGCAAAAAGGGCATAATATGCCATGATTTGTTTTCTGTAGAAACAGTTGAAATGGAATGGATTCACAATTTGGTATAGATACATATACAAATTGTTCATTAGGTATGTGCTCTTCTGAAACATGTCTGCAGGGAGTGCATGTATGTTTCCACGTGTATGAAATCTGGAAGACTTCATTTATCAGGATGTTTTTGGTTTCCAGTATTTGTTGTAAGTACATTAGGAATTCTTTTGAATCTTCTTGTGTGTTTGTGGTAAATCTTACCATTCCTGCACGGTAGTCCAATTCTTGCCTTATACCTGAGATACTGTAATTGCTGTCAGGATTATTTGTTGAATTTCTTTGTAGTATGAGCATTTGCAAACACAACTGGTCTAAGCTGTTTAAGTAAATGTTGTGATCAATTGATGGCAATTGGAAGAGAAGATTGATTGTTACATTTGCATAGCAATTTACTCCAGTTGTGTTGCTGAATTTAAATGGGCCAACGAGCTGTGTCTCTATCGTTTTATGGGTCTGCAGATTATTGGGGAGAAGGGATTGCTATCTTTCTCTTCTGATGGACATACAGTTGAGTGTGTAGTAGACAGTTTCGTGGTTGAACTATTTGATGGAGAATCATTTGGTCAATGTAACTTTAGTGTTATTGTTGGGAGATCTGTCATAGGTTCTGTTTGTATTTCTTTTAAAGGTATTCTTTTTTGAGGTACATGGTACATATCTAGATGGTGGGGGTACAGTGCACGTATCCTGTTGTATTCTATGTTGCAAGGAATGTCATCATTGACTTTGTTTGCATCAAAGTTAACTTGGAATATACCATTGAGTGTAGAGAGACGTGACAGTGCTACGTAACTCATACTTTCTTTAAAGACTGTGCTGCCAATGTCAATCAATGCGTGATCTAGGGTTAGACCTTGGATTTGTGAATAGTGACAGCATCTGCAAGAAACAATGAGAGAATTGTTCTCTGCGTCCTTACATGTCTTTGGAAAGATGTAAATGTGCTATTGTGCTGCCCATTTATTTAATTTCCGCAAGTTTGTCAAAGTGGATGTTGACAAACTGAATATTGTTGTCACGTGGATATGTTTGGAAACCAACAACTTTACCAATTGCTCCATTGACTAAACCTTGTTCTATGTCAGGTTCATGTTTTACAATTACTCTGCAGTTTAGACACAAAGTTAACATTTTCTCCCAAACAGCTGTTTAGATATACATTTTTCTAAGCTATTTAGTCATGCTGTTGCTTGTTGACACATAGAAGTGCCATTCTGTTCACTTCTAGTTTTTCTGTTGAGCTGATATGTAGTATGGGTTGCATTTCTTTTTTTAACATTGTATCATGAATTGAGTACAGCTTGCAAGTTTTGACATTGAGGACATGCATTGTATACTTTGTTGAGTTAATTGTTCCATGACATCCATGACATCAGGAGCAGATGTGTTTCACCCATAGAGCTCATGGATTAGCCTACTATTTAAGACGGATGTTGCATCTTTATTAAGCAAACCAGTTCTAATGCTTTTTTAAATGTTAGCATAGGTGAGATCTGCAGACTAACACATGTTTTGAGTTAGTTCTCTGTAGTGAAAATGTTGCCAAAGATTTGCATTTCCAATGCTGCAGAGTGTGTTGCAGCGTTGTTTATGTCCTAAGGTTTTAAGAATAGGTTGACCTGGAGTTAACTGTAGGAGGTCTCTGGAAACAATAATGTGTTTTCCTCCAAGCAGTTCTTCGTAGACGGTTTTTAGGACTTCTTGCATTCTGAGGTGAATTAAAACCAACATGAAGTTAGAAACCATGCTTACTTTATCTATTAGGAACACCTTAATTTGTTTCAGAATTCGGTGTACTTCAGTAGCAGCTCCTGCTGATCATTTGTAGTATTCTCATTTTTTTTGGTGTTCTACTTGAAGGAGCAGTAGTCGGTGTAAAGTTACACCTCATATGTTGTAGACAGTTAAATCTGTGGGGGCTGTTACAACAGCCGAAAGGGTGTTGTTTGTTAAGTTGTGTCGAAATGTGTTGTTCATTTTAACTAAGACTGTTTTACCAGAGCCGCTTCACCACTTCATAAAGGAGCAGAGGTTTTATTATTTTTACAGCTACATGTTTTAGTTTCATGTTTAAAACCATGTTCAATTTCTTCAGTGACATCTAGATAAATGGTCAGTTGTTCATCATTTAGCTGTGATTTGAGCACTGACAAGTCTTCTTCAGATTGTTTATGTTGATAAATGGTATTGTGTACCTCAGTCATGGCTATTTCTGCGTCATTTAGAATGAGTGGTTTTCCAAGTGGTTCTTGACTTCCTGTAAAGGAAGGTGGACTGCCTTCAGGAGTATCTTTATTTATTTGAGCTTCAATTTGTTCTGCTTGTTGGTGTTCATTGTCCAACATTTCTTTGTATTGTTTGAAATTGACACTTGTTATACTGCTTCCATTTGCTTTGAACACAGCTTCATATGAGTCATAGTCACTTAATAATAATTCTTCTTTTCGCCAAGGTTTAAAAAGTTGCAGTAGGGCCATATAATACAGTTCTCTATGTTGCAGACATTTAAATTCTAACTTTTTATCATTCATTAGATTGGGTTTTGTAGGTTTTACAAGGCTTCCTTCACAAGTGGAGACCGAATATTTACCAGTTGTCTCATTTGGTGTGACATTGTTTTGTAGGAGTCGTTGTGGGTGATGTCGTACAGGCACATGTTTTCAAAAGCAGTACTTCTGTTTGAGTCAATTAAATTGTTTTTAAAATGTCCTGGCTGTTGGGATCATTTGTGGCTATTGTTTCTATCTCTATCTCTTGGGAGTATTTTATTACTTTTTTGCAGGATGAAGCTGGGTCAAGGTTTAGTCAAACAACGTGTTCAGATACATAGAGGGCTGTACCTGATAAATGGTCTGCAGCTTCGTAGTATTCTCATTCTCTATAAGAGAGCATTTTTATACCAACACTGTACCATTTTTGTGACATTGTTTTGTCAGATGATATGTCATCCCAGAGGTCTTTTGGCTCTGTTTTCACAGCTTTGGTGAGATAGGCTGTGACATATGTTGCTACTGCCTATGTTTGCATTCCACAAAAGGGCAATGATTGCATTGTAATCATTGATGTACTTGGATGCTTCCTCCGTTAATGTTTCATGTGTTTTAGGGGATTTGCCTTTTACACTGTGTCTAACAAAAGACATCAAGCTATTTATTTGTCCTTGTTTTCACACTGGTCTGGGGAAGCCAAAGCAACATTTGGTATAATGTTTACCTTTGATTGTATATCAGTATTTGCCACACCTCTGATTTTGGGCGTGTAAGATTTGTGTTCGCAGGTTACGATCTATGATTTCTGAATGGATGACGCAGGTAATGTATTTTTCAATAAACTGTAAAACCGTGGCATCAGTGTCATAGCTAATTTTGGGAGCATCTTTTATTCAAAAAAGCATGTGGATGTGTGGTACTCCTCTGGATTGATATTCTTTTCTCCAAAAGAAGTATTGCACTTCTCCAAGTGAAGGGGTAGGTTTATTGCAGATGAAGTGCTCCATGGCAATGAAGCAATGGTGAAAACATTTTGATACATTGACAGGGTCATGAGACAGAGTTGTCTTGTTGTTTTTATATTTATTCTCTTTATTTTGGTTTGCAGTGCGTACAAATCCATGCAAGTCATCCCATATGTATTCTCCACAAATTAAATTAACACACCATGTGTGTGCGCCTAGGTCCCTCAGCATACAACATACATCAGAGTGATGCCGGAAACAGCATTCCTTTGTACCAGGCATGTTTGCAAAGAGATTTGTGATACTTTGCTGTAAAACTTCATCTGTGTCCTTTATCTTTTGAAGCAGTTGGGTAGCGGACATGTTTGAAAAATTAGAGCTTGTTTTTAATGAGTGTGCAACTCCATAAGATACAGTTGCTAGTTCACTGTCAAACAGGAGGTGGAAAATATATTCTACATATTGTCTGAATATTGGGTCTTCAGAATACATTTGTAAAGAGCAATATTCTGATGCAGTAATGTGTATGCATCTTTTTTATCATATCTTCCTCCTTTTCCTGTAGGAAAGAGTAGAGGAAAAAAAACTGCTACTCCGCTTTTCTCCATATGCACATTCTGGATCCTTTGGCTTGACAAATTCAGTATTTTTCTAATACATCTTCTATTGTGTCTTTGGAGTGTAGTGGGTGAATTGCATACTGGTCTAAACTGTTGGTTGCAGTAACAGGATCTACACTTTCAAATTTGCCAGCTGGTGGTGAATCTTGAATTATTTTGATGGTTTCTGTTATGTTTTCCTCTATGTTTATGTCTTTGAAGTATTTTTTTTTTTCAATATTGTAGGGCTTGTTTAACTTAGTTTAAGTCGACTAGTTGCTGCCAAATTTGTTTGTCTTTTGTTGGTACACCATTAACTAGTACAATCAAAGGTTGATCTATTGGCTGTTGTACTTCTAGAGTCTCAACATTTTCTTTAAGATCTAATAGCAAATATACTACTTTGCCACAAATGCCTTTTAGTAAATCAGATGGAGGCAATTAGGCTGTTTTTGGTTGAAGGTACATTATAGCTTTAATGGGTGTGCTTTTTGGATTATAATGATCTCATACAAGTTAAGTTGTTGGAGAGCCTTTAGAAGTGGGAATATTAGTGATAGCATATGATGACATTTGGTTATTGCCAAGCTTTGTATTGCAGTACGTGCAAACTATTGAGGGGCCAGTTAATTGTATTTATGTTCTGTTTGATGTAAAGCTAATTGAAACCACTGGGATTCCTCATTTTCCTCTGTTTTGTAGGCCATATCTATTATTTTTGTGCTCTTTTAATGCATGGTTCTGTGACCAGAGGCGCATACTTGGTCTAGTATTTCAGAAGATGTGTTTTGAAGCATATCTAGTTCTTTTTTGATAGAGTTAGTTAGGAGGTTGGTGTTTGTGAGGGTTTCACTAATGTTTTCAGAAGTCACTGAATTTTTTTAGTCAACTTCAGTTCCAAAATATTTTCTTTGCATGTGCTCTATTTCTCGAAGTAGTTCTTTGGCTGTTCTATGTAGGAGAATGTTATTCAAATGTTTGAGTTCTAGAGCAGGACTTGTTGCATAGTGCAGTCTATGCACAAGATTTTGCATAGCGGAATGGGGTATTGGTAACATTTGATATGGTGGATTGTGCTTTTGGAAGCAGTTCCTGAAATGCAAGCTAATGAATGTCCTTGCAGTCTAGTGAGGCTGTGTACTGTGCAGGAGTCTATAGTTTATATGGTGTTCATTCTATTTTTGTCTTTTAGTTTCACATAGTGATTGAGGAATTGTTGTAAAGATTTGAAGGACTGTCAGTGTAGGTTACATATTGAGCTGCATGTCCATGTGTACACTGGACAGTTTGTTTGGGCAAAAGGATCATTTGGTTAAAGGTTTTTTGGAGAAGTTTGTTCTTGTTCATAAGTCTCTTCATTGAAATGTGGTTCTGTGCTGCTTGTGTGAATCCATTCACCATCCATTATGTGAATCCATGTTTTGAGGGTAGATAGTGACTTTTAAGCTGTCTGTATAAGATTGTGAAGAACTCTACACTGGAACAAATTTTGCAAAATTAATGGATGTTAAGGGATGTGAATCCATCTTTTAATGGTAGATAGTGACTTATACTCTGTATTTATAAGATTGTGAAGAACTCTACGGTACAACATTTTTTGTAAAATACATTTTTGGGAATGCTTTACTGTGGCTATGTTAACATTGATAGACATAGTGTTAGGTTCATTAGTAGGTCTGCTTTTGTTTGTAGATTTATTTTTTACTTTTAGTTTTTGCAAAAAGGGCCTTACTTTTTTAGTGGTGGCTGGTTTTGTTGAGTGAGATTACTAGCTCTTTTGTTTTAATGCTTTCTATAAATTGTTTTAGAGGTGGATGATTATATGGCTTGCTTTTATTCTCATCTGCTTTAGTTTTACTATATTTTCTACAGAGTTGTTTTTAGTAAGCATTTTGTTCTTTCTGTTGGGAAAAAAAGAAAGTTTGGGTTTGAAAGTTGTGGAATGTATATGCATGTATTGTGCATGGGTGTGTGGACATGATTGTAGAGATGAATAGAGTGATGTGTGATTGTGTAGTGGGATTCTAGCTGTGGCTGGGAAGACTGTAAGGGTAAAGGTCTTTACAGGTGTGATGGGCTTAGGTTAGTGAGAAGGGCAGTATAGTTGTGATTGAATAAGTAGGGGCTTTATGATGTTTTGATTAAGAGATAATGGTGTGAATTAGTGCATAGGTTTGAGGGTTGTGTGGGTGTAATGGAAAATGTGTAAGGACGTGTGTGCATGTGGGGTAATGATGTGTGATAGTGATTTGGAATGCAGTGAGTGTGGAACTTGTTGGGTTGGAATTAGGAACTCACGTGGGTAGGGGTATGGAATAGTAAGGAAGTAAAATTGTTGTATAGAAGTTGATGAGAGATGGATGTGTTGTGAGCCAGTAAAGAATGGGTGGTGTATTGAATAAAGAACAATGTTTATATGGGAATAGAATGAGTGTCAATGTTGCAATATAATGAGTAAGAATGAAATAAATGTTGTTTACTCTAAAATAATACTCTAGGTTAATATATAATGAAAGTACAGTGTTATAATTATAAATATATAGATGCTATATTAATGTACTTACCATGTACTTACTTTGTAGGATGTGAAGAGTGTTATTTTTTTCAGTAGCTGACTTCAGCAATCTTATTTTTTCCTGTAATTGTAAAAGAAAGTTAGTTGGTATATGTGGTAATGGTGAAGTACTTTTAGTAAGAGAGGTTATTATTTATGAAGGTGCAATTAGTTGTTGGGAAAAGGAGTTAATAAAGTTGTTTTATGGGTGGTGGGGTAAAGTATGTTAACTATGCTGTTAGAACAATTAGAGTATGGGTAGTGTTGTTTGGGGCATTACAAGGAACAGGGCAAACATGGATGTGAGGTTATTTTTGTGCTGGTGATTTTATTAAAATAAGTGCTTTGTTTGCGGTGCAATGCATTTGTAATTTGTTGCATTGTTTTTAAAGAAAAGGGAAACTGTGGTATAGAGCTAATATCATGGTAGATTGTGTTGCAGCAGTGTTTGGTGTCTTATAGTAGAGGTTGGGAAAGAACAGTACTTTATATGTAAGGTGAAGGTTATATATAGATACTTTGGCAGTATACACATATGTGTGAGCAGGTGGAGTATGGTTGAAGTATACGGGATGTAATGATAGAGGTTGGAAACTGTGCCATTTATATGAAATGAAAAATGCAGAGTGTTTAAAAATGTTTCTTTTTAGGAGCATTTTCATGAAAGTTATACAAAGTATATGTGCATTTATAACAGCACTTTGTGTAACTTTTTTCTAAAAGAAAGTAAAAGCAGATGGAACAGATTTGTAGTACATTTTTAGTGGCACTTGGTGTGTAGAAGTTTAATATGTTGGCAGTAGATACATAATTGCTATCATGATCCATTCCAATCGGTAGGTGTGTATCAAGTGCTGTTTTTCTTCTTTGCAAACTGGGTCTTGTAGGTCAAATTTTCACATTATAAAATAAAGCCTTGGAAAGTTGATAAAAGTTGACGGATGAACTATAAAATCGTCTAGGAGCTCTTGAAGGTTAAACTTTCATTTTGAAACACTCTAAAGTTGCCGAAAATGCAATTTAAAAATGTGCGCCATCATGGACACCGTCTGCAGACAGGCCATCAAGCCGCATGGGTGCAGTCATATGATGATGTCTGTGGACGTCGACGGCGGTTGTTCCGGGACACCAATTGTGTGGGAGACACAGGGCACATGCTTATGGATGTCCGCAAATGGCTGCGCTGTCTGCAAACTATTTTAAAGTGTTTCATGCTAGACCGGACATCTCTATACACAGAGTGATGTCTGCGAACACCCTATTTTGTAAACGAACACCCCAAACATCCTTACAGTCTACAAACTATTAACTGGGGTTTCAAAAAAAACAAATTATGACAGAATATTATACAAGATATTGATACCATTAAAAAAGTGTATTTATTAAAGGGATGGAGTATAGGAATGGGAAACATAAATGGGCACATTTTGAATTAATATACAATGATCATTAGGGGAGGGAGGGAGTGAAGTTTAATCAAAGTGTTTTTCATTTATATTTTGAGAAATTGATGGGGTGATTTCTTGGGGCAAGGGGGACAGGTACAAGAAGGACAGTAATAATCAACATGTCTAATACAATGATTTTTAACATAATTTAAATGTTCCTTAAAGTCATTACTAAGTTCATACACTTTTGCAGAGAAGATCATAATGTCATTGTGTACAGTTGGGGATAGAGATTGTCTTTGTGATATTTGGGATTCTCCATAATTAAATTGGGGTGTTTCTTCATGTCAAGTTTGTACTATAAGAAAAGAAGACATTATTATTTCACTGAGCTCTGTGTAAATTGCATTATTTGTTTATGTTGAAAGGGTTATTGTTTTCCTTTGGAGATGTCATCACCAGTAATGTCTTCTTTTGGAAAGTTTTCTTCCAACCATCAAGTGTGTTTGCCATTTCTGTTAAAATAAAAAAAGATATTTCATTATATAACATTTTTACATAATGATGGTAATAATAGAGAAGAAATATGGTGTACTTACGGTTTGGTAAGAGGTTGCTTTGGAATGAGCACCTGGAGATCTGTATGAAGTGTTGAACTGAAGTGATAACATGAGGTGTACAGTTATGGTTTGTGATTGGTGCATTGCATCATATTGTGTGCAAAATGAAAAAAAATATATACTTGGGAGTAATTAATATAAGTAATATTGTTTTATGTATATGTGTTTCCTGGTTGAAGGGTACAACATTTTCTGTTGTCCCCCGTGCTTCTGGATTTTGTGAATGATACCTGATGTCTGTTGACAATCACACTGTCCGCGGACTCTGGAGCAGCTACATTACACGAGTGAGTGTGATTTTTAGGGGTAATCATTACAAATAGGTATAAGGAAATTAAGGGGGGTCTGTTAAAAACCAATGAAATTCAGTGAAACAACTTTGTTAAAGGGATGTTATGATTAAGCTGCACTAATAAAAACCTATGAAATTCAGTGAAAAATCATTGTT
Source organism: Ambystoma mexicanum (assembly GCF_040938575.1). NCBI lineage: Eukaryota > Metazoa > Chordata > Amphibia > Caudata > Ambystomatidae > Ambystoma > Ambystoma mexicanum. Next base: position 225,210,273 of record NC_090925.1, read on the forward strand.
AAAGGGACTTTATGGTTACAAGTAAAATCGGAAACCCTTGAAATTCGCCAGTTATGGTAAGCTAAGCCACCTTAACTTGTGCCACCACTGTGCACTGCTAATACTAACACCCAGGACAGCAAAGATGACATCAGACATGATATAAGAAAGAAGTATAAACCTCTTTAACAAACATTTTTTGCAATGCAAACTGGTGTGTGTCACATGCTGGGGATTCAAGTCATAGTTGAATTGCCTAGTGCATGACACTCGACCATGACCCCAGCCCCACCAAGCCACCACTGTTATCCACTGCACCTAGTCTGCATCCTAGTTAAATTGCAGCCATGGCAAGTCTCCACAATCCATGGGGCATGGGCTTCGGCCATGCCGCATTCCCCAATAAGCAACTCAGAGTAGACATGTGTCCTTGCTGATGGCCAGGCCCACCGCCCAGGCACCAAAGTGATATCACTATTTTTTGTACTTATTTTTTGACACTTTGCAAAAAATCAGTCACAGGACAGATTTGCAAAAGCATGCTTTCAGGTTCTTGCTAATGCACCTCATGCAGGTTTGCTCCAATCCTGTCCAGCAATTAAGCTGTAGCCACAAGCAGAATTATGTTTCCAGTTCAAACCTAGGGCTTCGGCCATGCTGCATGGCCCAATAAGCAAATCAGAGTACACATTTGTCGTTGCCAAGGGCCAGGCCCAGGCATCAAAGTTATGTCACCATTTTTTGTACTTACATTTTGACACTTTGGAAAAAATAAAACACAGGATTGATTTGCAAAAGCATGATTTCAGATCCTTGCTGATGCATCTTGGGCAGGTTTGCTGCAATCCCTTCCAGCACTTCGGCCATAGTCGCAAAGAGAATTATCTTCCCATTCAAAACTATCCTGATTTTGAAAAACTTTACAACATAGCCAGTCCCTGGTGGCCATACCCACTTTAACCCCACTGCTGGTCCCTGTTGGCCATTGGGCTGTTGTCAGATTGTCCAAGCCCCAAGCAATCTGGCCACTGGCCATGGCCACATGCTATACCTCAGTCACCAAAGGTTTATTACTATTTTTATACCTACATTGTGACACTTTTAAAATATTAAAACATAGGTATATTTGCAAACCCATGCTATCGAGGCTATGCCAATGCTTCTCGCACCAGTTGAAAAATGTCAAAATGTAGGTACAAATAATAGTGATATAACTTAGCCCCCTCTTTATAAAATCCATTCACATTTTGCAAACATTCAAGATTGGGGATATAATCTTTTTTCAAACCTTCGTCAAATGGCACCAAAGTTATAAGACATCTCAAAATATTGGAACTTGCACTCTAATTTTGCCATATCTTGACAAAATCAAACCAAACTTTATTTATATTTATTTATTGTGCATTTGCAAGGCACTTACACAAGTAAATTGTGCTTCAGAGCACCCATAGGGCAACAGGGAAGAAACATGGGAATGAAAACCAATTAAAAACACTGAAGGAAATAGGCAGACCTATTAGGCCTTGTGAGCATTCATAACCTGCAAGTGCAGAGAGAAGAGAGGGGAAGGGGGAGATGGAGGAAGTGCTAGGTATGCGAGGTGGGAAGTGCAAGGGAGTGAGTAGCTATAAGTGCCAAGTGGAGAACTGCTAGGGAGTGGTCAGCAGCCAATAAATAAGGGCAGGCCTGCGGTGGCATGGCCAATTGTGCCAAGGTAAGTGCTGGGTGTGGGCGGAGGCTGAAGGCGATTGGGTGTGGGAGGCCAGGGTCCAGAAGGACACATAAGGGCCCTTCTGAGGAGCTTCCTGAATTTAAGGAGACCCGGCTTAAGATGAAGAGGAAGAGGGAGGTTGTTCCATGGGAGGGAGCCTGCTGAGGAAAGATCTGTCACCGACTCTCTGTTAGGTAAACGCTTGACAAACATAGAGTTGGTGCCGAAGGAGCGCAAAGTTCTGGAGGGAGAGTATTTCATGAGAGCAAGTTGTAGATAGCATGGTTCCCAGCCCCAGACATCCTTATGGGAGCCAGTGGAGAGTTTTTAGGGCTGAAGAGATGCATTCCATGGGCTTGAGGCCAAGGATAAGTCTTGCTGCCCTCTTTTGGATTAATTAGCTGGAGGGGTTGTAGAGATGAAGAGGGTAGATTAAGACAAGGGCTAGTGCAGTAATATAGTCTAGAGAGAACCAGAGCTCTAGAGACATTGGGCCTCATTACGACCCAGGCGGTAAGGGGTTAACGGCGCCGTAAAAGGTGGCGGCGCCGTTAACCCCTTACCGCCTAATTACGAGGTCCCTTTGCGGGTCTCTACCTTAACAGCTGGTTTTACCAGCCGTTAAGGAAGGAACTCGCAAAGGGACTTTCGAGGTAATTACGGTACCGCAATTTGCGGTACCGTAATTACCGCCTTCCCCATTCCCATTGAACCCTATGGGGGCAAAAATGGGAATGGGGAAGAGCCAATGGTGAATGGGAAATTACCGCCCCGCCAACCTTGGAATGGGGCGGTAATTCCACCATCCACCATGTCGCAATCGGTAAAATACCGGTGTCAACCATGGCGCTAATGGCGCCATGGTTAACGCCTGGGTCGTAATGACGCCCATTGAGCTTCTGGGGAAAGTGAAGAAAGGGAGAATTTCTTTGAGAGGGCAGAGTTGAAAGTGGGACTTCTTGGAAATGTCCTGAATGTGAGGATGGGAGGAAAGAGAGGAGTCGAAGATGTCTCCAAAGTTTCTGGTTTCAAATGAAGGAGAAGCGGTACCGCCCATAGAAGATGGCTAGAGTGAATGGAATAAAGAGGGATCAGGAGTCCCAATAGGAAGATCATGGGAGGTCCACCAGGACTGGATGGCGGATAGGAAGTGAGGGATGATGGACGAAGTAAGGAGTGTGTGAGAGGGAAATTTGAAGAAGAGTTGTGTTTCATCAGCGTAACACTGGAAGTTAGGGGAGCATGCGGAAATGAAGTGTGCAAGTGCGGCAAGATAAGTGTTGAAGAGACAGGGGGATCGGTTGGAGCCCTGGGGAGCACCAGAGTTGCAGAAAGAGTTAAGAGAGGAGAAATAGCCCAGAAAAACCTGGTATGGACGGTCACTGAGGAAGGAGGTCAACCAGTTCAATGCCTGTTCCGAGATACCCAGGGTATCATGGAGCCATTTTATGAGGATGGAGTGGTTGACTGTATCAACTGCAGAGGAGAGATCAAGTAGAATGAGAACAACAGGAGAGTTGGAGTCAAGAGATGCATCAGTTCCTCACACATGTTCATGTGAGCAGCTTCCATGCCTCTGGATGCTTGGAATCCAGATTGATGTCATGGAGGCAGCCAACAAATTCAGTGTGCTGGGTAAGCTGGGGGAGGGTCAGCATCTCAAAGAGTTTCCTGAGGAAAGAGGTGATAGATATGGGGCTGTATTTGGCTAGACAAGTGGGGTCTGCCGAAGGTCCTTTCAGGAGGGCACACACAAGGGAGTGCTTGAAAGAGGAGGGGAAAGATCCAGAAGCAAAAAAGTGGTTGCAGCAATCAGCAAGTGCAGGGGAAAGAGAGCCAATGTTGACCTTAATGGTTCTGGCGGAGCAGCGGGAAACCTGAGTGGAGGAGACCTTCATGGAGTGGCCAACTCTGGTTACCTCATCAGATGCGATAGGAAAGAAGGAGAGAAAGGCAGGGGCAGGTTGGAGGGAAGGGGGATGAAAGGGTGCTCAGGATGTCCTGAGTTTTTGTGATAAAGTGTGTGGAAAATGTGTTGCAGAGGGTCTGGGATGGAAGAGGTGAGGAGGATACTGCAGAAGGGTGCATATTTTAAAGAGTTCAGCTATGTTGTTAGATGCACTGGAGATGTGAGCTTGGATGTGGGCCATTTTCTTGATGAGGATGGAGAGTCTGTATTACCCTTGGAGCAGGCGACAGGCCCGTTTGTCAGAGGGTGAGGGTGAGGTCTGCCACTACCGTTCTGCAGCTCTATACTTGCGTTTCAGGGCAGCAGCTTCAGAGTTGTACCAGGTGTTATGCTTGGAGGCAGGTTACAGGCATATCCTCATGATTGGGGCAAGAATGTCCAGAGCGTTAGTAATAGCAAGATGAAGGTTGCTGAGAGCAGAGTCAGAGGACCAAGAGGACTTCCCATTTGGTGCCATCATTAATGGGAGAAGATCTGTGAGGAAAGAGAGTAGAGATGAAATGAGTAGTCCATAGGTCTGGGAAGGGGACAGAGAAGAGGATATCAGGGAAGACCTGTCTGGATGTGGATAGATGTCTGCGATTGGTAGGCCAGGATTTGTGGGCAGGATCTCTTTTTTATGCTTTTTTGTCTTCCAGATTTCGTGTGAGAGGTACAGTAGGTGATAGAATAGCAGTTAGAGAAGATACAGGAGATGGTGAGTGCCATAGGGGTCGGCAGAGGATAGCTGAAGGAGTGATGACAAAAAAGCAGTGCAAGTACAAAAAGATGTTAAAACACACACACCAGGATTAAAATTTCCCAAAAGGGACACAAAATGTATTGCAAAAAGGTGTGCAAAGATGTTAAAAAACACACCAGGATTCCATTTTCTCAAAGGAGACACAAAATACAGTGCAATTAAGGGTGCAAAGATGTTAAAAAACACATACCACAATTCATATTCACCAAAAGGCACACAAAATGCAGAGGAAATAGGAATGCCAAGATGTTAAAGAACACACACCAGGATTGAAATTTCCCAAAAGGGACACACAATGCAGTGCAAAAAGGGGTGCAAAGATGTTAAAAAAGCACACACCAGGATTTGAATTTCCCAAAAGGGACACAAAATGCAGTGCAAAAAAGTGTGCAAACATGTTCATAAAAACACACACCAGGATTTGAATTTCCCAAATGGGGACACAAAATGCAATGAAAGAAGAAATGAATTAGTTAAGGATGGCAGAGCGATATAGGCACAGGTATGGTTCGGTGTTTTAAGTGGAAGAGGTGTTGTCAGTGTTCAGCTATCACTCACTGAATAATCTGCAGAAGCAGGGAGGTGCAGGGGCACAGTTTGTAGGGTAGGAGGCTGTAAACCAGGAGGCTGTTCCATACCTTGATGAGGGGGAGAAAAAGGGGGCCTCCGGGCCCTCCTAGACCGGAAAAGGCACAGACAGGGCCTTAGATGTGGGCCTTTGGTGGAGGGGCTGGCTGAAGCCTGCCAGATGCCCTGTTTTGGCAAAGAAGACAGCTCTAACCAACTAGGAAGCAGACCAGTTGAAGAAGCAATGACTGCCTGATGCAGGATGGAGGCAGCAACAATCTTGGAAGGGCCGCAAGGAACCCTTAAATACCAGGCTCAGCTGATGTTGATTACCCTCCAGTGGTCGGTCTGCTGCACACAGAGCTTTGTGGCACAGAGGAGCATAACCAGGCCGTGCAGTATGCCTGCCTCAGGTTAAACACACATTGTCATCAATTTTATGGATTTTTTATAAGTAATGACATACTTCTCTGGTAAATCATACCAATCAGTGATACAGACAGAAATTGGATGTTTGTAATTAATGACATGCTTCACTGGTAAATCATACCAATCAGTGATATAGACAGAAACTCTGCCTGCAGGTCCCAAGAGACCTCTTCAATGGTGATTGCAGCCCCAGGGCACCATGTGGAGGGAGAGCAGCCTTATCCTCCATCTTCATTCTCGCTAGTGAAGCTGCAGTGAAGTCCCAGGGGCCTAGATGTGGACCTTCGGTGAAAGGCCCACATGGGCCAGCTATAGCCTGTTGGATGCCCTGATTGAGCGAAAGAAGGCAGCCCTAACCAATCGGGATGCAGACCAGTAGAAGCAGCAATGCCTTCCTAATATGGGCTGGAGTCTACGGCCATCTTGGAAGTGCCGCGAGGAGCCCGTAAATACCAGTTGAGTCTAAAATCTTTTTGCAAACGTATGAAAATTCGTCAAATGGCAACACATTCATAAGCTTTTACAACATTGTGGGACCTGCTCCCTAATTTGGCCTACTGTTGGTGAAATGGCACCAACCATTGTATAGTGCATTCAAAGTTGGGTCGAGAATTATATATATATTTATATATATATATTCTTGCTTCTACCTGTTAGGTAGATGTTTCGAGCTGCACTCTCCACAATAATTTTATCAACCAGTCACCATTGCAAGAAGTTGAAATCCAAACCGTTGTTTTTCGTTCCAAACTGTTCCTTTATTCATTTCACAGGGAAAACGTCACGTCCAAAATTGGAAAAAACAAACATAAAGACCACAGTGTCCAGGTCCTCCCAAGTGCAGCACTCCTCATGAAGAGGCGTTTACGCGTTTCGCGGCCAACTCGCCGCTTGCTCACAACAACTAACCTCATTGTTACAGGCAAGCAGGGGGAGGGGGGTAGTTGGAGAAGGAGGAGCACAAATTGTAGCAATCATAGAAGGACTGATTTCGCCTTTCCCAAACTTTGCCTCTTTGACTCGTCCATCTTGGAACGGTTAATTTTGCCATGCAATCTTAGGTATTACCAGTCATACTTTGTAATCTACTACATTTTGTGCATTTCCTTCACAGTGCATTTAAATAGCAATGATTTCTGATTCCTCCCATCCTACTATTAGGTGTGACTTACCCAATTTCAATCAATAGCAAGTGCCCATGTGTTACAATTTCTCTGTTTTTTGGTGTGGTTGTACTCGGACTTATTTAGTCCGTTTGATATTAAACCTTTTCCCTTATACAAGGCTAAAGTGCATCGTGCAAGTTTTATAATGTCATGTGCTCAAGACAACATATTCATTTCGAACAGTTTTACGTGTACTGCATATTTTGCTAATTCTTTGCTTAGAATGCACAGTGCATTTTTACTGCTATCTCTTCTATAGAGAATAGCTTTGTAAAGCTTAGACCACATCTGTATGCAGAAATTTATGAAAAGAAGGAAAAATGTCAAATACATCTCTCGCTTCTCAGTGTGATAAAGTGCTTAGTGCATTCACAGCCTTCACTTTTTAATTTAAAGTGTCAAGTGCAATAGCAGAATTAATTTTGTTCACAATTCCACATATATACATATCTATATGGATCAGAATAGTTACAAGATAGATATAGTGCCTAGTCATTTTCACTGTTCAGATAGTAAAGTGCTTAGTGCATTAGCAGCCTTCGTTGTTCAATTAAAGTGACAAGTGCAATAGCAGCAATTTCTCTTAAAAAAATATATTGCCAAGTATACATGTTGAAACAGAGAGAGAGTATGTTGGATTTACTCGTACTATGCTTCTCTTCAATTTGCATAGAAAATATATATACCTAGAATCTATAATCAATCTGGGTCAAACTGTCTACGGTCTATGTTCACCTAGACCTCAATATCGGGAAGCGTCACAACTTTAATCTACTCCACAAGCCTCTCCTGTTTCTTTCCTCACCAAAGTTTTTTTGTTTAAATTGTTACTCATTCAAAACAAGTGTATTAGAAGCAAAACATAAATAACCATAAACCCAAACATGTTAAAAACATTTTTAAAACATTGGAGACCTTGAAAACAGAACGTAAGGGTATTTCTCATTCTCCTTAGAAACAGGAATTTGACATTAGTATTTTACTTTTCCGTTATCCGATAACATCTTCTGAAGAACTAAGGTTCAAACAATGGTCAAAGCTGATTTCGACACTCCACAGAATTTTTGCAGGCTGGTGTTACTACCACATCATATGTATAGTGACAGGAGACTTTGTTTTTCATTTTTCAGCAACCCAGAAAGGTGTACAACTCCTCATCAATGTTATGCCCATTGGGCTGTTTACTCTCGAAGTCCAATATACACCTTGTTTCCTTTTGTCTGAGTAGCTTTTCCTTATCTCCTCCCCTTGGACCCAATTCGATTTTGTGTAGGCCCAGGAATCTGAAACTGTCAATTTCCTTATTGTGGCATTCGGCGAAGTGCTTCGCCATTGGGTAATTGGCGTTGTTGTTTAAAATTGCACGCACGTGCTGTTGTATACGAATTTTTAGTTTACACTTCGTACTGCCAATATACCATTTTTGGCATGCACACGTAAGGGCATAGACTACATGATCCGTTTCACAAGTGATCCATTGCTGGATCAACACAGTATGTCCTGTCACCGGATGTCTAAAAGTTCCACCAGTAATTGCATATTTGCACATATTGCAATGGGTGCATTTGTAAAAACCTAGCTTTTTGGCAGTCAGCCAATTTGTGGGTACCTTCTTCTCGTCACTTCCCATAGAGCTTTGAACTAACAAATCTCTGAAGGATCTATTTCTTCTGAAAGTGACCTCTGGATGAGGTTTGAGGTTTTTTGCGAGGTCTGGGTCAGCTAACAGGATACTCCAGTGCTTGTTCAGAATGTGTTTGATGTTTTTTGATTGGCTATCAAACGTGAGTATACATTGTGTGCTATTTTTCCCTTCTGATTTTTCTTTGCTTTTTTTGCCAGCTAGTAGAGTTGACCTTTCTATTAGTCTGGCCTTCAGGAAGGCCCTCTCAATGATCCTTTTAGGGTACATCTGTCTTTTGAAGCCTGCGGCCGTGATCTTACTCTCCCGGTCGTAGGACTCTAGCGTGGTGTTATTTCTTCTTAGCCTCACGAATTCCCCATAGGGGACACTCCAAATTACATTTTTTAGGTGTCCACTAAGTGCGTGCAATGGAGTGTTTGAGCCAATCTTCTTTCTATGAAGTTCACAGGTTATTTTTTTCATTGACGATTCAAATGTTTACATCTAGAAAGGTAATAAAAGTCTGACTGTGGGTTTCTGTGAATCTTAGATTTTTGGTATTTTGGTTCAACTTTTTGACATACTCTGCCCAACCCTTCGCAGTACCATTCCAGATGATAAAAAGGTTGTCAATGTACCTTAACCATAAAACCACATTCTGTATATATTCCTGATTGGTATCTGCCCATGCCTCAAGATCCTCCCAAGCCCCCATCATCACATTAGCGTACGATGGTGCAAACGTTGTCCCCATTGCTGTGCCCTGCACCTGCTTAAAATATTGATCATTAAAGAGGAAGAGATTGTTCATTAGGCATAAGTCGATCATTTGCATAACCATGTTGGTATGGGTTAGAAAGTTCAATGATTTAGTATTCAGGTAATGTAGGCAAGCAGTTTTGCCATCCTCATGTCCGATGGATGTGTATAACGATACGACATCCATTGTTGCCATTAAATATTCTTTTTGCCAGGGAATGTTCTTTATTCTGCACAAAAAGTCAGTGGTGTCTCTTATATAAGACGGGAGCACAGACACAAACGGAAACAAGACCTCATCGATGTATTTCGATACATTTTCTAGTGCTGAGCCTATTAGGCAGACTATCGGTCTCCCTGGCGGTTGCTTCAGATTCTTATGTACTTTGGGTAAGAAGTATATTGTCGGAGTTACTGCATTACTAACCCGCAAAAACTTCAAAGTTTCTTCTGTTATAATACCCATTTCTTCAAACCTCTCGAGAAAGGACTTCAACGTTTGTTCCAATTTCTTCATGGGGTTGTCTTTCAATCTCATATAGCAAGTATTGTCATTGATTTGTTTGTATGCTTCTTTGATGTAGTCATTTTTGTTTTGTAGGACTATATTCCGACCCCTATCTGAGGGTTTTATGATGCAATTCTTTAATTCCTGCAGATCTTTCAATGCTTTTCTTTCGTTCGTTGAAAGGTTATCTTTGAGCATTGTATTTTTGGTTTTGCGGCGTAGGCTTTTTAAGTCCTCTATGACCAAACTTTGAAACACTTCAATGTTACTCCCCATATTCGAGGTTGGATTGAATTTCGATTTGGATTTAAAAATTGCTTTTTGCCATCCAATCTGTATTGATCCCTACATCTTCGAGATCAATTGACAGACTTTCTTCTCCCATGCCGAGCCCTTTCTCAAGTTCCATAAGATCAGTGAGTGTGTCCACATCTTTTATTATGATTTCAGTTTTGCATGTCTCTGCTTCCTTTTTTCGTTTTTGCCAGCTGTTGTTTGCGAAGAATTTTCTGAGGCGGACCTTTCTAATGAAATGGTCTAAAAAATATATGTATATATATATATATATATATATATATATTTTTATTGTTGTATATGATTAACATTAACCTTTTACAACGATTTCATCATGTATCCAAATCTTTCATGATATCATACTAAAAAAAATTATTTAAAACAAAATAAAATATACATGCACTCCAGATTCAAAGTTAAAGAAAATACTTTCCCACGCAAAACAGGAGCAGACAGTACCCTGATGACATATAATCTCCTTTTGCTATCGGCCAGCCATTATATTGTATATTTTCATGCAGTTTCATTGAATGACACCAAAGTTATAAGCCATCAAAAACTGTTCTTAACCCACCCTAAAATTCAGAAATATGCATGACTGTCCTAGCACCGTTTTCAAGTATGCGAACATCTCAGCAAAGTCTGTGTACATCTGAGATTGATGAGAAAATGATTGGCTTTTTCTAGACATATCTCATCCCATCCACATCACCTCCCACCTCCCCATAGAGTGTTTAATTAGTTTCACAAGTGTAATGTGTTTTTAATATGTTTTTACCGTGGTGTCCGCGTCTAAGGCCACAGTTTGTGAATCCAACATGGTGTACATTTTATACATTTTGGCACACTTCACCTTTTTAATTGACCAATCAGCAGGTACGTAAGATGTCCGCAAATGTTACGCGGCTCCCCGATAAGCCCAGAGGCATACGCGGACAGAGAACCAGGAAGAGAGTCCATGGACCGGACGCAGATATCACACAAGGACCTATTTGTTTGCCATTTAAAGAAAATCTACTGGACATATTTACAACAAATCTGCAAAAGCACGCTTTCGAGACGAGGCTGTTGCTCATCATGCAAGTTTGGTGCAAATCCATACAGCGAGCTGTAGGGGTGAGAAAAATCTCTTTCAATAATTGTCTCTCCGGATTTCAAAGGTTTTGAGACTCCCCTATAACTTTGCCGCCCACTTGACAAAACTGCACAAAACTGTGCAAAAACATTTGGAGATGACAGTTTACTGTTTTACAAAGTTTCATGCAAATTTGTCAAACAGCGTCAACGTTATAAGCCACTAGAAAACTGCTCTTTGGACTGGTTGAGGAACTTGACCATAACTACAGGGCCGCTACAGCAAGCCCTATAATATATTGGCCTTTCTGTGGGTAATTCCGGATGGTGGGTGAATAAGTTGCATGTCATTAGTGTTTCAAATAGATGGATAACAGTCAAACAGATAAGCAATGGAATTTATTTGGAGTAGTCTTTGCATAGTTTCACTATACAACTCAAGAACGGCCCCAGATTGCATGGAATGTTTCAAGATGGCCCCTGTTTTTGTAAATGACAAAGATAGTATGTCTTGGACTCAATTATCCAATGCTCGTGCACTTAGTTGACTGCAGGCGTGCAGAATGATTTACCTCACCAGCATGCATTCTTGAAACAGGCAGGCTTTGTGTGCCTTGAGTAAATCACGCACCAGTTTGTCATAGCCCAAAATAAATAGGGAGGCCTTCGTCGCCACGTCAGTTTCCATACTAGCTTAATTCTATCAGACACCCCTTTCAAAATATAAGTGCTTTCATGTGGCTGCAGATTGTGAGGGCCAATGCCTCTTACTAGCCACTTTTGAGTTTTCCTGCATCCGAAGCTACAACCAAACTTCTTTTAACAAACAATCGATGCTGGCTCCAGCTCTGCAGGCGCAAGCATTCCATTGGCCAGTGATGTGCACTACAACCGTGCAGAGGGCAGAACTCAGAAGCAAGAATCTGACACAGAGCAGCAGGCAGGGGCATGCAAGAGCTCTGAGGCAGGGCAACGTGTTTCCTGATCGTCCTTTGCAGAACAATTTCATATTCCCAGCAAACCCTGAATAACACACGCGCGCCTGTTTTAATCAGGGCCAGGTGTGCATAGCAAAGAATGCTCAACAAATCCCCATTTGTCCTGTTTGACAGTCAGGGAAAATTAATTGAGAATTGGAAAAGAAGGGTGTGTTATTATTAACAGTAGCACATTAGAATTACAAGTTTGATCGTTATATAAAAATCAAACAGGAAATGCATCAATGGTTATTTCTGCTTTTGGTGTGCAAGCGGCAATAGGAGGGTAAACACCTCTTGAATGACACCTTCCACTGCCTCTGGCTTTTAGCTAGCAGCGCCTTGCATGTTGGTACATGTAGGCTCAGCTTTCTCGTTACAGCCTGTAAACGTGCATGTCCCAGCAGCCTAACTGCACTAGTTTAAAAGCCAGGATGTAATTGAGGTGTCGAGCATGGCAGTGAGCCATGTGTCTTTAATGAGCGCAGAATTAGTTCGTCCACTACCTCCCAGGCAGTCAGACAGGCGCCCACATCAACGAATCATTACCGTTGCATAGCTAAGAGAGATTTCTACCGCTCATTCCACTCTGAAATGCTATGAAATTAAACAACTGACACTTATTTTCAAGTGGGTAGAACCAGCGCTGAGGGTATATTCCTCCTTTTCTATGTCCAAATACCTCTAGACGTGCCTCTTCTACATTCACTTCGACAGACATTTACTTTTTCATGCATACTTTCTGTTGTCTTCATATTCACATTGTCATGGTGGCAATGGGGTTTGCTGCAAACTTAGGTTTGGGGTGAAGGCAGGGTTAGGGGTAAAGACTCGGTATAGGATCGGGGTTGGATAGTACTAGGGGCACATGGATTCTGGGTGGTGTTTGGTTATTTACCCACCCCTGGCCATGCTAATTCCTATGGATATTTCCACCCACTACCCATCCCTCCCTGCAAAAAAACTCATAATCATTAGATCTCTTTGAGATAGCCTTATCGAGCACTAACTCTTAGTAAGGGATTGCTAGTGGTATTACAAAACAGTCTTCAGAGTATTAGTGTGAATACAGGCAATACATGTGCTACAAATGTAATACAAATGTCTTTACCAAGACTCAATTTTTACAGTGCCTTGCAAATGTAACACATCTGGATCTCTGGTCGTTTAGCCATGGTGAATGCTGGACCAGCTGACATTTAAATAATCAAGATTCCATAGAAGTTTAACCAACAGAGAAGTCTATGATGTGTGTTGTGGCAATGCCATACAAGCCATGATGGGGAGAAGTCAGAGAGGATGCAAGCATTGTGCTCCCCTCATCCAGCTTTAGGACACATAAGCTCAGAGTCTGGCAATGCAGTACAGAGCCGTCACCAGACTGTTCCTGAGGGCTAATAGCCCTGGTGACCCCTTAGTGTGTCCAGCCACAATTAGGAGCCACCCTGGCACATGTGGGCATATGGAGACACTTGTGAGGCATTGCTGATAGGAGAATTCAGGGGCTCTTTTAGCTCACACCATGGGCAAAACAGAGCACGCTGGGGTGACAGCCCTGCTTACCAGAGGATCTGTCCTTCATCTCTCTCCCTGCCTTCTGTATTGTTTCCACGTGCCTGAAGAAGAATGTCATTGTGAAGAATTCTCATCGGCTAGTTGGAACCTCTCATGTCCTTCATATTTTAGCTATAGATGAATAGATTTCGCAGGACACATAGGTCTGGCAACCAGGTTCAGTTTCATTCTGCACTATTGGTCTAAAAGTGGTCTTAGTGCTGTTACTGGTATCTGTGTGGGTTTGCCTTCTGACCCAGAGGGCCTGTAAAAGTATTTCTGACATCCATATAGTTGACTTATATGTAAACGTTATGCTCTGCAGAGTCGCCCCACATGGCTGCCATGCCTGCTGGATTTAGAGACCCAAGCTACGTCTCAATGATGATGCTCAATGGGGCCGGAATATGTCTGGGGATGCTTGTGGTCTCGTAAAGCAGGGATGTGACCTAGCAGTTTGGGCCGGACTGCCCCTTCTGAGGTGGGATCAAGCCTGATTTGCATATGGTCTTTCCCCTTTAGTAATGACTTGGCAGGTGAAGAACTATGGTCTGGAGGGTTGCCAAGAGCAATGCCAGATATAAAGATTAATTCTAAAGCTTGCAGCCATCACCTCACGTATTGTGCTATACTGCACAGTCTAGTGACAACCAAACAGCAGCTGCTGTGTGAAATGCCCACCCTGTATACATAAGTGGAGAAGTGTGTGCATGGAACACTGAATAGAACATTCAGCTTGCTTTCCTTTAAATTCGAATTCATTTATCACTTGGCACCCTTGTTAGGGAGAATTCTCTGTTAGGCTGAATTTCCTAACCTAGTGAGTCCCCCAGCAGCTTTGTTGGATTTCTGGAGTTTTTTTTTTTCTTTCATCCTGCCAAGAGTGAGACTCTTTTCCTCCCACTCTTGGACATGAATGTGGTTGATTCCTTTGACTGTCAATGTGTTCTATGGGCTATGGGATCTTTTACTCCATAGGGCCTCATGTGTTTTGCTATGTGTGTTACACTGCACCCTCCGTGCCGTAACACTGGGGTGTCCTAGAGGAGCCCCACCATAGACTCCATACCCTGGCACTGACTACTGTCTCACAGAGCATGTAAAGTCACCATTGGCTTTACTAGACCTAAATTTACTAACAGAACTAGTACAAACCATCCTATTGTGGACGTACTGGTAGGGGTAATTCGATTACCCCTGGGTCTGTTGTTCGAGGGGGTACTGTCCTGTACCCCCTCATCGAGTTTTGGCTTGTGGCAGTGGATACTACTTTTATATTCAACTGCGAATATATTCCTATGGGATTCTTCCCATTGTTGGAGGCTAATACTTTTTAACGTTAGTCTCTAACATACCGCCGGTTTATTTGTCTTAAATGAATCCACCGGTCGCTATTTTCTGCCAGAACTCGGTTTTTAAAATGGCGTATGTGTTCGCCTCTGTAACTCCGAACCAAAGGTTGAGCCCTTTGTTCCACTTTTGGCGGGCTTCTACACAGAAGCCCTCCAGAGTGGTGCCATTCTGTCTGGGTACCACAGGGGTTGTGGGAGGGGGTTTAGGCACCCTCGACTGAGTTGCCTTGCCAACTCAAGTCGCACTCTGGTGTGATTGGACCAAGTGGTGAGCCGCCCCGCTCACCACTTAGCGTGTTTGATTGACAGCTAGGCTAAATGAATGGGGGTTTTCTGCATAAAAGCAGGGCTTTTGGGACTAGGACTTCATAAGTCACCACAGGACCTAAGAATCCGACGAGGGTAAAGCTGAGCCGACCTGCAATGATGACACCTCCGGTGGAGCCCTGCTGAACCGACTCACCACTTCCCAACGACAGAGGAGATCTCCCTGCTGGAGAGTCTTCTTCCCCTGACTGGTGGGAACAACCAGTCCCTTGCTTTTTCTTCGCTTCCAGGACGTAGTGGTCGAATTGCCCATGCTGAGCACCCCGGCAACCGGATAGCCACTAACCACTGTACCGCGACCAAAAGGTGGTGCCTTGTGACGGAGCACTCCGCGGCTGGTCTCTTCCCTGGTGGTGCAACGATCTTCAACTTTTCCTCGACGACGAGATCCTCTCATCTTCTGGCAAAGCCCCGACTTGCATCCACCACCAGGAACAACTGCCCCCGCCGGAGCTGTCTCTTCACTTTCAAGGTACCGTGTCCGCCTGGCTTCCCTTGTGACGGTTAGCGTGAGGAGTCTTAAATCCTTACCTTTCCATTGGGTCGCCTCCAGACCTTCTTAACTTTTTTTGTTATAAAACTGGTCCAACCTTTCTGTGACATTTTGCTACAAAGACTTGAAGTGCATTTCCACTGTGATACTTTTGGGACATATCGCCTTGCCTCTCTCCGAGTGGGCCTGGCCTCTGCACTTTGTGATCTACAGTAGACCCTGCCTTGCTTGCCTTGCATTTGCGTCGTAAAAGTGTTGGTACCGAGTTGGTTTCATACTCTGCCTTTTCTCTCCCGTTCTAACGAATATTAGAGTGCCATCTAGGTTAAAACATTCACCTCTGTCTGCAAATAAGTGGTGCCGTTGAACCTAGACTTGTCGAAATATTGTGAAGGGATTGATATTGTGGGATGTATTTACCCATGCATATGAGCCCTACCTCAAAACATTGCAGTATTGACATGGAAAACATCATGATGGCCAGAGCTTCCCAGAAAATGCACAGGGAAGTGCATGAAGAATAGGCTGCCACCCATTTTGCCGATGTTATGGGCACAGAAGGGCACTGCCTAAAACCACCATTGGACTACCCACACAGTAGTCTGAAACCATTGGGAATGGCAATGCTGATTGCCAAAAGCAAACCCATAACTGTTGGGAATTCATTTTCTTAAATCCCAAAAAGGGGTGCAGTACCAGTACTCACCACTATCAAAAAGCCGGCGTTTTAAAACAACACCAGATTTTACTTTTTTGTAGAAAACTGAATAAATGAACCCAAAACATGCCAAAGAAAGACTTACTGAGAGGTGGATACAATGTAAAGTTATATTCTGAAGTGACTTGAAGGTTTATAACAAGACTGGCTGAGCTGTGGATTTCAGCAGTTTAAGTAAATTTGGACTGAAAGACACTAAAAATCTAAATGTTTAAAAGAAATGAGTGACCTACTTTGAGTGTCACATAGGTTGCAATTGTTTAAATGTCATAGTTTTAAACTTAGAATCAGCATTCTAGCTGCATATGTAAAAAAATGTCTTGACTTAAACTGGGTAACAAAAAGTGACATTTTATCTGAAACCTGGCTTAAGGAACTGAATTCTGCCCACCAGCTACCCCCGACAGGAGATGAAACTTGAGTCACAGCTGTGTTCCCAGGCCTATCTGCCTTTTGCTGGCCACACTAAGGATATGCCATCTCTCTGATAATTGAATTAAGGGGAGCCCCCACAGAATACAGGAGCTCTGAACAAAGCCCTGTCCTGACTCAGGCAAATGTTTTATTGGCGGGAGTCGTAAATGGAGCTTCCTCCTGGAAGGACAGAGGAGGAGCACTGCCTGTGAGAGCAAGCTGGCTTGGCAGAACTGGAAAAACCAGAAATTCAACCTTGTGCTGGGGGGAAACCACACCCCTTTGGGGCCAGAACATAACTCTAAAAAGATGAATAACTCATAGTACGGACTTGTGAAAATTATTTAAATGATACCATAATTCTTGTGATTTTTCTGCCCACATTTTAAGACGTGTTAGGACCCGGTGGTATGTTCAGGGGGGTTTTAGCGGAAAAGAGGATATTACTCAAAATGTGTGCATGTGAAAAATCTGACACTTCATCAACTAATGTCCATACTCCTTGCGCACATGTGTGTAAATTTGGGGTAATGTCCGGTATTGCAAAATCAGTTAAAAAGTGAAATATGTGCCATTTCTGAATGCAAGCCCCCAGGAAGAGCAGAGTTTGAACAGGGGATACCTCCTGTGATATGTGAGGGGTGCATATGATTTTAAAACAATATGTACCTCTGCAAATATGTATTTGGTTCAAATCTAGATTTGTGTGCAAGTTGACAGGAGGAGTGGACTTTCTGCAGGCTGTAAAATGACATCACTCTGACACAACTTAGCTCCCCCAATCAGGGGAGAAATGAAAGCTTGGCCAATGACAAGTGGAGAGGGGTAGGGTCTAGTGATGCTGCACACACACCCATTTTAAAAACAGATAAAAGCAGACAGACAGGACAGATAGGGACCTTCAAATCCATTTGCAGCTGGAAGCTCTGCCGGAAAATCCATACTTTACCTCCATCAACCTTCAGAGAGCAGACATAGAGACTTCAAATCTATCAAATTTCCAGAACCAGAGAGAGAGCAGAGCTGACCCAGATCACTGTTAGCAGAACCAGAGACCCAGACCAGACCAGCAGAGTAGAGCTGACCCAGACGCTGTGCGCAGAAACCGTCCGTGGCGAGTGAAGAAAACCTGACCAGATCCGTGGCGAGGCATATTTCTAAATCTATTGTGAGTACATAGTAGAACTGTGCAGAACCAATCTCTTAGTTAAAATAATATAATTCAATCCTATTTTAATCTAAGTAGAACTGTCTCCTGTCACCTGTCATTTTCTAGTTGCAAGCTGCACTTGTCTTTTTGAACTTTAAAATTTCAAATCTGAAAAACGACCTTTATTTAATCGCTCATATCTCCGTAACCGTTTGTCCTAGAGACTTGCAGTAACTTTCATCTGGAAGCTGAGATCCTAGGCTGTCCTAGGACCCCAAAACGATAGTGATAGTCCTTTTAGTTCCTCTGTAATCGCGCCCGGCGCACCCGCGAATTTTACCGCGATTTGCAAATTTCTTCACGTGTAAAAATCTGCTGCTGCTTGCCTTCCATTTGCCAGAAATTCGTTTAACCTGCTAGTTACTCCTAGATCCTTGCTAAAGTGAGCCTGGGCTAATATTAACTTGATACCACTCACCCTGAAATCCTAGAGGGAATTAAAAGCATTTTAGCATATTTTTCACTTCATTGCCAGCACATATAAAAGCATTTTGGGCCTGTGTTTCCAACTTCTGTAGTGTAAACTTGCTGGGGTGAACTGAATTACATTTGATTGCATTTCTGAGAACTGTGTGCTTTCCTTCCATTTCCTTGCATTGCATAAAAGGGGGGAGGGGATTGCCAGAGAAAAGTGATTACATTGTTTTGTTGAAATCATATTGAGTATTTTCTGTACTGCATTTCATTCCACATTGCATCCATTTGAAACCATAAAAGTATTGTTGCTATCTTATCCATCCTATAACCACTCATCATTGATTATAAAGAAGTGTGCTAGTAGCAGACTATCCATTATTGATTACTGCTCAGATTCAGTGTGATATCCAATTATTAATTTATTATAAAGTGTGATATATATCTATATTGTTTAAATTCTCAAATAAACCTTTTAACTTGCAAAACAGAACTACTTCTTGGCTCAGTGGGGTCAGGGGGATTCCAATAGAGGGGTGTTATATAGGGGTAGTCATCCAGAACGCATGAACTGGACATAAAGATATATCAATAAGGGTTTCCATTCAGTATCCCAGACTAGGCATTGACTTAGCTGTAGTGTTGAACTGAATCCTCTTACAAATTGGGGGCTCGTGCCGGACGTTTGGGTTAGATCTATCACTTGTGCAGATTAATACAGCGTGCCAGCTGACCAGATACACATATCCGGTCGGATCACCACGCTGTGTTACGCTGTAAAGCACTCCTCAAAGGAACGCTCTTAGGAAAAGGTCTGTTTTGCAAAAATAAAATACTAATTTCTGTAAGTCAGGACAGAGACCAATCTCTAGAATGACGACCTTAGTAGACATGAAAATAGCCAGAGAGCACTTCTTACATAAATTATTTGTGAGAGGTGAGTGGACTCACCAGGACCGCACGGTCTGGTTGCAGGCCATTGCCCAACAGGTCACTGAAACAGGTTCAGATATATGGGGAGATCAGGGTCCCCTACATGTGGCCCTGAGTGAACTATACATGGCTCCTAAAGCTAAGGATGAACAAGACAAGATGGTTAGGATAGCCGCATACCTGTACCTATATATGGGAGACATGCAGGATAAATGTACTGAAAGCCAAGATCTGGCGAATAAGCGACAGATGGCGTTAGAGAAGGTCCAATCTGACCTGGTCTCTTCTGAGCAGAGGCTGCAGGGGAGCCAGGAGTCAGAAAATGAGAGTAGACAGCACATCATTAAAATAAAGAGGGATATGGACATCCTGCAACAGGAAAAGGCTGACCAGGATACCAGATTTCTGGCCTTGCAGAAGGAGTACCAAGAAGGTTTGGACTCCCTGCTGCAGAGCCAGAAAAAGCTGGAGCAACAATTAGACTTTAACAGGGCATGCACGGAGCAGGTAGCCACCCTGCAAAGTCATCTAGATAGAGTGAAGGCAGAGAGCAACAAGCTGATTTTGAAAGACCTGGATACCCAGGCAGAGTTTGATGAAGAGCGCCAGAAAGCTGGTGCCTTCCAAAGGCAAAGGGACGACCTGGCGGCACAGATGCAGGCTCTTAGTCAGGAAAGGGATACCTTAGGCCAGGAAGTCTGCCAATTAAAAAGAAAAACAGAAGAAAATCACCTGACCCACCGGGGACTGGGTGACCTCCAAAAAGAACACCAGGACTTGCTAGAGCACACCAGGAAGGTGGAGGATGCTCTGGCAAGACAGGAGCAGGCCAATAGGGACACAGCTCAGGAGGTAACCCTCCTGCAGCAAAGACTGGCCCAGTGCTCCAGGACCAATCAGGAAACACAGAGAGAGAATGAGGCTCTCTGCCAGCACAATGATAGGCTCCAACAACAGGTAGCGATGCAGGAGAGACTGATAGAGTCTAGTAAGGCCTTAACTGAGGAACTGAAGGCGCAGGCTCTTGCATTGCAACAGGGAGCAGGGGCGGATAGAGACCAAGTTCGCTGGGAAAGGGAAACTCCTGAGCATAACCTCAGGAGCCCTAGTACCAGAGGCCTTTATCTCTCTCAGTCCCTGGACTCTGCCACCCCCATGTCCCCTGGCGCACATGAGCACAGGGCCACAGGGATGGCAGATTACTATCCAGCCAGAAGCATGGGGCTCATAGGCCAGTACCACCCAGGAATGGAGGGGCGGGCATCCGGGTATGGGCACCCAAGCACAGTGCAATTTGATGGGGAACCCCAGGTGAGTAGGCCCATTAAGGGCATCCTGAAAACCTCTGCCCAGTTAGGTCAGTGGGGGGGTACCCATCAAATCCTGGCAGCAAGGAGGGATCTGAAGACTCCTCTGAGCGGTACAGGACACAGGAGGCCAGGTCCCCACATTCTGCCAGCCATTCCCAGGCTCGCAGAATCCGGGAAAACCTGGAAGAACAGACGGGAACCTCTGGGAGCAGTGCCTCTGAGTCAGAAGATGAATGGACCAGGGTTACCCGAACCAAAAAGGCCAATAAGGCAAAAAGGGCCTTGATTAAGGACCCATTGAAACAGATTAAGGCAATCAGGAGTGTCATCACGCCTTATCATAAGAACGCCAAGTATTCTGTTTGGGAACACTTGGAGCTCTATGAGCAAATGATGGAGACTTTTCATTTGAAGGACAGCCAAAGCTGTATCCAATATGTAAAGTGGACATTCTCCCCAGAGTACCCCAGTTTCTTTGCAGGGCTGGAGGACCAAAATCATTTAAGATGGTCCACCTATAAGGCGGCCATCTTGAAACATTTTTCTACTCATAGAAATCCTCAAGAGGCTCGCAAGGCAGCCTACAATTTACAATGTGGGGAGGATCAGGCCCCACAAGAATTTGTGCAGGAGTTAAAGCGTGCTTTTCCACAGACCACAAGAAGGGTGCGCACGGATAGCAGAGAATTTATTAATACGTTTTTCCATGCCTTGCCCAAATACATAATGACCCAGCTCGTGAGGGATTTTCACGAGAAAAGATCTTTAGACTGGGTCATTGAGCAGGCTACCCGGATCTATGAGGTGCAGAAGCCCATAGAAAATAAAAGCAATACCCAGAAAAATCCCAAAACCAACAGCACCCCTGCTGCTGCCAAGGTGGCAGAGGTAAAGGTCACCCCCGTTTTAGAATTGGAGATGGGGGGGCCTAAAAACCTACCTGCACCTAATAATGCTAGGCCCAGAAGGTCCTCGGGCCAGTCACAGACAGGGAGCCAGGGAGGCAGCCCCACAAATGGGGTCCCTCGCTCTCCTGATTATGTAAGCCCCCATTACAAGGGAAACAGACCCATCCTGGGTTATGTGTGGACTCCTCCAGCCCAAGGGGGGGGATCCAGCCAAGCACCTAACCCAGGGAACTTCCCTCCTAACTTCCCACAGGAGGGCAGAAATTCTCCAAATCCTGGGCAGAACTTTTTCCCCAGGGATCCACCCAATTTCCAGCCCCAAAATCAAACATCCTTCTTTCCCCAATTCCCTGAGCCCACACAACCTAATCCGGGAGAGGGGAGGCCAAGGGTGGAGGGGTATCCAAATCTTCCCAACCAGGGGTACTACCAAAGAAGGGATAGCTACCCTTCCCGGGATCAGCCCAGGGGAGAAAACAGGGCCCCGTATCAGCCTGAGCGGGTTTCCCAGTTAGAGCGCCAGGTTCAAAACATGGCGCGGGATCTGGGTCACATACTGAGGGCTCAGCAGAACCCTCAGATCGGCATGCCGGCGCAGAACGCACCCAACTCTGGACCTGGTGCCCCAGAACAATGACGGGGGCAGCACCCCGATAACTCACCGGTTCCCAGGGAGGAGGCACAAGGGGAAGGGGGGTCTAAAGCCTTAGAGGAAGCTTCCTTCCTCACTTGTAAACAGCCCCTGGAAACCCAGGAACCGGAAACAAAATCTTTTGCCCCTGAAAGTCTGCCTCCTAAGGAGCAGAGGGGGGGTAGGAGAAACAAAAGACCCAAACAGACTCAGTTTGAGGAGGAGGTACAGATCTTCCAATTTGAGGGAGAGGGATCCTCAGAGGATCCTGGGAAAAGGATCTTCTCCTTCAGAGAGGAGGGAACTCCTCCCAAAGAAAAATGGGTCCCTAGGGATGCAAATCCAGACTGGGGAGATGTGGAGACTGAGCTACCGCCGCCCACCATCTCATCCCAGAACCAACCGCAAGAAAATCCCCTGGTTCAAACCCATCCTGGTGACTGCCTCCAAAAAGGGGGGGGCGGCCCGGAACCGGAGCCAGGGGAACCCACAATGGCTCTGATCTCCAGTTGCCAAATTTTTCTTTCAGATTCCCAAGGCTCTCCACAGAATTCTGCCCAAATTTCTTCTTTTGCAATGTCCAAAACCAGAAAGTTAGCCCACCAGTTGTCCAAAAATGTGCATTATCTGTGCCCCCCTGAGGAGAAGGAGGGAAGATATTATGCCCCGGTACAAGTACAGGGACAGGGTACGATTTCAGCGCTGGTGGACATTGGATCTCAAGCTACCCTTCTGTCCAGAAGGGCCTTTGACGAACTGAATGCAGGAAGGGGAGAAAATTACCAAATTCCTCTCACCTCACTTCCTGGACAACTCCAGAACTTTGACGGGAAGGAAATTCCCGTCGAGGGGACTGCAGACTTGGACATTAAAATTGGGCGACACAAGTTGAAACACCCGGTCATAGTTGTGACTCCAGAGGGCACCCCTTGTTTACTAGGGAATGACCTCCTGAGGAGGTTGTCACCCTTAATAGATTGTGTAAACAAGGTCCTCTGGACCCAGACTAGCCGACCAATAAAATTAAAACAGAGTGTCAACCATGTTAGTTTAAACGGCACCTGCCACATGGTTGAACAAAAATCTGACCAAGTAGAATTTCACTTCCAGAATAGCCAAATTCCAGACGTGACAGTAATAGCAGTAGGACAACAGACTGGTGATGGAGAGTCCTCTCTATTTCTGAAAATCAACCTTCCTTCCAGTCTAAAATGGTACTCCACGCTGGAAGGAAACACTCTGAGATTCTATACTAATCCACAATCAGAAACTCCCACTCCTATAGTCCAGAAAGATGTGAAATCAGCTCAGAGCCTGGCTGATATTCAGCAAATTGGAGAGCAGTTGTTCATCCCTGTTCAGTTAAGTGATGGGAAGGACTCTGTTCTCGCTCGAGTGTGCGTGAACAATGGTAAGAGCTTCATCAGCGAAGAGATGTTCCGCCAACTCCCAAAAGATCCAGCCATTCCCACCTTCAAACTGATAGACAAATGGGAAATGGACCTGGAAGCACCAAATTCCAAACATCTCCTGCCAAGCAGGTGTATGCTCAAAATCTCCATTGGCAACAAGAGCATAGTCCATAATTGTTGGGTCGTGCGAGACGTCCCTGCCGCCTTTTACTTAGGCAGTGACATTCTCAATCGCTTTGCCATTAGTTTGGACCTAATTAACTTCAAAGCTTGGTCCCGATTAGCGGATAATCCCATGGGCTTTGATGATCCAGAAAAAGCATTTAGGTCAGCTCAATTGCTACCTTATGCAGTTGAAATTCAGATCAAAGAGGAAGTCACCATCCCAGAAAGGACCCGACAATTCTCCCTGGAAGTGAAAGTTAAAAGAGGACAATATTTGCAAAACCCTGATGCTTACATACATCTAAATGCTTCTCTCCAACAGCAAGGGTTAGGGGTAAACCCAACACCATTAGTCAACATAGAACATGACACCATTCTAATAGAGGTGGATAACAGCGACTTAAAGAGTATTACTCTAGCCGCAGGCACCATTATTGGAATGGCGGTTGATGACCGACATTTTTCCATAGATTTAGGTAATGAACTGTTAGGGCCAATCCCCAAGGACTGCTTTGACAGTGACAGTGATGACAATACGACACCAGACAGGATTTTTACCCGGCATGGGGGGAACTTCCTGGTGTACACTTCTTGCCCTTATGGTAAGGAAGATGTGACTTGTGACTTCAGGAGGGATGAGGTGATTTTCCAGGTCCATGAGGGCTGCCTTTCCCACCTGAAGCCTCCAGTCCAAATCAGCACTCTGACCAGGGACTTCTCCACGCAGCTGGAGGAGGCCGCGGAGATAGCCAAACCAGAAGTCTTTCCAGGCTTCAGGCAGATGGTGGAAGAAAGAGTCAACCTAGCTGATGCCTGTGTGACTCTGGAACAAAAGCAAAAGTTGAAACAAGTTTTCTTGGATTTCCAAGATCTCTTTGCGGTAGACTCATATGACTGTGGTCGCACCGACATCCACACAACAACAATCCCCACGGACCCTGGCATGACTCCAGTGTTTGTGAAGCAATATCGCTTGCCTCTCGCATCAATGGAGTCCCTTACTGAAATAATTAAGAACCTTGAGTCCCGGGGGATAATCCGTCCAGTCCACAGCACCTTCAATAATCCGGTGCTGGGAATATTGAAGCCAAACGGCCAGTGGAGACTCTGTGCTGACCTTAGGGAGCTTAACAAACGGGTCCATACTTCCCGATGGCCTCTGCCCTACATTGACCAAGGGCTGGCCCAGATCCAGGGGTCACAGGTATTCACGGCAATAGACCTGACCAATGGATACTGGACTGTGCCTGTCAGCAGGGAGGACCAATACAAACTGGCTTTTACCTTTGGGGGCCAGCAGTATACATGGACCCGGACTCCCTTCGGATACCTCAACTCCGGTAATGAGTTCAATATTTTCCTACATAAGGCCATGCCCGACCTGGGTGCGAGGGGTAACCTGGCTTATGTAGATGATGTCCTCATCAAAAGTTCATCTGTGGAGGAACACATAGCGGAGATCCGTTATGTTCTGACGCAGTTGAGGGCCGCCGGAGCAAAACTTTCCTTTCAGAAAGCACAGTGGTGTAGAACCCGTGTTAATTTCTTGGGGCATGAGATTACTCCTCAGGGTCTCTGTCCCCAGGAAAAGAAAGTGGAAGCACTTCAGAAACTGAAAGACCCCACAACTCTGCGGGAACTAAGGAGCCTCCTTGGAATGACTAATTACAGCAGAAAGTTCATTGAGGGCTACGCAGAGATCACCAGACCCCTGATTCATCTCCTGAAGGGGGGGGCCAAGTGGGAATGGGGTCCAGAACAAGCCGAGGCAGTAAGACAACTCAAAAGAAGCCTCTCACAAGCGCCTTGCCTAGCTTACCCTGTCAGAAACAAGGAGTTCTTCCTGGAGACGGGGTTCTCTAATACGTGCTTGACGGCGGTATTATACCAAAAGCATGACAAGGTCAATAAAGTAATCTCCTATGCGAGCAAAACTTTATCCTCTGTGGAGGAAAAATTCAACGATTGTGAGAAGGCACTCCTGGCAACGGTGTGGGCATTGAAGAATTACCGCCCGTTCATCCAGGGGGAACACATCATAGTGGAGACTCCACACCAGCCTCTGCAATATCTCCAAAGTGACAGAATCCGGGCCGGAAATGTGAGTAATTCCCGAATTACTTCCTGGATTCTGTCAATGCAAGGCTTTCCTGTGGAGGTCAGATATGGCCAAAACAAGAAGAGTCCCCTCGCGCAAGGTCTGGCTGACTTGCATGATTGTGCCAGAGAAAACTGTCTCGAGGACGAAAGTCTAAAAATCAAGGACAACACGGAGGCATACCTTAATTCCCCACACAAAGTCTTTGAAGAGGACAAGTCTGAGGGAATGCCCACTGTCTATGTGGATGGATGCTCTTACCATGTTGACAACAACGGGGAGAAAGAACTGGTGGCCGGCGTAGGGAATGCATGGGTGAATGAGTCCCCAGAACCCTCCGCTGGATACAAAATTGGTCCCCGAAGTAGTCAGGTGGCAGAATTGATGGCTGTGCATCAGGCCATCCTCACTGCTGTCCAGCATCAACTCCACGAACTGGTCATAATCACAGATTCGGATTATGTACGGAACGGGTTTGTGGAGCACCTGGTTAATTGGAAAACCAGAGGCATGTTATGTGCTAACAACAAACCCTTGAAACATGGGAAGTTGATCCAAAACATTGATGATCTGGTCACCTCGAATGAGATGACCATCTATTGGAAAAAGATCAAGGGTCATTCCAAAGTAGAGGGACCAGACAAAACTGGAAATGACTTAGCTGATCAGCTGGCCAAAACCGGGGCCATCCAAGGGGATCTAATTGAGATTGAGTCCCTGTTGGGGGAAATCCAGGTCACTGCTATCACTAGGTCCCAGACAAATGCTCACAACGACCTTTCAATTGCACAATGGAGCAAGGAGACCCCTGATGCTGATTTGATTACCGCTCAGAAGGGGGATCCAATAATTGGTAAATTTTACCAACACCTTGAGGACCCTGAGAACTTTCCCCTGACGGATACCGATTACACTGGGAAAGAGGACCTAAGAGTGTTGATGAAATGTCCAAAAATGTTCCGAATCCAAGACGGTCTGCTGGTAAGGAAATCCAAAGCTGGCCACGATCAGTGGGTGGTTCCTACCTCATTC